>NC_086321.1:327303350-327608650 GCF_036172605.1 Pelobates fuscus
TTCCTCCCCACTTTCCCAGTGTCTCTCCCTCCTCCCTTCCTCCCCACTTTCCCAGTGTCTCTCCCTCCTCCCTTCCTCCCCACTTTCCCAGTGTCTCTCCCTCCTCCCCACTTTCCCAGTGTCTCTTCCTCCTCCCTTCCTCCCCACTTTCCCAGTGTCTCTCCCTCCTCCCCACTTTCCCAGTGTCTCTCCCTCCTCCCCACTTTCCCAGTGTCTCTCCCTCCTCCCCACTTTCTCAGTGTCTCTCCCTCCTCCCCACTTTCCCAGTGTCTCTCCCTCCTCCCCACTTTCCCAGTGTCTCTCCCTCCTCCCCACTTTCCCAGTGTCTCTCCCTCCTCCCCATTTTCCCAGTGTCTCTCCCTCCTCCCCACTTTCCCAGTGTCTCTCCCTCCTCCCTTCCTCCCCACTTTCCCAGTGTCTCTCCCTCCTCCCTTCCTCCCCACTTTCCCAGTGTCTCTCCCTCCTCCCTTCCTCCCCACTTTCCCAGTGTCTCTCCCTCCTCCCCACTTTCCCAGTGTCTCTCCCTCCTCCCCACTTTCCCAGTGTCTCTCCCTCCTCCCCACTTTCCCAGTGTCTCTCCCTCCTCCCCACTTTCCCAGTGTCTCTCCCTCCTCCCCACTTTCCCAGTGTCTCTCCCTCCTCCCCACTTTCCCAGTGTCTCTCCCTCCTCCCTTCCTCCCCACTTTCCCAGTCTCTTCCTCCTCCCTTCCTCCCCACTTTCCCAGTGTCTCTTCCTCCTCCCTTCCTCCCCACTTTCCCAGTGTCTCTTCCTCCTCCCTTCCTCCCCACTTTCCCAGTGTCTCTCCCTCCTCCCCACTTTCCCAGTGTCTCTCCCCCCTCCCCACTTTCCCAGTGTCTCTCCCTCCTCCCTTCCTCCCCACTTTCCCAGTGTCTCTTCCTCCTCCCTTCCTCCCCACTTTCCCAGTGTCTCTCCCTCCTCCCCACTTTCCCAGTGTCTCTCCCTCCTCCCCACTTTCCCAGTGTCTCTCCCTCCTCCCTTCCTCCCCACTTTCCCAGTGTCTCTCCCTCCTCCCTTCCTCCCCACTTTCCCAGTGTCTCTCCCTCCTCCCCACTTTCCCAGTGTCTCTCCCTCCTCCCCACTTTCCCAGTGTCTCTCCCTCCTCCCCACTTTCCCAGTGTCTCTCCCTCCTCCCCACTTTCCCAGTGTCTCTCCCTCCTCCCTTCCTGCCCACTTTCCCAGTGCCTCTCCCTCCACCATCTCTCTATTCCCCATCCCCATTTACCTAGAGAAGTCAGAGGGGGCCGGCCGCGTTTCAGGCTGGAGCCGCCGGGCCGGGTGGCAGCCTCGCCGGTCCGGCGGCACTTCTGTCATTGATGATGCTGAGGGGGGAGGAGCATGTCTACACTGCTCCCTCGCGGTACCCACAATCCCCAGCACATTATGCTGTATCAGTATGATGCTGTGCTGGGGATTGTGGGTACCGCGAGGGAGCATGGTAGACATGCTCCTCCCCCCTCAGCATCATCAATGACAGAAGTGCAGCCGGACCGGCGAGGCTGCCACCCGGCCTGGCGGCTCCAGCCTGAAACGCGGCCGGCCACCCGGTGGCACATATAAGCGCAGCCCCCAGGTGCCGCGGCCCACCGGGAAATTTCCCGGTGTCCCGGTGGGCCAGTCCGGCCCTGACCAGCAATACTCTCGGCTAGATCAATAAACAAGTTTTTAGCATTATGGGGGATCTTATTTTCTACACTCATCTCCTCGTAGAAGGAATGGAAAACCTGATGAGTCTGGGCTGCCACAGTATCGGTCTCTATCCCTATGAACAATATTGTCCCAGGATCCAACCCTGTTCCATATATCTGGAACCCAAATAAGTTTCCGAACCTATCTATAAACAGTTCTGGGTCATTGATAAGTATATGGACTGGGTTACACTCCATAGACTTACAATAAGGTTTGGTAGGCAACTTAGTAACATTCATATCCTTATCTACTGTCTGTCCCCAAGTTGCCCACCCTACACAGGACCAATATGGACGATAATTATAATCTTTATTTCGGCATTTTGGATCTATGTATTTGTTCTTATTACTGGGGCAAATATACTTATCATTAGACCCATAAGTTCTTTCCCATTTAAGATCCCCACATACATTCCACGGTTTTCTACCACTTAATATCGCCTTACATGCATCAAATAGCAGAATACCCGAAGAATGTACGGTTTCTAATATAGTCTTATTTATCAGGGTCCCCTGTGAGTCTCCATTCCGAATAGTTAACCAAATTGTACGGGGTTGATATTCTGGGCTAAAACACTTAGGTTCTCCTGCTCTAGATGGCATACACTATAATCTATCCCCAAGTATCTACACTTAGATACATGTCCTTTACATTCATATTGTGAATGCCAAATAAGGGTCTGAGAAATATGATTACCTGTTTTTGTAGTCTTAATGCAAACCTCACAGCCTGGTGTGTCGGTACCTCTACCTTCCTGAATAATTAAAAACACAAATATACACATTATCAAATACATTTCTCCTGACATCTTTGTCCTAATTCTTCGTCCGTGCGATGGCACCTCAGCTTCTAGGATGTAAGGGCTGCAGGGAATGGAGTCCTTCAAGTCCTCTCTTCCCTTCACAGAGGTCCCTTCAAGACACTCTGACTATGTAACGTAGGTAGGTGGTCAGGCTTTATTATGGCCATCAAAACACCTACTTGCTGATCTCTTTGATTACTCTAGAAGTCCCAATATCTCCTCGTCACTCCGACTGAGTTACACGCTTTAACCGGATCTTGCAGGGATTCTCAGGATCTGATGTAGCTTGCCAAAAATCTACTGCTGCTGGTTTAACCCTGGAGTGATGAATCCATGGAGTCACTTCGGCCACCTTTATAGCTGTAGGGGTAGAGAAAAGAACAACATAAGGACCTCTCCACTTTGGCCCCAACGGTACACTGTTCCACTCCTTTATCCAAACTTGATCTCCTGGATGATAAGAATGGACAGGTGGATAAATATTCACAGGTAATCTATCTTGTACCCATTTCTGTACCTCCTCCATAGTCTTACCCAACTCTACAACCTGCTGCCGGGTAATTCCTTCTCCCAACTGACTCAAATCCCCCCTTAAGTTACCAAGTACGGGAGGTGGACGCCCATACATAATTTCAAAAGGTGAGAGACCCATTCTTCTGGTAGGTGTACTACGAATGCGCAACAGAGCTATTGGCAAAAGAACATTCCACTTAAGTTGAGTTTCTTGACACATCTTTGCCAATTGGTTCTTAATAGTTCTGTTCATCCTTTCCACTTTCCCAGAGCTCTGAGGCCTATATGCCGTATGAAGTTTCCACTTAATACCGAGCATATGAGTCAGTTGTTGTAGGCACTGGTGAACAAAGGCTGGACCATTATCCGATCCTATAGAACATGGTAGTCCATATCGGGGTATTATTTCCCGCAACAGAAATCGCACAACTTCTCCTGCTTTCTCTGTACGAGTAGGACATGCTTCTACCCATCATGAGTAGGTACACACAACTACTAGTAGGTAACGATATCCACCGGATTTAGGCATTACCGTGTAATCTATTTGGAGATCGGACATAGGGAGTCCTACTTGAGAACACTTCTTCCATCACCTCCAGACAATGATGTTGACTCTCAGTAGGTTGTGGCAAAAGGGTAGCTGGATTCAAGGTGTTAACAGTCTCAAGATGCACTCTCGGGTTCTCACATAACATAGCTTGGTACTCAGTCATGCGGCTATTGCTAAACCAGTGGTTGCCTTTATAATCTAGCACTGTCTGTACTGCGTGCGGGACTCGCACGTAGAGTTCCTGACCCAGAGTGAGCTTATTAGCTTTAGCTACCAGCAGGGCGGCGGCAGCTACGGCTCTTAGACAAGGTGGAAGACCACTGGCCACTGCATCCAGTTGTTTGGACATATATGCAACAGGTCGTTGCCATGATCCCAAGTACTGTGTCAATACTCCCACAGCCATTCTTCTTTGCTCATGTACATATAAGTAGAATGGACGTGTATGATCAGGTAGACCTAATGCTGGGGTGCTCATCAATGCCTTCTTAACATCTTCAAATGCCTTTTGCTGTTCACAGAAAGGGATCGTGTTCTGTACCCTTTATAGCCGCATAAAGAGGTTTCGCCAATATCGCATAACTGGGAATCCATATCCTACAGAAGCCTGCTGCCCCCAAGAATTCCCGCACTTGTCTTCTATTCTTGGGTGTTGGTATTTGGCATACAGCTTCCTTTCTCTCTGGCCCCATTATCCTTTGACCTTCAGAGATATGGAATCCCAGATACTTGACAGTTGGTTGACACAACTGGGCTTTTTTCCTGGACACCTTGTATCCTGCCTTCCAAAGAATGTGCAGTAAATCATGTGTTGCTTGCTGACATATTTCCCTTGTAACTGCCGCTATCAACAAATCATCTACGTATTGTAATAGTACACATTCTCCTGGGATGGACTTGAAATCCAGTAAGTCTTGACTTAACCCCTTAAGGACACTTGACATGTGTGACATGTCATGATTCCCTTTTATTCCAGAGGTTTGGTCCTTAAGGGGTTAAAGCTGATCCAAATAGGGTAGGTGAGTTTTTAAACCCTTGGGGCAGTCTTGTCCAAGTCATCTGGCGTTTCAAGCCCGTTACAGCATTTTCCCATTGGAATGCAAAGATACACTGGCTTTCCGCAGCAATTCGTAGGCAAAAGAAGGCATCTCTGAGATCCAAAACTGTAAAGTAGGTAGCCCCGCCCGGAATTAAAGCAAGCAGGTTATATGGATTGGGTACAACTGGATGTATACTTACTATCGCATCATTGACTGCTCTCAAGTCCTGCACAGGGCGATACTCATCTGTACCGGGCTTTTGAACAGGCAACAATGGTGTGTTCCAGGGGGAAGTACAGAATTTTAGGATACCATACCTTATGAACTTATCCAAATAAGATTGTATGTTCTTCTTTGCCTTTTGTGGAATATGATATTGTCTCAAGCTCACTGGATAAACCCCTAGCTTTAGTTCAATCCGAATAGGTGGGATATTGCGAGCAAGTCCTGGTGGGTTTTTCTCTGCCCACACTCCTGGTACGTTAAACAGGGATTCATCACTCTTAGGGTTTTGGCTGGTCAACACTGTATAAAGTCGCCACTCTTCTTCCTTTGGTACAGATATTGTCATTATACCTGAGGGTCCATTGAACTTCAAAGATGTTGTTCCGTTAGGCAGAAATGTTATCTGTGCTTGTAATTTCGACAACAAATCACGTCCTAGCAGTTGGACTGGTCATTCAGGCATATAAAGGAACTGGTGTTTTACTACGTGGCCTCCCAGTGTACAGAGTCGACTTTTAAGAACCGGTTTAGCGGCAATCCTTCCAGTTGCTTCTATTACGGTGATAGTTCTTCCTGAAGGAGGAGCGACTAGGTCAGTCACCACAGAATGTTCGGCACCAGTGTCAATCATAAAATAACTCCTTTTTCCCCCTATTGCTACATCGACCATAGGCTCCGCTCGGCCAAGGCTGATGGAGCCCGGTCGGTATCAATAGTCATCCATGACGGTGTCAGCCAAACCCACAAAGTCCCTATCTTCTCTCTCTCTAGATCTCTGCGCTGCTGGGTAATACCTATCCCCACTAACGCTACCTCTATTATTCCCACTATTTCTTCCAGGTCCTCCTCTCCCTCTCGCTCTGACTCTATTATTACTGTTATATCCTGCCCTTGGTCTATCTCTGTCATATTGTTCCCTCTGTGGACACTCACTTCTCCAATGCCCTTCTTCCCTACAATACGCGCATTGGTTCCTACTTAACGGCTCCCTATTCCACTTATTCTCGCCTTTCTCCGTTCCCCTATACACTTCCTTTTCCCTTCTATCTACGCCTGCGATAGCTACTGCTAGCATATCTGCTTTCCTTCGCATCTTTCGCTCTTCTTCCTTTTTCGTCTCTGTCTCCCTATTCATATAGACCTTATTTGCTATTTCCATTAGTTGGGTTATAGACATCCCTACAAACCCTTCTAACTTCTGTAGCTTGCGCTTTATATCTCCGTAGGCCTGGCTGACAAAGGCAGAGTTAACCATCCGGGAATTCTCAGGAGCCTCTGGATTAAAGGGGGTATACAAACGGTATGCCTCCAGTAATCGATCATAAAAGGCACTGGGCGATTCATCACATTTCTGCAATACCTCAGCCGTCTTCGACATATTAATCGCCTTTTTCCCTCCGCCTTTCATGCCAGCAATAATAGCGTCCCTGTATGCTTTTAAATGGGCCATGTCTGCGCCATTGACATTCCACTCCGGATCAGCATTTGGATAATGGGCTGCGGCCCATGCTGCCGGGTTGGTCTGATTTTGAGTACAGGCCACTTCTTCCAGCGCTTTAATTGCCGCTTGATTTATCCGTGTCCTTTCCTCGTTATTAAACAATGTCATAAGCAATTGCTGGCAATCAGCCCAAGTGGGATTATGTGTCTGGATTATATAGGTAAACAAATCCGTCATGGCTTGAGGTTTATCGGTGTATGAGGAGTTATGGGTCTTCCAGTTAAATAGATCAGTTGTAGTGAAGGGAACATAGACAAAGACGGGATCAGCGTGTTGTAACTGGCCATCACCGTTAATATGTGTCGGGCCAGGTGTCAGTCGGAGAGGCATTTGATAATGTCGGGGTTGGAGGGTACCAGTCAGTTGTCGGGTTAGTATGGGGCTTCGTTGAGGGATGTCGGTTACGGGTTCCGGTCGAGGTGTAGTGAGACGAGGGGAAGGGGACGCTTTTTCTTTACTGAAGGGGAGGTCAGTAAGTAAAATATTCCGGGCCGGGCTGGGAGGAGCCTGACCAGGAACTAGATATGACATCAAATCCAGATAGGTGGGGTTAATTGAGGTAGGTACCGGAAGGGGAGGGTTTAAAACAAGAGGGCTGGACTCTGAGCTAGAGGAGGGGGTAGGTAAGGACAACGGGAAAGGGGAGTAGCATTACCAACAGCACCTCCTCTTCCTCTTCCTGTGGAGGAGGAGTAAGGGGGCAGCATGGGGATCTCAGACTCAGGGGGCGTGTCCAAAATGGGCGTAATTACGGCCTTAGTGGACAAGCGAGTTCTGGCCACCATGAGGCGACCATGAGTTCCTCGTGGCATACCCGGATCCATTTTGGCAAGTCATTTACGGCCTGCTTCCAACAGTCAATATACGGAAACTGGCCGTAAAGTTCAGGCCTACCTGATACAGCCACGTGTACGCGCTGCACCAGATTAGGATCCAAACTGCCACGTGGTGGCCATGCAGCCACCATAGTAGGCCATTCCCTACTACATAAAGTAGTCAGGCGTGTTGGAGACATCTTTACTCCAAAATCATATACATTATATCCCTTCTTAAAGTTTTTTTAACATACATCCTAAGGGATCCATAACCGTTGAATCTGACGCACCCATACTTAACAATGAAGCGTCGTCTCCAACAGAAACCAAACAAACACACTTCCAACGGTCACACCCGTTCCCCTTGGCAACAACACCATGTGGTACAGTTACTAGGCCGAACGCACACAACAAAACACACAGGGAATTCCCGTACACACACAGCTGTTACACCAGTCACTAAGTAACTAATACTGTGCCCTTTGGCGAAACTATACAGTCACCCACGCTATAATTCTCAGTATCTGAATTACCCGTCTATAACATACCCTAGTAACATCGTCTTTACAAACAGTAGTTATAGTACGGTTAGCATTGGTTAGAGTACAATTTAAAGTCACATTTCAATTAGTAGTGGTTATGGTGTTAAACATACAACATAAACGACAGTTATTAGTAGTTATTTACAGTATCAGTGGTTATTATACATGGTTATGGTACCGTGCACTATAATACAGTTACACACTATTCACACTCTCGCTAGACGGCAGAGCTCACGCTATCTATCAAGATATACACTCTACTACAACAGTCTTTAACACATTTACAATTCCCAACTAATCTATTGGCCAGTACCTCGATGGACTACCTAAAACTATTTACATCCGTTTTGGTTAGCCTCGCTGCCCAAGCACCACATATAGCGAACTAGAGGGCGGAAATTACAACAGTACCCTTAGTCTATCTACTCTATCAAAAGTCTAGTGGGTTCCAAATTTACACGCCTTCCCACTTAGCCAAGATAGGTTGAGATCTAGTGAACCGAATTTACACAGGCGCCGCTTAGTCTCCCAGTCCCTCCGACCTAGCGAACGTAATATACACCCTGGAACGCTAGTCTAGACAAGACACCGGTGTCCGGCTTTGGCTATTTACACAGGACCCAGCCTGACTCCAATACCAAAATTAAACGGGCTGACTACAGGGCGTTTAATTACGAGCGATGTGCCTTCGCTCCTTCCCTCCACTGGAGGGGGCCAATTCCATACACAAATAACCCCTTATGGGCCTACCGCACAATCGGTATCCAATACCCCTAGCGGGTCCACCGTCTAAAACAGTAGTCGTCTTACCTCCTCGTTCCTGAACCTGAGTTCACACTCATCGACGGGGACACCCCAGCACTTACTACGTAGAGGCCGATGATCTCCTGGACAACGGACCAGTGGCGCCGAGACGAAAGGAGGTCCACGCAGAAGTTCAGGGGTGCAGCCATAGGGAGCGTGGGCAAAGATAGACCGTCTCACGCCTCTGCTTCTCAGCTACCGTTGAACGATGAGCTTCCCGGCCAATACACCAAATGATACCGGAGAAACTGACGGAAGCCAAGCACAGAGATATGGACACAGGTTTCTGTCACCAAAATACAACAAGATCTGAGCCCTGAACAACAGTGTAGGTCCCTTATATAGGCATATAACTCCTCCCATAATAAGCTCCACCCACACATACTCTTAACCAATCAACCGAACAAAGACTAACTTCTTGTTTGACCACATGGCTTGCCCAGCACAAGGGAGAAGGGGAAAACTATATCCTGTATTCTTGCACATGCTCCGTACACTACTGATTGTATCATTGCCACGTGCAACCAACCGACCGATACATCAGTATATGCGCGCGCACATACCACGTGGCAATCTCGGCCTACTAAATTTATTTTTACCGAGATTCCACCACAGTGTTGTCTTCTAAACATTTGTGTATAGTATTGGTGTTTGAGTAAAGGGTGTGTTTTATATATAATCTTGGAGTTTGAAATCAGGGGTGTGTTTGTATGTAATGGTTGTGTTATCAGGGATGTGTTTGCATGTTGTTTTTGATTGCTGGGATGTATACACATACACAGTTACATACACATTAACACACATATAAACATACTGACACATGCACATACCTTGACACACAGATACACACACTGGCACATGCACACAAATTCTGATATACACACTGGCACATAAACACTCAGATACACACCGACACAGTTACACACTGGCACACACATACAAACAGATACACACACTCTGACATATATGTGATAATTGTTATGTTTGCAGCAGGGCAGAAGCAGAGAGTTGGAGGAGGCACAAAGCTTGTACATGCTGATGATGTGGCAAGGCAAGCTGGTACTGTTATATGTAATGCACAACAAAAATAAAGAATTAAAACATAAAATAAACACTGTGCTTAAATGCAACTGCAGCAATAATTAAACTCATCTAAACAGGGAAAAAAACAGTGAGTGGGGGCACAGGGTAAAAAAGCAGTGAGGGGGGAAGGCAGGAGCAGTGAGTGGGGGCACAGAGAAGCAGTAAGGGGGGAAATCAGGGCAGGGGCAGAGAGAAGAGAAGAAGTGAGTGGGGAAGGCAGGGCAGGGGCAGAGGGTGGGGGCATAGAGAAGAGAAGTGAGTGGGGAAGGCAGGGCAGGGGCAGTGAGTGGGGGCACAGAGAAGATAAGCAGTAAGTGGGGGCACAGAGAAGATAAGCAGTAAGTGGGGGAAAGCAGGGCAGGGGCATTGAGTGGGGTGGCTCATAAGTTTTTCTAAAACCTATCCCAGCTGCAGCCATTCACCCAGAAGGATAGGATCAGGGGCTGGATACACTTACCTTCAACTCAGCTTAGTACTGGCTGAGGCTAATGGGAGTGGGAATGAGCAGCAGCTCATTCCTGCCTCTCCTCCCCATGCTGCTACTTGCTGCTGCCTCCTTCCACTCGCGGTGCTCTCTTCTGAAGCTGGGAGGAAGTGATCGTCTGTCACTTCCTCCCAGCCAGCTAATACTACAGGGGCCCGGTCGGCTCTTAAAGGGCCAAGGCAAACCACCGGGTCCCTGTTCAGATACCCATCGGGTGGCCCTAAATGCATGGGCCACCTGATAGGCCCCTCCAAATTGTTGTGGGCCCACAGGGCAGCTGCTTTGGGCCCCCCAGGAGTAACTGGGCCCGGGGCAGCTGCCCAGTTTGCAATGTGTTAAAGACGGCCCTGCTGTCACCAACATAAGCTAGTTAATACAATTTTGCCTGTAGGCACTACTCTAGTAAGTTGGGTCACTACAGATCTATATGGTACCTTACTAACCAAGTCATCTGCCGCACTTCCTTACGATGTCTAACGCTGCTATACAAGGAGACCAGCACAAGGAGACCAGTTACCAGCACCCATCTCAGTTCAGGCTCGCAGAGAGTACTATACAAACACCGACTGGGGTCAGTTACACACGGAACGGTTTCTAAGGCATTTTCGGGTCTCAAAACACCTTCCTGCACCATAAGCTCAGCAACAGCCCATACGATCAAATTTCATCCTGAAAACGTAGCTATTCCCTCTACCAGTAAGCCAACGCTGATTATCAGTCCAACACATCCCACAGGGATTTTGTTAAGACAAAGTAGGCAGGCCAATTTGTTTTCTAAGTGAAGCACAAGTCTGCAATAATTTCAATGCCGGTGGTTGTAGTTATAGTGCTGGTAGGCTTCTTCACATGAGCTCACTTTGTTTCAGTGCACACGCCAAAAACAATGTGCCCCTACAGGCGGTACCCTAAAATCTTCCAACCCAATAAACTTTCCTAATCTACAACGCTATCTGTCTACTCATCCTTCTTTATACCTGGTAGAATTTCTCACGTCTACTAAGGGGTTTTACACAGGGTTTGTGTCACTCCACATAGGTATTTTGGAACACCCATCCTACAGTCAGCACTCACAGTTCCCATCAGAGTACAAAACTCTTACTTAATGGAATCACCAATGCTTTTTTTGATAGGGCCTTTAACAAAACACTACCTTTTCACCTCCTGGAGGACAAACCCCTAGGAATCGCCTCAGGGAATTTTACATTTTAAAGAGACTTATTATTTGATTTTCTGCACCTCACTCACCCACTTCTCCTAGCTTAAATACACTGTGCCTGTCATAAGTTTCCCTTCAGTTTGCCAGAATTGACAAGGCCATACAAGCAATCATTCATTCCGGGAAGGCTGCCTGGTTATGCAAATCAGACCGTACTAACACGTGTAAATTACAACCCAGTCAATCTGGCATCTGCATGGAGTTAAGTGTGTAGACAGCGACTATTTCATTACCAGACCAACATTCAGCTCCATATGTAGCCCAAGTTATGCGATATCTTCGCCGAAACCTTAAACCTGGCTCCTACGGAACATATGCAGATGTCCAGTAGTCTTACACTACTTAGACAACTTCCTCACCATCAAACCACACCAAAACATGCCACACAGCTTGAATCACATGTATACTCTGTTCAAAGATTAGGAGTACCCGTAGCCTGGACAAAACACAGAGATCACATTCCCGGGGTTTACACTCAGTTCTATTTCTATGCAGGCCAACCTGCCACAAGTGTAAGTAGATAGAATTATTTCTTACATCAACATCTGCACGTCACAAGACACTTGCACCAGGAATCAGTTACAGTCACTACCCGGTTCACTCAATTTTGCGGCGACAATAATTCCACAAGGTAAAACTTCCAGAATCCTCCCTCTCTTGCATGGTCTCCCTATCGATGACTCCACAGCTCTTTAAGACAAACCAGCTACAGCTGATATTAAGAAGGTGGCTTCTGTTCCTGTCCTATTGGAATGGCAGGTCACTACTTGTTCCCCCTGTTTCTGATGATTCCCCTGTGGTCCGGACTGACGCATCAGGTGCCGTAGATTATGCAGCGAATGTTGGTTATAAATGGGTACACGTCTCTTGGCCAATTGAATCTACCTTGCTAGTAAATTTCAATACCACCTCAGCACTATTAGAATCTACCTAATCGTAGCAGCTACACATATACGGGGCAAAGAGTGGAGAGGGCAGTCGGTCAGATGCTTTTATAATATCTTGGCGACATGTAATATCGTTAACTAAGGCCGCTTTCAGTCCCTCCCGATTATGAACTTGGTAAGGAGTCTTAGCTGGCTAGCGGCAAATCTTCAATTCTGCATAACTTATGTTCACATTCCGGGTATTCAGGATAACGCAGCTGATGCTCTCCCACACTCTAATTTGCAGGAATTTTTTTTCGGAGGTCATCCATCAGCAAACTTGCAGCCCATGGAACCTCCAAGCTTCACAGTCCTAATTATGCGTTAAATACTCTGTTGCTCCATAGTAGGTCACCCGCACAGGCTGGTTTATACCTTAATTTAAGAAAGCCTATTCCAAGAGTTGTTTAAAGGTTTGTTCGTGTTTATTGTGTGATAAATGTTTCTATTTGTAAATATGGTCGCCTTTACAACTTTTACCACTTTTCTCCTAAATTAGTTTACAATACTATCAAACCTTACTTCACAAGCATATACATTTGTCTATTACTCATACCAAAACGAGCCATACTGGTCCTCCAGTAGAGATGAAGTATTATGCTACCTCTACCAAATCAGGTCCTATCCACGTTTTGGATAATCTATTGGTATTTCAACTCACTTCCATCCCTGATATCCCACTAGTAACTTTTCAAGGGGAACCCCTAACCAATAAACATTTTATGCTTTACATTTGTACGATATCACTCCGACTAGGACATGACCCTCATTCCTTCTCGGGCCATTTATTCCGCTTTGGAGCAGCCACAGCTGCCTCCGGTAATCACGTACCAACTCACATCATTAAAATATGGGTCGGGGGAAATCATCCGCATACAACAAATACCGTATATACTCGAGTATAAGCCGAGTTTTTCAGCACATTTTTTGTGCTGAAAAAACCCAACTCGGCTTATACTCGAGTCAGAGTCTGTATTATGGCAATTTGCATTGCCATAATACAGACCGGGGGAGAGGGGGGCTGGCAGAGCTGTACTTACCTGTCCTGCAGCTCCTGTCAGCTCTCTCCTCCTCCGCACCGTCCGTTCAGCACCTCGGTCAGCTCCCAGTGTAAGTCTCGCGAGAGACTTACACTGGGGGCTGACAGAGGGAGCTGCACAGACCGCACGGAGGAGGAGGGAGCTGACAGGAGCTGCAGGACAGGTAAGTACAGCTCTGCCATCCCCCCTCTCCCCCCCACTGAACTACCAATGACACTGGACCACCAGGGAAGGAGCCCCCCTCCCTGCTATGTATCAAGCAGGGAGGGGGGACGAAAAAAATATATAATAAAAAAAAAAAATAATAATAATAATTCAGTTAAATAATAAATAATAATAATAAAAAAATATAATAATATTAAAAAATAAAAAAATAATTAATAAAATAATTAATAATATATCAAAATGCCCACCCCCACCAACACATACACAAACACACACTGCATCACACACACTCACACTTCATTCATATACACACACACTGCACTCACACACACTGCATTCATACACACACACTGCATTCATACACACACTGCACTCATACACACTGCACTCATACACACTGCACTCATACATACACTGCACTCATACACACACACTGCATTCATTATATACACACACTGGAAATAAATATTCAATTAATATATACGCACACACATTGCACTCATACGCGCACACACTGCACTCATACACACACACACTGCACTCACACTGCACTCATACACACACACTGCACTCATACACACACACTGCACTCATACACTGCACTCATACTCACACACTGCATTCATACACACACACTGCATTCATTATATACACACACTGTAAATAAATATTCAATTAATATAATTTTTTTAGGATCTAATTTTATTTAGAAATTTACCAGTAGCTGCTGCATTTCCCACCCTAGTCTTATACTCGAGTCAATACGTTTTCCCAGTTTTTTGGGGTAAAATTAGGGGCCTCGGCTTATATTCGGGTCGGCTTACACTCGAGTATATACGGTACATCCCCAATCCTGAGAAAGAAATAAGATTGGCTTTCTGTGAAATGTCTAAATAATGACCTGCTATATAAATGTATCTGACTTGTAAAAATCGCTTCTTATATTTTTGCCCTCTTTTACAGGTCTAACCTCACGTCAGTTTCGGCACACCTCAACTGACTTTGCTCTTACTACTGTTGCTTCTTTATTATTGTTCCTTACGTCCTCAAAATGTGCCGTGCACAAATATATATATATATAGTACAATAGCACAGTCCGTAGTCTGTTTTATACGTTTCTGATGAGTGTGGTTTCAAGTAAACGAGATTTCAAGAATGAATAAACAAAATTAGGCAATGTAATTAAACAGCACGTGTTCTTTCATATGTTTACAAAAGGGTTGACTGCAGTGTTCATTTTAACCCCTTCCCGGCCGTGGATGTACTAGATACGTCCGACAAAAAACGGTTGTTTAACGACCGCGGACATACTTGGCAAATATGAGCCCTGGACTTACCGGGACCGGTGATCCACGGTGATGTTACATAGTTACATAGCTGAAAAGAGACTTGCGTCCATCAAGTTCAGCCTTCCTCAAATTTGTTTTTTTTTGCTGTTAATCCAAAAGAAGGCAAAAAAAAAAAAACAGTTTGCAACAAGCTAGGAAAAAAATTCCTTCTTGACCCCAGAATGGCAGTCAGATTTATCCTTGGATCAAGCAGTTATTACCCTACATTGAAAGATTATATCCTTGAATATTCTGTTTTTGCAAGTATGCATCTAGTAGCTGTTTGAACATCTGTATGGACTCTGATAAAACCACTTCTTCAGGCAGAGAATTCCACATCCTGATTGTTCGTACAGTAAAAAAACCTTTCCTTTGCTTTAGACTAAATCTTCTTTCTTCCAGTCTAAACGCATGGCCTCGTGTCCTATGTAAAGTCCGGTTTGTGAATAGATTTCCACACAATGGTTTGTATTGGCCCCGAATATATTTGTATAATGTTATCATATCCCCTCTCAGGCGACGTTTTTCTAAACTAAATAGGTTTAAATTTGTTAACCTTTTTTCATAGCTGATATGTTCCATTCCTTTTATTAATTTTGAAACCCGCCTCTGCACTTGTTCTAGTGCCATAATATCCTTCTTTAGAACAGGTGCCCAAAATTGCACAGCATATTCAATATGTGGTCTTACCAGTTATTTATAAAGAGCCAAAATGATATTCTCGTCCCAAGAATGAATGCCCTTTTTCATGCATGACAATACCTTAATGGCCTTGGCCACTGTTTATTGACATTGCACATTGTTGCATAGTTTGTTGTCTATAACAATTCCCAAGTCCTTTTCGTGTGTTGTTATCCCTAATTCACTTCCATTAAAGGTATACGTTGCTTGTGTATTCTTTACGCCGAAGTGCATAACTTTGCATTTTTCAACATTAAATTTCATCTGCCATTTGAGTGCCCAGACCTCCAGTCTATCTAAATCCCTCTGCAGCAAAGTAATATCTTGCTCACATTGTATTATTTTACAAAGGTTTGTGTCATCTGCAAACACTGAAACATGACTTTCAATACTGTCTTCAAGATTATTTATAAACATGTTAAATAGAAGGGGTCCCAGAACAGACCCCTGAGGGACACCACTTGCCACCTCTGTCCAGCTTGAAAATTTACCATTAACGACAACTCTTTGTACTCTGGTTTTTTTTTTTTTAATTCTTTATTTTTGTTGTGCATTATGGGTTACAAGCAATCCTGTTATGCCACGACAGCAGTCACAGGTGTATCAACGTTAACATCGTCATGACAGGTTTAATCTGCACATTTTTTGTGAGTAGGTATACGTACTAGTATGTGCAATCAACGTTAACAACGAGCGAATTATTAAAAGTTTTGCTTATTAAAACGTACATATCATGGAAAAGTTGGTAGAAGAGAGACAAAGGAGGAGTTCAAGGTTTGAGCATACAATCTATGTTCAAGGTTATACTAGGTAGTTCTCATCACTCGCGTTAATATTGTTATCAATCGCCTTGATACCGTCATCTCTCGCTTTAGTGCCTGTGTGGCGGGTTATCTCTCGCTTTAGTGCGTGTGTGGCGGGTTATCTCTCGCTTTAGTGTGTGTGTGACAGGTTATCTCTCGCTTTAGTGTGTGTGTGACAGGTTATCTCTCGCTTTACACTGCGTGCAGAATTATTAGGCAAATGAGTATTTTGACCACATCATCCTCTTCATGCATGTTGTCTTACTCCAAGCTGTATAGGCTCGAAAGCCTACTACCAATTAAGCATATTAGGTGATGTGCATCTCTGTAATGAGAAGGGGTGTGGTCTAATGACATCAACACCCTATATCAGGTGTGCATAATTATTAGGCAACCTCCTTTCCTTTGGCAAAATGGGTCAAAAGAAGGACTTGACAGGCTCAGAAAAGTTAAAAATAGTGAGATATCTTGCAGGGATGCAGCACTCTTAAAATTGCAAAGCTTCTGAAGCGTGATCATCGAACAATCAAGCGTTTCATTCAAAATAGTCAACAGGGTCGCAAGAAGCGTGTGGAGAAACCAAGGCGCAAAATAACTGCCCATGAACTGAGAAAAGTCAAGCGTGCAGCTGCCAAGATGCCACTTGCCACCAGTTTGGCCATATTTCAGAGCTGCAACATCACTGGAGTGCCCGAAAGCACAAGGTGTGCAATACTCAGAGACATGGCCAAGGTAAGAAAGGCTGAAAGACGACCACCACTGAACAAGACACACAAGCTGAAACGTCAAGACTGGGCCAAGAAATATCTCAAGACTGATTTTTCTAAGGTTTTATGGACTGATGAAATGAGAGTGAGTCTTGATGGGCCAGATGGATGGATTGGTAAAGGGCAGAGAGCTCCAGTCCGACTCAGACGCCAGCAAGGTGGAGGTGGAGTACTGGTTTGGGCTGGTATCATCAAAGATGAGCTTGTGGGGCCTTTTCGGGTTGAGGATGGAGTCAAGATCAACTCCCAGTTTCTGGAAGACACCTTCTTCAAGCAGTGGTACAGGAAGAAGTCTGCATCCTTCAAGAAAAACATGATTTTCATGCAGGACAAGCTCCATCACACGCGTTCAAGTACTCCACAGCGTGGCTGGCAAGAAAGGGTATAAAAGAAGAAAATCTAATGACATGGCCTCCTTGTTCACCTGATCTGAACCCCATTGAGGACCTGTGGTCCATCAACAAATGTGAGATTTACAAGGAGGGAAAACAGTACACCTCTCTGAACAGTGTCTGGGAGGCTGTGGTTGCTGCTGCACGCAATGTTGATGGTGAACAGATCGAAACACTGACAGAATCCATGGATGGCAGGCTTTTGAGTGTCCTTGCAAAGAAAGGTGGCTATATTGGTCACTGATTTGTTTTTGTTATGTTTTTGAATGTCAGAAATGTATATTTGTGAATGTTGAGATGTTATATTGGTTTCACTGGTAAAAATAAATAATTGAAATGGGTATATATTTGTTTTTTGTTAAGTTGCCTAATAATTATGCACAGTAATAGTCACCTGCACACACAGATATCCCCCTAAAATAGCTATAACTAAAAACAAACTAAAAACTACTTCCAAAAATATTCAGCTTTGATATTAATGAGTTTTTTGGGTTCATTGAGAACATGGTTGTTGTTCAATAATAAAATTAATCCTCAAAAATACAACTTGCCTAATAATTCTGCACTCCCTGTAGTGTGTGTGTGACAGGTTATCTCTCGCTTTAGTGTGTGTGTGACAGGTTATCTCTCGCTTTAGTGTGTGTGTGACAGGTTATCTCTCGCTTTAGTGTGTGTGTGACAGGTTATCTCTCACTTTAGTGTGTGTGTGACAGGTTATCTCTCGCTTTAGTGTGTGTGTGACACATACTTTAGTTTTAAATCAAGCTTAAACATTTGGCTTTAAACACAAGTTGGGATTATAAATATGTTAGAACGGTGCTATAATCACGCTATAAACAATTCAAGTAACGTAAATGCATATCATTTAGCTATATCTGCATAGGTGCATAGTGGCAGTGCGTGGAGTCGTTTAGCTAGTAAGAATTTTTATACCGGCTATCCTAACTGTCCTTATCATGAGTGACTAAATATAAAACATAATACATGAAACTTTGCTTTGCCATTAATCAACTGGGTGAGAAAAAAAATTAAAGAAAAGATACTTAATGTGCCATATTCGCCTCTAGGGCATAGCGGTGAGAGTAATCGGTTGATAGGCTAGTGTGGGTAGCTTTGTGCGATGTATGTCAAACTGGTGCATTAAAGCATAGGTCTAACTTGCGCATTAAGCATGAACTAATGAATAAACAAAACATAATAAAACATGGTATAAGTAGTGAGGGGTATGCTTTGCCAAGAGGTTGATTGTGGAGAGACGGTCAATCCTCACCCCCTTTGGATAGCCAGTCCAGAGCACCCATGAATGTCCAGGGAAATAAGGGTCAGTAAGGTGTAATCCATGTTCGTAGGTAAGAGCCTTACAGTGTCTGGAGGAGGTGTCTTGGTCTCTGTCTGCAACGTCTGCTGCTGTCAGCCGACACCTATTCTGCAGGGCTTTGAGTGAGCCTCCTGGGCCAGCGTTCTCCCGCTCTCGTGCCGCGGAGGGGTTCTCCGCTTGTGCCTCCCGCCGGTATCAGGTCTCGCTGCCCCCTGGTCATCGTTACGGCCGGCACCGTAAGTTTGCAGGTGCTTTGTTGCGTCTTGCTGGGTGAGGGTCGCTGAGGTGCTGGTGAGTTGGCATGGTTCCCCCTGAGGCATGAGGACGTGCCCGTCGGGGCCCCGGGTACCTGGCGCTGCTCCCCTGCTTCCTCCGAGAGCCATCCTGGAGGCGCGAGGGGCATTCCCGCTTAGAAGTCGCCGGGTTGCTGGGCGGATCCACGCTTCCACTTTTCTCATCGCCCTCCTAAATGTCTGTACCTCGGTATGGTGCTTGGCCCAGAGGCCGGCGCGCATTTGATCGTGGAACGTCCATGTGTGCTCAGGAGGCTTAATCTGCACGCGTGTTAAGGTTGGCTGTGAGTGAGCCGCCATCTTGTTTGGGCCCAGGCTGGCCCGTCTTGCTTTGGGTGCCCTAGCATGGTCTGTACTCTGTTTTTAACCCCTTAAGGACACATGACATGTGTGACGTCATGATTCCCTTTTATTCCAGAAGTTTGGTCCTTAAGGGGTTAAGCCAATGTTCTACCCAAGAACAAGCATTCATCTAGACCGATTTCCTTGAGTTTGAACACTAATCTATTGTGTGGAACTGTATCAAATGCCTTGGCAAAATCCCAATAGATCACATCCACTGCAACACCCTGATCTATACTTCTACTTACTTCTTCGTAGAACGCAATCAAGTTACTTTGACATGACCTGTGCTTCATAAAACCGTGCTGATTTTTGCTGACAACCTTTCAAATATTTCACCAGCCACAGAAGTTAAGCTCACAGGTCTACAATTTACAGTCAAGGATTTTGAACCCTTTTTGAATATAGGAACCACATCTGCCTTCCTCCAATCCTCCGGAACACTTCCTGAAAGAAAAGAATCTTGAAATATTAAAAAGAGGTTCACTTATTTCTACACTTAGTTCCTTAAGTACACGTGGATGGATACCGTCAGGCCCTGGAGCTTTGTTTATATTAACTTTTTTTAGTTGCTGCAGCACCTTGTCTTGAGTTAACCAATTCCAATTATTCTGCAAGTTTTTAGTAGCAATCATTTGCACATCCATTGCCATGGGTTCTTCCTTAATATATACGGAGGAGAAAAAGTTATTTAAAATTCCTGCCTTTTCCTGGTCTTCATTAACTAACACCCCCATTTCAGTTTTTAGTGTACCTACACTTTCATTTTGTTTGTTTTTTAGAATTGATGTACCGTATATACTCGAGTATAAGCCGAGTTTTTTAGCACATTTTTTGTGCTAAAAAACCCCAACTCGGCTTATACTCGAGTCAATTGTCTGTATTATGGCAATTTACATTGCCATAATACAGACTGGAGGAGAGGGGGGCTGGCAGAGCTGTAACTTACCTTTCCTGCAGCTCCTGTCAGCTTCCTCCTCCTCTGCGCCGTCCGTTCAGCACCCGGTCAACTCCCAGTGTAAGTCTCGCGAGAGCCGCGGCTCTCGCGAGACTTACAGTGTGAGCTGACAGAGGGAGCTGCACGGACGGCGCAGAGGAGGAGGAAGCTGACAGGAGCTGCAGGAAAGGTAAGTTACAGCTCTGCCAGCCCCCCTGACCCCCCCACTGAACTACCAATGCTGGACCACCAGGGAGTGAGAGCCCCCCTCCCTGGCCAGCTAGCAAGCAGGGAGGGGGGCCGGAAAAAAAATTTAGTAATAATAATTAAATAATACAAAAATAATAATTAAATTAAATAAATATAAATAATAATTACAAAAAATTAAAATAATAAAAAATAAATTGCCCACCCCCCACCAAGGCTCTGCAACACACACACACACACACGCTGCACTCATACTCACGCTGCACTCATACTCACGCTGCACTCATACACTCACGCTGCACTCATACACTCACGCTGCACTCACTCACGCTGCACTCATACTCTCACGCTGCATTCATACACTCACGCTGCATTCATACACTCATGCTGCACTCATACACACGCTGCACTCATTATACACACACTGTAAATAAATATTCAATTAATATATTTTTTTTAGGATCTAATTTTATTTAGAAATTTACCAGTAGCTGCTGCATTTCTCACCCTAGTCTTATACTCGAGTCAATAAGATTTCCCAGTTTTTTTGGGTAAAATTAGGGGCCTCGGCTTATATTCGGGTCGGCTTATACTCGAGTATATACGGTACTTAAAAAATGCTTTGGGGTTGGTTTTGCTCTCTTTAGCTATCATTTTTTCATTTTGAAGTTTAGCAAGTCTAATTGCCTTTTTGCAGACATTATTTGCTTCCTTATATCTTTTATAAGATGCATCTGATTTGTCCGATTGAAATGCTTTAAATGCCCTTTTCTTATTTTTAATCTATTGTTTTACTTCTCTACTTAGCCACATTGGTTTTAATTTGTTTCTTTTATATTTATTTCCCAATGGTACATACTGAGAAATGTACCTTTCTAATATTTGTTGGAAGATGATCCATTTATCCTCAGTGTTCTTTTCACTAAAGAGTTTATGCCAGTCAATATATTGTAAAGCTTCCCTTAACTTCTTGAAATTGGCCTTTTTAAAATTATATGTTTTAGTATACCCCATGTGCTGTTGTTTTTTTGAGTTTATTTCAAAGGACACTATATTGTGATCACTATTTGAATGTTGGTCAAAAGATCAACGTTGTTTGTTAAAACCAGGTCCAGACAAGCGTCCATTCTAGTTGGTGCTTGTACAAGTTGTGACATGAAGGTGTCATTTAACACAAGATGTGTGTGTTTGTGTGTATGTATATATATATATATATATATATGTATGAAACATGGGGGATGGTTGCACTCACCTGAACATGCTTAAATGGGGTGCTGCTGGGGGCCATATTATACAATAAACAATACACAAGATCCAGCGCACTCTCCTATCTACTAAACAGCAACTTCAATGTTGACAGATTTTATTAGTTTTTAAAAGTTTTTTTAAAAACACCTACCGTATATACTCGAGTATAAGCCGAGTTTTTCAGCACATTTTTTGTGCTGAAAAACCCCAACTCGGCTTATACTCGAGTCAGAGTCTGTATTATGGCAATTTGCATTGCCATAATACAGACTGGGGGGAGAGGGGTGCTGGCAGAGCTGTACTTACCTTTCCTGCAGCTCCTGTCAGCTCTCTCCTCCTCCGCGCCGTCCGTTCAGCACCTCGGTCAGCTCCCAGTGTAAGTCTCGCGAGAGCCGCGGCTCTCGCGAGACTTACACTGGGAGCTGACAGAGGGAGCTGCACAGACCGCGCGGAGGAGGAGAGAGCTGACAGGAGCTTCAGGAAAGGTAAGTACAGCTCTGCCAGCACCCCTCTCCCCCCACTGAACTACCAATGACACTGGACCACCAGGGAAGGAGCCCCCCTCCCTGGCCAGCTAGCAAGCAGGGAGGGGGGACGAAAAAAAAAAGATAATAAAAAAAAAAAAATTAATAATAATTAAATAATAAATAATAATAAAAAAAAATAATATAAAAAAAATAATAATTAATAATATATCAAATGCCCACCCCCACCAACACATACACAAACACACACTGCATCACACACTCACACTTCATTCATATACACACACTGCACTCACACACACACTGCACTCATAAACACACTGCACTCACACACACGGCACTCACACACACTGCACTCATACACACACACTGCACTCATACACACACACTGCATTCATTATATACACACACTGGAAATAAATATTCAATTAATATATACGCGAGAGGCGTGGTTCCGGCTCTAGCCAAGATGGCCGCGTGAAGAGTGAGCTCCGCTCCACCGGACCCCAAATAGCTACATAAGCACGCATCCACTAACTTCATGGGGCGCACAAAACGCCCGGAGCACCCCCAAACCCCTAAGAATCCACAACAGAGACCGCTGGACGGCTTCTTACAGCCGCAACCCGGATCGAGCGGAGGCTCTCCAAGCCCCAAGATGGCGGCGCCCACGACATCGGCGCCGGACGCGGGGTACCAGCCCTGAGCCGCATTGAGGCCTCCCTACAGGACCTAAAGGAGTCAGTGGTTACAAAAGCTGACCTCCAGGCCATTATCGCCACAATTCAGGACACCATGCGGTCCGAAATAGCGGAGATGCGCAACGACCTCACCGCGCAGGCAGGCCGCATTACAGTGGTGGAGGAAGCGAATGAGGCCCTTACAGCCAGGGCGACGGCCACAGACACCGCGGTAGCACGTCAGGGCGAGATGCTGCTCTCTCTACGCCGACAGATGGAGGATATTGACAATAGGGGTAGAAGATGCAACATACGAGTCCGCGGGGTGCCTGAGGCTGAGGGGCCGGAGGATGCAGTGGCTACACTTACTGACCTCTTTGGCTCTCTCCTGCAACCATCTCCTCCGACAGAAATTAAGTTTGAAAGGGCACACAGAGCCTTGCGGCCCCGCTCAGCAGAGGAGGGCCCGCGTGACCTAATTTGCTGCCTACACTCGTTCCCGATAAAAAATGCCATAATGTTGAAGGCCAGGGAAAGGCAGACTTGGCCCTTCCGGGGGACCCAGGTCTCTCTGTATAATGACTTCTCCCCAATGACGCTTGAAGCCAGGAGGGCCTTACGACCGGTCACTACGATATTGAGAGACCGCAACATACCTTATAAATGGGGATTCCCCTTCTCCCTGCAAGTCAGACATCAAAACCGCTGGCTCTCGCTTAGGTGGCCTGAAGAGGTGCCACGCTTCATGGAAGAATTGGGCCTTCCCTCACCGCCGGTTCCCGACTGGATCCTTGGTCCTTTGAATCCGCCGCCAAGGCCGCAGAGGGGGCCTAGACATCGGGGCGGGAGAGCACCCACTGCTCCACATATGGGAAGCCACAGAGACCCGTTATAGCCAGAGGAGTGACACCGTTTGCCAAACTGGACCCAGGCACGCCTGATACTACCCCGGGACGGCTTTCCTTACTGCACCCTCAACACCTCATACGCCCTCCTTAACCAACTACGATGCGCCCCTAAGCTGTTGCCGGATGGCTGATACTACCTCTCAGAATCTACAGGACACAGGTTTGACTTATGACCCAGTTTCAGGTACCTTGTACTTTGGGCTTAATAAGGGAGGACACGGGCTTTGGGTGGAGGGGATTGGGGCACATATATGGGGGGGGAACCAGATCTTGCTTCTGGCACGGGCGGAGGTACCATGGAGATAGCGACACTGGCCCATATGTATCTCCAACCGCTAGCTCCTTACGGGTTGAAACGGGTTCGCCTTACCTTGGGGTGGGGGGAAAGGGGGGCATTGAGGGATGTTCACACTTGTTGCCTTATGGATGGCACCTCTTATAAGTTTCACCCGGGTGTAGAATGCCTAGATTCATATGTTCAATTGTTGCGGGGAACTACTCTTCTACGGGGACATACAGGGAACTGCGGGTTCCTTCTTGTTTGGCTTTGGGAGGGGAGATGGGGGGAAATGTGAATTGTGTTTCATGCTTTTCCCATACATTGTGATGTTTTATTGATTTTATACATGCATCTCATTTTGGGTCAGTATCCACGTACATTGTTAATCAGTATTGCACGGAAAGTTATGAAGGCCTGCGTCTCACTTCCATAGCATTTCTAGCGCCCCCCCCCTTCCCCTCCTCCCCCGATTGATGGAACACATACAAGGATCGCCGCCATACTCCGAGCCTACGGGCTCATGAAAGCGTATGAAAGTTTGTATTTACCCGTGGTTACTTGGCGTGTCTCCCCCTCTCTCCTCCCCCCCCCCCTCCCCAGTAGAGGGAGCACTTACATGGTTCGCCACCCGCTACGTCCTAGGCCCACGGGCTCACATCAGTGGGTACAGCATTTATCCTTAACTCTAATCACCTGACGCAAGTGCGACCTGCACATCTCCCCCCCATCCACCCCCCCCCTTATGGTGATACACCTGCGATTGCTCCCGCCCGGGGAGGCCTCTGGCGCAATGGTTCTAGGAGCTAGAGGGACACGGGTACGATGGGGATCCTCATATTGGGTCATGGGGAGAATTGTGTATTGTATATATATTTATGATGTTTAAAGTTGTTGATGGCTCGCTCCACTTATGACGTGCAATGTTCCCGTGTTGTTACTGTTTGCTCAAAGATCAAATTGGGGGGTGTGGTGGAGTGGATGCCCTCATACTTGACCCATCGACTCTCAGACACCTCGCTTGGCTGGGGCTTGACCCACGTTCTCTGCAACATCTACTCGCGCAAGTCACTTGGTGACCGGACGGAAGGAACTTGGTCTCCTGGGCTGGTCCCGGAGCTAACTTCAGCCGCAACCGGTTACCGCGCGAGACTTTCCTTCAACCTGTTTAGGGAATCCTAACTTGGGACGCTCACTGGTTACTGGGAAATTACCTACATACAGTCACACGACTAACCACACATACACAAGATACTGTTAGCTTGACCCTCCTGTACTGACTCCGGCTCGCCGGCGTCCGACTACTGCTATTGCCCGCTCTTCCCCCCACTACCCTCGCCCTCCCTACACACACCCTCCCCCCCCTTTTTTCCCACCTTCTCCCTTCTTGCCGCTCGGCTTCTGGCCTGCGCGCCGGGTGCGCGGTCGCCCTTGGCCTCCCGGCGTCTTGAGGATACCACACGGTCCTCCTCCGTTTGGGAGTTCTACCGGCACGGATAGGGAAGTATGGCATTCCAGAGTGCACCTCTGAGATTCCTCACCCAGAATTGCAGGGGACTCAACATCCCGGAACGGCGAACGCACCTGCTACGGGAAATGAGGAAGAAACGCACCTCAATTGCCTTGCTACAAGAAACGCATTTCAAGGAGGGTTCGGCACCAGGACTGCGAAGTAGACACTACCCGGTTAACTACTTTTGCAACCACCCTACAGCTCACAAATCTGGTGTAGCCATATTAATTGCGACGGAACTGGATTTTAAAGAACTGGAACGCGCTCAGGACTCACAGGGGAGATATCTCTTCCTCAAAGGCACCATAGCGGATAAGATATACACGATAGCGAATATTTATGTCCCCAACAAAAGGCAAGCATCATTTATACGCAATGTCTTACTCCAACTGGAGGACTTCACGGATGGGATACTGGTGATGGGAGGGGACTTCAACGCCCCACTCGATCCGACCCTGGACTCCTCCACGGGTCATAGCTGTATACCACAACGCAACATTAGGTCAATAAGGCAGTCACTCGACTCGTTACGATTAGTGGATTGCTGGAGGGCCCTTCATCCCTCAACAAAGGATTACACCTATTACTCCGCACTCCATAATCGTTATTCACGCATAGATTATATCTTTATCGCGAGGGAAGGCCTCTCCCATCTCCGCGGGGCCGACATTGGAACGACCACCTGGTCAGATCACGGCGCAGTCGAGATTGAGCTGAACTCACCTCTTTACAGACCGAAGAAATGGACCTGGAGGCTCAACCCATCTCTACTACTGGACCCGGGCGTTAAAATGCAAATCCAAGAGGAACTGGAACAATACTTCAGAGAAAACAACACCTCAGACTCTTCCCCTATCACCATCTGGGAGGCTCACAAGAGTGTAATTCGGGGCACGCTCATTCGCATCGCGTCCCAGAAGCGCAAGGCCCTCATGCAAAACATGGTCGAAGTTTACGCTGCTATCTCTACCTTGGAACGCCAACATAAACGCTCCCAACTCAATGCTACGTATGGCGAATTGATGGAGCAGAGGAGGAAGTTGAAGGACCTTATCCTTAAAAGACATCTTAGCACGGTTCAACGTACCAAGGGTTTCTACTACACACACGCCAACAAAGGGGGCAAATATCTGGCACGACTACTGAAAGGCCCCCAACCCCAACGACAAATCCATAAGATCAGGCTGACCTCGGGAGAAGTATCCCAGTTCCCGCAGACAATTGCGGAAGAGTTCCGATTGTACTATGAACGCCTATATAACCTCTATGGTCATAATGGAACCCCTACAGCCCCGAGTGTACACGACTCGTCACGGGACTATTTGACCGACACAATCACTAAAGTGATAGACCAAGAGTCTGCCACACGTTCAGATGCCCCGATAACCATAGAAGAACTGTCAGCGGCCCTTAAGACCTCCAAAACGGGCAAGGCCCCCGGATCAGACGGTTTCCCCACAGGATACTACAAAAACTTTACTAATACATTGTTGCCTTGGCTTTCTAAGGCAGTCAATGCGGTTGGTGAAGGCGGATCCCTGGGGACGGAATCCTTGGCTGCCACCATCACAGTCTTACTGAAACCGGGGAAAGACCCCCTACAATGTGGTAGCTACAGGCCGATCTCCTTACTAAATATCGATGCCAAGCTGTTCACGAAGGTCATAGCCACCCGTCTTAAACATCTGCTCCCGGATCTTATACATCCTGACCAGACAGGCTTTATTCCAGGTAGGGAGGCTCGAGATAGCACATTGAGACTTTTTTCCATCCAGCACCACGCTAGAAAATCGGGGACACAACTGCTCCTGCTGTCTACCGATGCCGAAAAGGCATTTGATCGTGTCAACTGGAAGTATATGCTAGAGACCCTCCGTTTACAAGGCTGTGGGCAGAGACTACTTGCGTGGATATCCGCGCTATATAGCAGTCCACGAGCGTCTGTGAGGGTGAACGGGGCTACCACCGGGGATTTCACAATTAGCAACGGAACCCGACAAGGATGCCCGCTCTCGCCCTTATTGTTCGCCCTCTCTCTGGAACCCCTCTTACAAGCGATTCGCAACAACCCAGACATCCATGGTTATGATTGGAAAGGGAGACAACACAAAGTGGCAGCATACGCGGATGATCTTCTTTTCTTTGTCCGCAGCCCTAGGATCACGCTGCCGTGCCTACTCAAGGAATTCGATAGATTCGGGCAAATCTCCGGATTTAAGCTCAATGTATCGAAATGCGAGGTCTTGAACATCACGCTCCCCTCAGAGGAATTCCGCTCATTGGAAACAGAGTTCGCATTTCATTGGTGTCATGACAAAATGAAATACCTGGGGGTCTGGGTGTCAGAAGACCCGAATAGCATGTACCAACACAACTTCGCACCCTTATTAAAGACCGTACTTTCGGACCTCATCAGATGGGCACACCCACACATCACTTGGCACGGCAGAGTCGCGGTAATCAAGATGAACATCCTTCCGCGGATTCTGTACCTAATGCAAACCATACCTCTAGCTCTACCGCTGGTCTTCTTTTCTACCCTGAAGACGGCAGTGCTCAAGTATATCTGGAGAGGCGGTCGATCTCGGATCCGGCACGAAATCATCTGTCGACCTAGAACCCAGGGTGGGTTGGCATTACCCGACTTCAAGAAATACTACCATGCCGCGATAATGCAACGCATCCTGGATTGGCATATAACACCCTCCACCAAGCAAGGGGTGACACTTGATAAAGGTCTTATAGGCCCGACATTGGAGGAACACATATGGGGCTCCCCGAGGCGATCACCGACCCGCCACCCGGTCGAGGGACTGACCTACCAGACTTTGGTGGGATGGAGATCTGTGAGACAGTTGGACCACATATCCCCATCCCCGAGCCCGATGCTCCCGATCTCGCATAATGAGGCCATAGGTGGGGGACTTCCCCCCGTAGCCTGGCCCTTGCAGGACACAGGGACGTATATACCCATCCACAGAGCCCTTGAGGGCGGGAGGCTGCGGACCTTGCCTTCGATGATGGGCGACAGACCACGAACGCCTCTCATATGCTTCCGATACTTCCAATTACAGCACTTCTATGAAACACTACCTCATAAAGACAAGCTGCACAGGCCCCTCACATGGTTCGAGAACCTCTGCGACCAAGGCACGGCTGTGGAGCATGCTATATCGGTCCTATATACATACCTCCAAACCAGTCAAGTAACGACGTCTCAGACGTTCAAGAGACAATGGGAAGAACAACTTGGAACATCTCTCACGGTACAACAATGGGATACAGCATTATTATGGCAGCATAAGAGCTCCATGAGTTCTTATTACCAAGAGATGAATTATAAACTCATCTCCCATTGGTATAGGACGCCGACCTTATTGCACCACATATTCCCCTCCATACCTTCTGTGTGCTGGAGATGTCAGGAGGCGAGCGGAACGGTTCTACACATCTGGTGGACCTGCACGGCTATAACCCCGTATTGGGAGATGATCAGGGACACAATCGTACAGATCCTGGGGGACGTTCCGGATTGGTCAGCGGAACTCGTCCTTCTGCATATCACGTCGTCCTCTATTTCATCGTACAAGAAATCGATTTTGCGGCACTTACTCAACGCCGCTAAAGCCAACGTTCCAGCTCACTGGAAAAAACCTGATACACCTTCCAAATCCGAATGGATTCTTAGGGTGGAGGAAATCCAAAGTGCTGAAGCAGCCTACTCTGCCCTAACTGGCAGGGAAACGAAGCATGCGGAGATGTGGACGCCGTGGTTCATGTATATTTCTCGATGCCGCGGGGACAGGGGCGCCCCGGGGAGCGCGTCGGGTGCGCGGGCCGTGCCGAGTTAGGCAGAGGGAGCAATACCCTTTCTGTTCCATTCCTATTCTCCCCCCTCACCCCCTTCCCTACCCATGTCGGTGGCCGAGGTTCCGGACTCAGACCGGAGGAGTCCTTTAGACGCTCACTGTGAGATAATGACTACACACTTCAACCTTAATACATGATGTGGAGATCCGAGATACACACACGACAACAACACTATATAGCAAGCGCTCACGGACTGAACTACCTGACTATCAGACTTGATTATTACCTATCTTATGATGGGATGATACCCACCGAACCGTGGGTTATAGATGTGACACACCCCCGACACAATTCCTGCTTATGCACCGATAGCACACGCTACAACTTACATAACACGCCTCACTTATGAAACTTGAGATGGTGAACCTCCTCACGTCCCCCCCCCTTTTTGTTTTTTCTTTTTTCATGCGCGTTGAAATGGCCAACTGGCCTGATCCAGAGCTGGGTTGGAGGGGACCGTCGATGGGTCACAAATGAGGCCTTTATTAGTTATAGGTCCCATCTCCCAAGTTTACACAGGGCCTGAGGTCTTCACCAAGGCACGTGAATCCACTCTTCACACATCAGGGGTTTCTTTTTTGCTTGTTTCTTCTTTGCCCTGGAATCGACACCACTAGCCATTTAATTTTCAGATATAGTATTCCCAAACCTAAGTGTGAAGGTGAGCAAATAGCACAATAGATATTTATAACGTGTACTGTACGTAATGGAGGGCTCGATTCCGGACATTACCTGTTTATACCTGAGACGTTTCATCCCAGAATCTAGCATATAAAGCATTTTACCGGCAAGATTACTGCCGCTTATATCTTTTCACATGTTGAAAATACGCTTATAAAGGACCAGGCTCAATTGTCGTAGATATTTTGTTGTTTAGACCGCTATTGATTACCTAGTGAATGTTCAAAGCCGTTATCTACCTGTTATATTTTGTTGTTTCATTCAAAATGCTGGACCTGCGTGTCCTATCAGTCTGACATGTCGTCCTTATTAATCCTTTAATAAAGAGATTTATAAAAAAAAAAAAAAAATTAATATATACGCACACGCACTGCACTCATACACACACACACTGCACTCACACTGCACTCATACACACACACACACTGCACTCATACATACACTCTGCACTCACGCACTGCACTCATACACACTGCACTCATACGCGCACTGCACTCATACGCACACTGCACTCATACACGCACTGCACTCACACACTGCACTCATACACGCACTGCACACACACACTGCACTCATACACACACACTGCACTCACGCACTGCACTCATACACGCACTGCACTCATACACGCACTGCACTCATCCGCGCACTGCATTCATACGCACACACTGCATTCATTATATACACACACTGTAAATAAATATTCAATTAATATAATTTTTTTAGGATCTAATTTTATTTAGAAATTTACCAGTAGCTGCTGCATTTCCCACCCTAGTCTTATACTCGAGTCAATACGTTTTCCCAGTTTTTTAGGGTAAAATTAGGGGCCTCGGCTTATATTCGGGTCGGCTTATACTCAAGTATATATACGGTAATCTAGGCAAAAAAAATAATGGGGATTTAGTTACATTATATGATCATACATTGCATAAGCCTGCCACAACGTCAATCTACCCCATCTTTGGCAGGTCCTACTCTCACAGTCTAATGTCTGCTCTTATGAGATTAACCCACTTACTTGGGAAAAAATATATATATATGTATGTAAATATATATGTAATTTTTGATCCTGAAGAAAGCCCAGAGTGGGGCTGAAACGTCGATCTCTTTTTCGTTTTAATGTATATCTAATAAACTAAATTGATTTTATATAAAGACCAAAGAGTGCAGTCATCTCTATTGGATTTGTTATATGCATCAGCCATTTGACTTATATATATATATATATATATATCTGCTAACATTTAACATCTGCATACCCCATACCAAAATTTCACCACCATCAACTCTCCAACCTCGCAGAAACCTCAAGTCCCTCGATCTCCAGCACTTCTCCACCAAACTCCAAACACTCCTTTTACCCATCTCAAATCTCAACTGCCCTAACTCTGCAACCACACTCTACAACTCCACTCTCTCCTCTCAACTTGACATCATGGCACCTCCTACAGTTAAACGCAGCAAGCGCCCCCAATTACAACCCTGGCACGCCAAGCTGACCCGTTACCTCCAAAAATGTTCCAGAACTGCTGAACGCTGCTGGAGAAAGTCTCACTTTGCATCTGACTTTGTCCACTATAAATTTATGCTGCGCTCCTACAGCATGGCTCTTTCCTCTGCAAAAGTAAACTACTTCAACACCCTCATAAGGACACTGTCCCATCAACCCAAACACCTGTTTCACACTTTTGATGCCCTTCTTCGCCCTGTGACTCCCCCTCCTTCCACCACCTTGTCCGCCACAAACTTTGCATCTCATTTCACTGAGAAGATCTCTACAATCAGGAACGAGATATCTAATCTCTCTCCTACCCCTATCAATACAACACCCAACCCCACTCCCCCTGCCTTCCTATGCTCATTTGCACCTGCTACAGCACAAGAGGTTTCTGCTCTGCTCCTGTCCTCCCGCCCCACCACCTGCTCCCTCGATCCTATTCCCTCGCATCTCATCCGCACTTTGTCTCCCTCTCTTGCTCTACCTCTCGCTAACATCTTCAATCTCTCCCTTTCCTCTGGCACATTTCCCTCACCCTTCAAACATGCAACTGTAACCCCGATTCTGAAAAAGCCCAACCTTGATCCCAACTCCCCATCCAACTGCCGCCCTATCTCGCTACTGCCATTTGCCTCCAAGATCCTCGAGAGAGTTGTGTATGCCAGATTGACAGACTTTCCCTAATCCAACTCTCTGCTTGACCCCCTTCAGTCTGGATTCCACGCTGGTCACTCTGTCAACTGCTGTGACCAAAGTATCCAACGACTTAATTGCTGCTAAATCTCGTGGCCAATACTCTATCCTAATCCTCCTTGATCTTTCTGCCGCCTTTGACACTGTTGATCATCAACAGCTTCTTCACATTCTCCGTAACTTTGGTCTACGGGATACTGCTTTATCCTGGTGCTCCTCCTACCTCTCCCAGCGCTCTTTCAGTGTTTCTTTCTCTGGTTCTGCCTCTTCTCCCCAACCCCTCTCTGTCGGCGTCCCCCAAGGTTCTGTCTTTGGCCCCCTACTGTTCTCTATCTATACTGCCTCCCTTGGTAAACTCATCAGCTCCTTTGGCTTCCAATATCATTTATATGCAGATGACACACAAATCTACCTGTCCTCCCCTGATCTCTCTCCACCCACCTTGACTTGTGTTTCTGACTGCCTCTCTGCTATTTCCAACTGGATGGCTGCTCACTTTCTTAAACTCAACCTGTCCAAAACAGAACTTCTAGTTTTTCCTCCCTCAAGTGCTGCTACTCCTGTGTCTGTCTCCATCCAAGTCAACGGCGCTACTATCACTTCTACCTCGCAAGCTCGCTGCCGAGGGGTTCTTCTTGATTCTGACCTCTCTTTTACTCCCCATGTCCAATCGATAGCCAAATCCTGTCGCTTCCAACTCAAGAACATAGCGCGCATCCGCCTATATCTAACGCCGGACGCAGCAAAGGTACTGGTTCATGCTGTTGTTCTCTCTCGCCTTGACTATTGCAATCCCCTTCTCACCGGTCTTACATGTTCCCAGCTTGCACCGCTGCAATCTATAATGAATGCGGCTGCAAGGCTTATTTTCCTGTCTGGTCGCACCTCCCACGCCTCCACGCTCTGTCAGTCCCTGCATTGGCTTCCAGTTAGATATAGGGCCCAATTCAAAATTCTGGCGCTTGCTACAAATCCTTACATAATGCTGCTCCAACATACCTATCCTCCCTCATACACAAGTATGTCCCATCGAGACCCCTGCGCTCAGCCCAAGACCTACGCCTATCCTCTGCCCGGATCCCCACCTCTGATGCTCGCCTTCAAGACTTCTCCAGGGCTGCACCTCTTCTGTGGAACTCCCTTCCCTCCTCAATCAGACTTTCACCCAGCCTCCACTCCTTCAAAAAATCTCTGAAAACTCACTTCTTCATTAAACCGTACCAATTACACTGTCAGCAGATTTCTCATCCCCCACCCCATGACTCCTTTCCTGCAACTGTCAAAAATGACATACCAAGCACTCAATAAACCCTTCTCTAACAAACTATTTAATTCCCCTACTTTAACCATTTGTGTCACTATACCCCACTCCCTCTAGCATGTAAGCTCATCGAGCAGGGCCCTCAACCCCCTGTTCCTGTACGTCCAGTTGTCTGATCTCAATTATGTGTCTGTTAGTCCACCCATTGTACAGCGCTACGGAATTTGTTGGCGCTATATAAATAATAAAATAATAATAATAATATATATATATATATATACATACACATACACACACACACACACACACACTACATGTAACAATGACTTATGGGGCTGGCATACAATTTTTTTCAGGGCTGCTTTGTATCCCCGGTCCAGCCCTGCAAAAAAAGGGTCCAAGCATTGATGTAATTTCAATTATGCCCCCCCCCTCCCACCCTCCCTGGAAAAAATTCCTGCAGACGCCCATGCTGAGTACTTGAATTACAAAATTTGTCTGCGTAGAAAGTATCCTGCCATGGTGTAACTTGAACTGTATTACTATAAGTAACTGTTTAATTACTACAAATTTGGCTCACTACTACTGCCCGGTTACAATGCGTTAACTATTTCTATTCCTATTTACCATGGTGATATTCCTTGCTGTTATTATTGGGAATTGTTTTTGTTTTTTGAACCAGCAAGAATTTCAATTAAAGATAAGTGACAAATATGTTTATTTTGTTCAGGAGTAAGAGTGAATGCAGTTGGAACTTTGAATATGCAAAATACATTTATTCCTTTACAAAGCTTAAAATGTGCAACCATTAAATATGTGTGTGTGTGTGTGTATATATATATCTTGTATTTATCCTGTGAAGAATATTTGATTTGAATATTTTAATCCAAAGGATAATAGTGGAGTCTCACTGCAATTGTATTTGCTTTGAAATAAAACTACCACTCAACCAATGATTCTACTTGTAAAGTGGAATACTGTATAACTATTGCACCCTCTACTGGTTACAGTAGGGGTGCAACAGCCTACATGTGCACACAATTCTGGTTTGTATTTAATAAATATATATTGGAATCAGGGGTCAAGTCCTGGGTAAAAAAGTGCAGGAACTCACCCAAGACCCACTCCCCGCCCCCTTCCCCCCGCCCCCCCCCTCACACCACAAAAAAAATGATACGCTTGTATGCAGGGGCTGAGTAAGGGCACGGGGCTGAGGAGGGGGACAGGAGCTGAGGCAGAGGGACAGGAGCTTAGGAGGGGTGGGGGGCATGGGCTGAGGAAGGGGACATGGGCTGAGGTAAGGGATGGGGGCTGAGGAAGGGGACAGGAACTGAGGGGCTGAGGAAAGGGACAGGAACTGAGGGGCTGAGGAAAGGGACAGGAACTGAGGGGCTGAGGAGGGGGACAGGGGCTGACGAAGGGGACAGGGGCTGAGGAGGGGGGCAGGGGCTGAGAAGAGGAAAGGGGCTGAGGAAGGGGGACAGGGGCTGAGGAAGGGGGACAGGGGCTGAGGAAGGGGGACAGGGGCTGAGGAAGGGGGACAGGGGCTGAGGAAGAGGGACAGGGGCTGAGGAAGAGGGACAGGGGCTGAGGAAGAGGGACAGGGGCTGAGGAAGAGGGACAGGGGCTGAGGAAAAGGGACAGGGGCTGAGGAAAAGGGACAGGGGCTGAGGAAGAGGGACAGGGGCTGAGGAAGAGGGACAGGGGCTGAGGAAGAGGGACAGGGGCTGAGGAAAAGGGACAGGGGCTGAGGAAAAGGGACAGGGGCTGAGGAAAAGGGACAGGGGCTGAGGAAGGGGGACAGGGGCTGAGGAAGGGGGACAGGGGCTGAGGAAGGGGGACAGGGGCTGAGGAGGGGGACAGGAGCTGAGGCAGAGGGACAGGAGCTTAGGAGGGGTGGGGGGCATGGGCTGAGGAAGGGGACATGGGCTGAGGTAAGGGATGGGGGCTGAGGAAAGGGACAGGAACTGAGGGGCTGAGGAAAGGGACAGGAACTGAGGGGCTGAGGAGGGGGACAAGGGCTGACTAAGGGGGCAGGGGCTGAGGAGGGGGGCAGGGGCTGAGAAGAGGGAAAGGGGCTGAGGAAGGGGGACAGGGGCTGAGGAAGGGGGACAGGGGCTGAGGAAGGGGGACAGGGGCTGAGGAAGGGGGACAGGGGCTGAGGAAGAGGGACAGGGGCTGAGGAAAAGGGACAGGGGCTGAGGAAAAGGGACAGGGGCTGAGGAAGAGGGACAGGGGCTGAGGAAGAGGGACAGGGGCTGAGGAAGAGGGACAGGGGCTGAGGAGGGGGACAGGGACTGAGGAGGGAGACAGGGACTGAGGAGGGAGACAGGGCCTTAAATAGGGGGACAGGGACTCGAGAAAGGGACTTAGGAGGGGGACAGGGACTGAGGAGGGGGACAGGGACTGAGGAGGGGGACAGGAACTGAGATGGGGGGACAGGGAATGAGGAGGGGGGACAGGGCCTTAAATATGGGGACAGGGACTGAGGAGGGGGGACAGGGCCTTAAATAGGGGGACAGGGACTGAGGAGGGGGGACAGGGCCTTAAATAGGGGGACAGGGACTGAGGAGGGGGGACAGGGCCTTAAATAGGGGGACAGGGACAGGCCTGAGGAAGGGGGACAGGGCCTTAAATAGGGGGACAGGCCTGAGGAGGGGGACAGGGACTGAGGAGGGGGACAGGCCTGAGGAAGGGGGACAGGGCCTTAAATAGGGGGACAGGCCTGAGGAGGGGGACATTGACTGAGGAGGGGGACAGGGACTGAGGAGGGGGACAGGGACTGGGGAAAGGGACTAAGGAGGGGGGCAGGGCCTTAAATAGGGAGACAGGGACTGGGGAGGGGGACAGGGACTGAGGAGGGGGGCAGGGACTGAGGAGGGGGACAGGGACTGGGGAAAGGGACTAAGGAGGGGGGCAGGAACTGAGGAGGGAGACAGGGACTGAGGAGGGGGACAGGGCCTTAAATAGGGAGACAGGGACTGAGGAGGGGGACAGGGCCTTAAATAGGGAGACAGGGACTGGGGAGGGGGACAGGGACTGGGGAGGGGGACAGGGACTGAGGAGGGGGACAGGGACTGAGGAGGGAGGACAGGGACTGAGGAGGGAGGACAGGGACTGAGGAGGGAGGACAGGGACTGGGGAGGGAGACAGGGACTGGGGAGGGAGACAGGGACTGAGGAGGGGGGGCAGGGACTGAGGAAAGGGATAAAAAAAAAAAACCTAAAGTGCCTTCCCCCCTCCCTGAGGCTTACCTTGGGCCAGGAGGGGTGGGACAGGATCTGGAACCTGCAGCCTGCAGAGTAAGCCGGCCTCTCCTGATGATGTCAGGAGGAGGGGGCGTGACTTCCTCTGCTCCCCAGCGGTCCTGTGAGAAGAGCAGAGGAAGCCACGCCCCCTCCTACTGACATCATTAGGAGAGGCCGGACGACTCCACTGACTGCAGGGGGAGAGGTGAGTTTAAAAATCCGAGTCCCCAGTCAGAGGCAGGGGATTCGGATTTGTACTCCCCCTGCTCTGGCAGCCGCTTGTGCCAGCCCTGGGTCCTGCAGGATTAGTAATGGGAACGGCGTTCCTGCTGTGGAAAAAGTGCAGGAACGCCGTTCCCACGCGTTCCTGCAGGACTCGAGCCCTGATTGGAATAGACCTTGAAGAAAAAAATCCTAGTACAACAGCACAGTCCGTAGCCTGTTTTATATGTTTCTGATGAGTGTGGGAACCGTTCAAGTAAACGAGATTTCAAGAAGGAATAACCAAACTTAGGCGATGCATTTAGAACATCACATGTTCTTTCATATGTTTACAAAAGGGTTGACCTCAGTGTTAATTTTAACCCCTTCCTGACCGCAGATGTACTAGGTACGTCCGACAAAAAACGGTTGTTTAACGACCGCGGATGTACTTGACAAATATGAGCCCTGGACTTACCGGGAACGGCGATCCACGGTGATTTCAGTCGGGGGGGGGGGGGGGGGACTGCCCGAGACCCCAGCAGTCTGCTGCAGCAGCTCCAGCCAACCAGGCCCTTCAGGGCCATGTGATCACCATAATAACATGGTTGCAATAGGAGTCTATGGAGTTGCCAGCAGGGGGACTGTCTGAGCTGTCAGGCAGTCCCCATGACACCTAAAATGTAAAAAAAATTATCAAATAAATATATTATACATATATTATATATGTATAATATATTTTAAAATAATTAAAGCATTTTATAATAAAATGTGATTTTTATTTTATATATATATATATATATATATATATATATACACACATATATCTCAAAATACACTTATAAATTTAATTATTTTATAATATATTATACATATATAGGAAATAAAAGTGTGTGTGTGTGTATGTATGTATGTGTATTATATATATATATATTATATACACACGTATTATATGTGTGTATATGTAACATAGAAACATAGAATGTGACGGCAGATAAGAACCATTCTAGTTTGCCAAATTTTCTAAAATACCCATGTACAGGTGTGTCGGGTGTGTCTTATTTGGAGGGTGCGCATTCCAGTTTTCCAACTTGAAATTTTTTTACAGCTGGTCACCAAGCACCCATGTCCTATTTAGGACATTTGTGAAGCCAGCCAATGTTATTTAACCCATCAAACCAATTGTGAAAAGTAGACACCCTAGGGTATTTCAGATGGCGGTATTTTAACACTTTCCATGCACTAATTCTACCACCAGCATTTGTCAAACTTTTGGGTAGTCATTTTTTTGTTATTTTTCACGCATATTCATACTTTAGGCATCGATTCTCAGCTCCTGTTAGTGTTACTGCCAAATATGTGTTCAGCAACATCTCATGAGTACTGTGATACCACCCATGTGTGTCGGGTTCTCTGGGGGCTAAAAGACCTTATTTAGAGGGTGTGCATTCCAGTTTTCCAACTTGGAATGTTCACAGCTGGTCATCAAGCACCCATGTCCTATTTGGGACATTTGTAAAGCTGGCCAATGTAATTTACCCCCATCAAACTCACCCCCTCTCCCTGTGTTCTTCTCACTTCCTCCCCTCCCTGTGTTCTTCTCACCTCCCCCCTCCCTGTGTTCTCCTCATCTCCCCTTCTCCTCACCCCATGTTTTTCTTACTCCCCCACCCTCCTCCCTGTTTTCTTCTTACTTCCCCAGTTCGTCTTACTCCCCCAGTTCTTCTTACTCCCCCTCTCCCTGTGTTCTCCTCACCTCCCTTTCCCTGTAGCGTGGCCGAGCTCCTCTTTCGGCCCGTGGTACAGGAGTTTCTGTTTCCTGTACCCGGCAGGACTGACAGGAAGTGCACACTGAGTGTGCACTTCCTATCAGTCCGGCCAGGTACATGAAACAGATGTTCCTGTACCGCAGACTGCAGAGGAGCTCGGCCACGCTACAGGGGAGGTGAGGAGAGAGGCAGTGCGGCAGCCGCCTGAGCGCTCTCTATAGAGCGCTCAGGCAGCTGCAGCATTTAAAGGGCTGGCGATGGGGGCTCAGGGCGCCTAGTCCGCCTTATAGGAAGCGCCGGCCCTGGTGAAGGGTTATTTAGGGATTCCTGCCAGATATCAGTGTTACAATGCATTAATTTTGAAAAAAATGGTTTGGAAATAGCAAAGTGCTACTTATTGCTCTACAAAAAAGCTAAGAACGTGTTTACATTTCAAAACTCAGGACAAAATTTAGAAACTATTTAGCACGGATGTGTTTTGGCGGTTGTAGATGCGTAACAGATTTTGGGGGACAAAGTTAGAAAAAGTGTGTTTTTAAAAAAAGAAAAAAATCATCATGTTTTATTTTTTTACAGTAAACTATATGGTATTATGAAAATAATGTTTTTATTAGAAAGACAATTTAATGGCGAGAAAAACGGTCTATAATATGTGTGGGTACAATAAATGAGTAAGGGTAAAATTACAGCTAAACACAAACACCGCAGAAATGTAAACACAGCTCTGGTCCTTTTCGGTAAGAAAATTGAAAAATGGTCTGGTCACTAGGGGGTTAATGTTAAAACGAGACTAAAACTAAAACTAACAATTCAGTTGACTAAAATTTGACTAAAACGACTTTTTAGTCAAAAGACTATGACTAAAACTAAATTGAAATTTGCCGCCAAAACTAACACTGGTTAACTGGTAGATGGAAATAAATGTGGACTTTTCTAATATCTTCTATTTAAACACTCGCATTCAAATTCATATTTTATACGTGAATGTCCAGCTGTATAAATGCAACGATACAGATTGTAGAGTCTGACAATAAAAGTATTTTATTATATGATAATGCTCACATGAAATAAAACTCCAATATACATGGGGATGAATTACTCATCATCCAAATCAGAGATTCTAAACTTGCCCAGACCAATTCTACCTGGGACAAGGTGGGTAGCAGTTTATCTTAAAAGGGTGGTTTATGATGGGAGATGTTCATCCAGGACACACAATCCAGCTGGTAAACAGTCTTATCATCCAGGTGACGTTCCAGGTCATTTGAAGATTCACATTGCAGCTTTTTAGTTATATCACGTCATCGTCATCCTCCTCTTGCCTGTTCCTGACTAAAGAAAACGAAAGAAAATAGTTAGTAGCAAACACTAATCTTCTTCCTAGATTAAAACTTAGATCCTAATATTTGCATTCAAATATGGCCCACCGTGAAAGTGACAACATCAGATAAAAAGGAACTTCAAGTCTTTATTTATAATATCCAAGTTTCCACAGAACTGTCCCTGTTAAATACAGTACTGTTCATTTCTGTATTTAATTTTATTTGTCAGACCTCACAAGCTCATACTTTTTTAAATATAGGAAATAAGTAAACATAATAGTAAAACGCCTGGGAGGTGACTGTTTCATTAGATGTGCTCAGGTCAGTGTCAGCACAGATTGAGATATCTCTGTCTCTGGGTAACAGAGCGCTAGAAATGCCACTACTAGAGCTTTACCTGGCTTTGCTGGTAAAGTTGCCCAGGCACACAGGGCCGGTGCAAGGATTTTTGCCGCCCTAGGCAAAAGAAAGATTTGCCTCCCCCCCCCCAGTGACATCACAATGCCCTACCCATATGATCTGCCATATGAACTAACGCCAGTGCTGCACACAGTGTGTGTTTACATTAAAAAGCCTGCAGGGACAAACTATAGACACCAGAACCACTTCATTAAGCTGCAGTGGTTCTGGGGACTAAAGTGTCCCTTTAATGTGAGGTAAATTAGAGATTAGTGTCACTAATAATATACTAGATTGCCTACTTACAACCAGATGAGGATGGTGATGAGCTCTGGCTGCAGTCTGGCTCCACTGGTCTGGTGTAGAACAGGATCTCTGGAGGCTGTTTGTAACTGTGGTCACAAAATTCAATGTTCTGGGAGAACGGCAAGCAGCTCCATTTTTTGGGGCCCCTCACACAGCTCAAGGTGCCTTGAGTGTGTGTAAGATGCATTGTGTTTCTGTGTGTGTGTAAGAGAAGAAATGTGTGTTTGCATGTGTGTGTAAGGGATGCATTGTGTGTTTCTGTGTATGTGTGCAAAGGATGCATTGTCTTTATGTGTAAGGGTTGCATTGTGTGTGTGTGTGTGTGTGTGTGTGTGTGTGTGTGTGTGTGTGTGTAATGGATGCATTGTGAGTTTCTCTGTGTGTAAGGGAAGCATGTTGTGTTTCTGTGTGTGTAGGGATGCATTGTGTGTTTCTGAGTATGTATAGGGATGCATTGTGTGTGTGTGTGTAGTGTGAAAGAGCTCCCTGTCCTGCCCCCTGTCCTATAGAGCTCTCCCTTCCGTCCCTTAGAGATCTCCCCTACCCCTTAGTGGTCTCTCATCTCCTCCCCTCCCCTGTCCCTTAGTGGTCTCTACTCTCCTCCCCCCCCCACCTCCCTTAGTGGTCTCTACTCTCCCCCCACCCTCCCCTAGTGGTCTATCCTCCACACACCCCCACCCTCCCTTAGTGTTCTCTGCTCTCCCCCCACACTCCCTTAGCAGTCTCTCCTCACCGCCCTCCCCTAGTGGTCTCTCCACCACCACCTCCCTCCTTTAGTGGTCTCTCCCTCCCCCACGTTCTTCTCAACCCCCCCTCCCTGTGTTCTCATCCCCCCGTGTTCTCCTCCCCCTCTCCTCTTGTTCTCCTCTTCTTCCCCCATGTTTTTCTCTTCTCCCCCCTGTAATCTTCTCTTCTCCCCCCCTCCCTCCCTGTAATCTCTTCTTTCCCCCCCTCCCTCCCTGTAATCTCTTCTTTCCCCCCCTCCCTCCCTGTAATCTCTTCTTTCCCCCTCCCTCCCTCCCTGTACAATTAGTACAATCAGAAAAAAAAATTAAAACCCATGCCTCATAAAATACATTTTACAAACAGGATTCTAGCTAGCCATGGGGAATTCTGCATACTCAATATGGAATTGAAATATGTTATGGATAAATGTAATATTAGCTTTCACAATAGCTGTATGTCTAACAGATATTAATATTTTGTCCTAATTTATGTTTTTGGGTTTGTCGTAAAAATAACTCTACTCAGACTTATCATTGTAATATTGTACCTGTTTGTAAGTATGTGTCCGCAATGTGGTGAAACACAGTGAGCAGGTTAGCATTTTCCTTGTGCTCCTTGAAGGGAAACAAGAAAGGCATTAGTGCAGGACAAAAATAAAACAAAGACAATATAACAAGAGAACACACAAAAACAAAAGATAAGGGGGGCGGGGCCTGACCGCCGAACAGATCAGACGTGTCTCGTCTGAGCTCTGGGATCTGGACCGGAAAATCGGAGCCAACTCCGCACCATAAGTAGCCACCAACCCAAATTGGCACCTAAACTGCCCACAAGATGAGGGCACACACAGCGATACCTCTCAAGATACGGTATGGCGCCGGAGTAACCCGACCACGGCCTGGGGCCTACTCGAGCTTGAGCCGGGGAGAGACGGCCGCTCCCCCGGGTCTCCGAACGGTGGCCGGCTGTCCCCGTCCCCCCCCCCTGGACCGGCGGGGGTTATCCCGGTCCCCGCGAGCGACCACCACGGATGACTGCCGAGCCAAAACACAATCCAGGCCGCAGAACCCAGCCCAAAGGGAGAGCTCCAAAATGGCGGATTTCCCGCAACCACATGGGCATACAAAGAGCGACCCGCCACATAATCCAAAGCCCCCCAAAGGCAGAGCCGACTTGTGGACCTCACATGCCCACCAGCAACCCACCTTAAGCAGCTACCAGTTCCGGCAAAGAACCGCGAGTGGAGAGACAAACGGCGGGAACAGAGAGGGTTCCCCTCAGGCATCCCTAACGCACGGACCACACAGCAACACCAAACAAGCCCAATCCAGCAGCAGACATCCAGGAGCTCCTGCCCTGAACACCAAACTCCGGCACGGAAGACCCGAGCCCACTGGAGGGAACTTCATACTCGGATCCTCGACAACTCCCACACAGGGAAGGAAAGCGACCCACAGCTGAAGCACTCGAAACCGCAAGCCGCAGAAGCAGGCCCCCAGGATTACCCAGGGCTCTGAAGAGTGCTTAATTGAACTCTGCAGCCGGGTCTCCTACCGCCCTATATGTCCACAACCAAGCCTAGGCTTCGGCTAATTTCTGGTCACTAACTATGGACGCTATAATGCCGTACCTGCAAACAATGAAAAAAAAACGGTATCCACTGACTCACACACACTCTGACTAACCTGACATCACAACCTGACAACTTCTGGTATAAACAGGCCACTGCAGACAAAGATGCCGCACATAAGCCCTGACAAATACCCCCATTAATGTTAACTACGTAGACCCCAGACCCCACTAACTATGGACGCTATAATGCCGTACCTGCAAACACTGAAAAAAAAACGGTATCCACTGACTCACACACACTCTGACTAACCTGACATCACAACCTGACAACTTCTGGTATAAACAGGCCACTGCAGACAAAGATGCCGCACATAAGCCCTGACAAATACCCCCATTAATGTTAACTACGTAGACCCCAGGCCTGACAGCAACTAACCACACAAAACTCCACATGCTCCGTGGGGGCGCCTGAGGTAGAGCTTAACTCATTAGACCAAACGACTTATCAGAGACCAAACACTCATATGACTATAGCCAGCAAACGACTAACTTCATGTCATGCTAACTCCAGCGCAGCAAATTGTAATTCTTAGCCATGCTTGTCTTTATGTACCTATAGCATAAACTGATTATACTAGCGGTGAAAACAGCTGGAGCACCAAATGCGTAATACTCTAATGTTATCATAATATAAAAATTGTGCAGATCATCTATATGCCATATGTGAAATGTATGTAGACACTGTGCTTGTGACTGCTATTGTGGCATCACGACCCGTTTTGTGAAATCTTGCACACAAAAAATAAAGAATTAAAAAAAAAAAAAAAAAAAAAAAAGATAAATTAAACAAAAAAAAAAAGATGCTTGAAATTCACATTGAGCATCACATAAAATGTTCTGCCCTTGGAAACACTTGTCAAACCAGAGGTTAAGCTGAGCAGCACTTTTCATGTGAAGAGCAACAGTGTGTATATGCTTTATTAAATATAGGAAATAAGTAAACATAATCGTAAAACGCCTGGGAGGTGACGGTTCCACTTTAAACGCTCAGGTCATGGTCAGCACGGATTGAGGTCTGTCTTTCTCTGGGTAACCGAACGATAGAAATGCTGCTACTAGAGCCTTACCTGGCTTTGCTGGTAAAGACGCGTTCGATAGAGGCGCAGTATCTGAACCACAAAGCTCTAGAATATTATTTCTTAGATACTCTTGTTCTAGTCCCTCCAATCAGCTCTTCCTAAAGTTATAAAAAAAAGAAAAAAATGACAAAAAAAAATCATTAACCTATGCCTCATAAAAAACATTTTACAAGGGGGGGCGGAGCCAGCGCCCAAACGAGCCGGACGTGTTTCAGAGCAGCTCCGCAAACGGGCCCGAGAACGGAGGCATACAAGCCGACACTGCCCTCAGAAAACGCCCAAGCAAGCTCCTGCCCGATCCCCAAAGACATGGGGAAGAAAAATAAGAAGCTGCGACCGGGCCCGGGCTCGGGTTCCCAGGATATCGGCGCCTATATGCGCGCAGCCACGCGACCTGCACCAGCCAAGATGGCGCCCGCAGCAGCATACGGAACACTGTCCTCGGAGGAAGACAGCAGCTCAGCCGATATTTCACCTCAACCGAGGCAGAGATCGGGACCACCAACGACCACAGCACAGGGGGACTCAGCACCAGCAACAAGGGCAGATATTAAAGCCCTAGTGACAGAGATCCAGGCCATGTTTACAGCAGACCTAGCCCCAATACGGGACGCAGTGTCCTCTCTCACTACACGCGTACACAAAATGGAAGACGGCATGGCAGGATATGAACTGGCACAGTCGGCCACAGAAGCAGCCATGGGAGCGCTGCAGAAACAGTGTGCTGAACAGCAAGCTCAATTAGCCAACCTGGAAGATAAAGCCAGGGCACGCAACCTGAGGATCAGGGGAGTGCTAGAAACAGTCTTGGGAGCAGAACTCCCTCATTACTGCAGGAGGCTCTTTGCCACTCTCCTCGTGCCCAAACAGGCCAAACAGATGGCAGTGGATACCTGCTTCAGAATCAACAAGGCGACCAATGCAGCCCAAGAGGTACCCAGGGATGTCCTACTAAAACTAGTGCGGGACTCTGACCGTGGAGTTATAATGGGGGCGGTCAGAGACACCCCGCTGGTGTCCTTTGAAGGAGCACAACTAGCATTTTTTCGGGACTTCTCCAGACATACCTTATCCTGGCGGAAATCCCTCAAGCCTATAACCCAGCTTCTCCAAGACAACTCCATTGTATACAAGTGGGGCCCCCGCCGTCTGCTTGCCGAAAAAGCGGGGAAGACACACACCATATCACACCCTGGTGAAGCGCCATCTTTCCTAAAAGCTTTAGGCCTACCAGTGGCACAGACAAGGGCAGCGGAACACCCAACCTGGAACGTAGCAAACGTTACCCCATTTGTACCCAGAGAGGGAGCACCTGCGGCGGCAGAACCACCACCCTGAACTTTGGGACTATACTCACATGTCTGCCACCAAAACCGTTAATTGTTACCTTTCTTCACTGTTTGTTATATACCATACCTCTGTAGTAATACTGCTGGCTCCGTAAGCTTAAGACACAGCGCTAATGTAGAGTAATCATGTTTCCCCCCCCCCCCCCCCCAACAGCACAGGGTCCACAAGCGACACCAACGCACAACACTGCAGACCTCTGAATACACTGCCCACGACTCCAGCCACCTATACCAGCACCAACATTCAAACATGTAGTACAGCCGTGGGAAGCTACAGGCCTTCCTAAACCTTAAAATAAACGCCTTATTAAAGATTACATACCAGGGCGCACCGCGACATAGCCACAGGGCGCAAAAAGCCTTTTACCAGCACCCCCCCACACTACAAGCTGTAGGTCCACTTACCGATGAGCCTGGGTGCACTAGTATCCAACTAATAAAAATTGAGTAGGTCCGGCTATGTGATGTATATGTAACCGCAATGTCTAAATCTTTTACCTGCTACTTACAAAATATGTTGTATTACATGCCGTTACTCGCAAAAATAAAGAATTAAAAAAAAAAAAAAAACATTTTACAAACATTATGCTAGCTATCCATGGAGAATTCTGCATGCTCAATATAGAATAGGAATATGTTAAAGATAAATGTAAGATTAGCTTTCACAATAGCTGTATGTCTAACAGAAATTTCCAACAGATTTTAATATTTTGTCTTCATTTATGTTTTTGGGTTTGTTTGCTTTTTGTCTTACAAATAACTCTAGTCAGACATATCACTGTAATATTGTACCTGTTTGTAAGTATGTGTCCGCAATGTGGTGAAACACAGTAAGCAGGTCAGCACTTTCCTTGTGCTCCTTGAAGGGAAACAAGAAAGGCATTAGTGCAGGATAAAAATAAAACAAAAAGACAAAACAACAAGAGAACATAAAAGATAAATTAAATTTAAAGGGACACTTTAGGCATCCAGACCACTGCAGCTAATTAAAGTAGTCTGGGTGCTGTGACCCTTTTGCACTTAGTGATGCAATGTAAAACATTGCAGTTCCAGAGAACGGCAATGTTTACATTGCAGCTCTAAGTCTGCCCTCAGTGGCAGTCTACCAGACAGCCACTTGCAGAGCTTCTGGAGTCCAATCTGACTTTTGGTCCGTTATCTGACACTGGACGTCCTCACGGACCTCCAGTGTCAGATTTTTCCCATTGAATAATGAAAAATAATGCCATTGAAAATAATGCTTTCCTATGGGGAGGTCTAATGCGCGCACGCGGCCATTGCCGCGCATGCGCATTAGGTCTCCCCGCCGGCTGACGTCGACAAGGAGGAGCGTGGACAGAGCCTAACCCAGAACCGAGGGACATTGGCGCTGGATTCAGGTAAGTGGCTGACGTGGGGTGGGGGGCACTTCAGAATTCTACAGTGCCAGGAAAGCGGCTTTGTTTTCATAGCACTGGAGAATCCCTTGTAAAAAAAAAGCAAGACACTTGAAATTCATGTTGAGCATCACATAAAATGTGCTTTCCTTGGAAAGACTTGTCAAAGTAGAGGTAAAGCAGGGCCACACTTTTCATTTCGTTTATTAAATATAGGAAATAAGTAAACATAATAGTAAAATGCCACGGAGGTGAGGGTTCCACTTTAAAGGTGCACTATAGGCACCCAGACCTTTTCAGCTCAATGAAGTGGTCTGGGTGCAATGTCCGTCGGTTCAATAATTGTAATTATTGCAGTTGTTGATAAACTGCAATAATTACATTGCAGGGATAACTCCATCTCTAGTTGCTATCTACCAGACAGCCATCAGAGACGCTTCCGGGTCGTTAGACGACTTTTAGTCACCTAACTAACTAACACTGGATGTCCTCACGCTGTGCATGAGGACATTCAGGGTCCGCTAAAATCCCAGAGGAAAGCATTGATAGCTATAGCGATCGCCGCTAGTGCACTTTAGGTCCCCAACGTCGGGGGAGGAAGAGCAGAGGCGGAGCCTGACACACCACTGAGGGACATCGGCGCTGGAGTCAGTTAACCCTTTCTGCGCTGCTGAGGGGCAGCATGTGGGATAGGGGCACTATAGGTTACTATAGTGATAGGAATACAACTCTGTATTCCTAGCACTACAGTTTCCCTTTAAGCGCTCGGTTCAGGGTCAGCACAGGTTGAGGTCTGTCTGTCTCTGGCTAACTGAGCAGTAGAAATACTACTACCTGTCTCACCTGGCTTTGATAGTAAAGATGCCTCAGGAAGAATCGAACCACAAAGCTCCAGAACATTCTTTTCTAGATCCTCTTGTTCTAGTCCCTCCAATCAGCTCATCCTAAGGTTATTAACAAAAAAGCAAGAAAAAATGGTCGCATATGGCCACATAAAATACATTTTACAATCAAGATGCTAGCTATCCATGGAGAATTCTACATATGCAATCTGGAATAGGAATGTATTATGGATAAACATAAGATTAGCTTTTACAATAGCTGTAAGAAAAGTCTAACAGATATTAACATTTTGTCTTAATTCATATTTTTGGGGTTGTCTGCAAGACAGAAAGCAGACATATCATTGTAATATTGTACCTGTTTTTGGTTTTGTGTCAGATTCGGGTGCATCCTAGTGCCACTATAGCCGATCGAGTTCTGCGCAAAGTTGTTGGTAGGTGGACGAGAAGCCAGTGATGATGTTTAATAGCTCACTGGAACCGTACACAACAGTAGGCTGTGGATCAACTTGTCTCATGCTTCCGGAGTCCGTGCTAGAGTCCCTGATGCCACATAGTCCCTGTCTCCTGATGTCTTTGGGAACTCTTTCGCTGCTCTGATGAAATACTTTAGATGGACGGACTGAATTATACCCAAATTTTTGTGTGCAGTCTTTTTTACTAAATTGCCTGAGCGTCATCACATGATCCACAGGCCTGGTTGAATGCAATGGCGGCAGTTTTTGCTGATACAGTGCCGAGGGTCCACTACTGCTGGATTTTTGATCTGACAGCTTTGTTGATAGAAGTTGGCGAGGCTGAATATTATCCAAATGTTTGCATGTTATTAAATTGGGCAATCTCTGTCTCTCCACCTCCCTGGAAACTCTTTCACTGCTCATGTGAGAAGTTTTAGATGGAATGACTGACTTATTTGTCTGCAGTGATGGCTGCTTTTGCCCACGCAGCACAGAGTGTTGCCCAACACCAACACTGCTGGCTTTTGAATCTGACATCTTTGCTGCATGCAGATGGAGAGGCTGAATCTTATTAAGGGGTTTGCATGTTCTCACATCCTTGGGAGTTGTTCTACTTTGGGATGGACTGCCTTGACTGAGTGCCATCTCATGGATGTTTGTCCGCAGTAGCGGCAGCATTCGCTCATACAGCACATAGTGTTGGCCAAGTCCACTACTGCTGGATCCCGGCTTTGACGGCTTCTTTGTAAAAAGATGAGAAGCCAGAAAGCTATTAAAGGATTTGTATGTCAAGAAATTGCTATATTTCTTCCATGTGTCCTTGTGGGGGAAGATTCGAATAAAACCGCCTCTTCTCTCTTCCTCCTCCTTGACCTCACGAATTATCTTCACCCTCTCTTGGAAGAGGAAGGTTTCGGTCTGTCCAGCCGCTGTCTTTTGATAACCTTCTTTCACTTTTGCAGTTATTATGGGCCCTTTGTCCATATTCTGCTGGGTATTTTCACACTGCACACCAATTAATGTCAGCGTGTCTGCAAGCAGATTTGCCTTGATTTTTAACGCAAGGGGTCCATCAGAAACCAGAGACGGCATTAGATTAACTTCCAACAGCCAGGGCTTTAAGGTTTCATCTACTAGGACATCAAAGCCGTACAATTCAAAACACTTTCTTCTGTCAGCGAGCGTTCCTTGAAACACTGAGGCAATAGAGCCTTCTGCCGATATTATGGTCTTAATAACAAGCTCTTCTATTTTAGACATGAACGTGGCTGTGTCTTTTCCCAATTCCTTTAGGTGACGCAGCAAAGCACCCATGCTCCATAAACTGCCGTGATTTTCCACTTCTGGATTTGTGGATGTCACATAGTTTGCATTTGCTTTGTTTATGCTGGTGTTAGTCAAATGCATATATTGATTTTTCATGTTGTCCTCAGTTGGTTTATATTTATCGGTGGCAAACCTTGTCAGACCCTCTTCATATAGGTAAATAATTAGTGGATCATATGACGTGACCAGTACATAGAGGCGTAGGTCAAATTTAAATCCGTCAACAAGAAGTGGATTTTTTATGTAACGAGAGACTAGGAGTGTTTCCCTTCTGTTTATTTGAGAGAAGGAATTGATAATCTGAATTCCGCGGCCTTGACATGCAGAGACAGGCTTTGAGATCCACGGGCCTTGATCCTTGGAAATAACTTTGCGGAATTCCTGGTTATCTTTGGGAAGTACATAACTCTGGGGTAGGAAGTTGTATGTCTGAGCCCCATGTTTCTTCTGCAGGATTTGAATGTTTTTGCAGAGTAGATCCTTGCGTCCCAACTGCATAGAATTGGGGAAGTGGTTGATTTTCTGATATTTGGAAAGATTTGCCAAGACAGAAGCATTAATGTATGGTCCTGTCCACATCAAATTGAAATTGCTACTGCTGTCTTCCACTTTCTGAAACCCATGAGCAGATAGCATTGTGCTAACCGGCTGATTCCCGATACGAGCCATCTTGTATGCCAGGTGGTAGCGTTCTCCCACCTCACGCAGGCATACCTTTCCAGTTGCGCCTTCTGCTTGAAATTTCACCACTGGCGTTTTTTCTGAACCTCCAGTCCATATTATGCAGGGGTGGTGTTCTTTCTCCTGGCGCTCAGAGGGTTCACCCTTTTTAGGCTGTTGTCCAGCCATGATTATATATTTAGCTGGTATCAATATCTGTGTAATACTGTGATGTAATTCCAGTAAAATACAAGTTTAGCAGGCTAAGATTGCCACAAGGCATATGTATGTATATGTGTTTGTAGTATCAGTTAGTTAATTACACGTAGCTAAGATACTGTTATCACTGTACTGACCAGGTGCAGGAATGTAAGAACTGGAATTACGCGTCCCTCTCCTTTGTATCAGATGAGCCACGTGGTTAGACCGGATGGATGAGTTTAGACTCTATTTATTAAATAGGTTAAGGGTATGTGTGGGTGTAGTTAATTGTGGGAGGAGCTACAGTGCTATATAAGGAATGTACTCTATGTATTCAGTACTCAGACTTTGCTGTATTTTGGTGACGCTAGTCCCTCTGAGTCCCGATCGGTGATCCAATAAAGAATCTCTTCCTTCCTGAAGAAACCTGTGTCCATCTCTCTGTGCTTGGCTTCCGTCAGTTTCTCCGGTATCATTTGGTGCATTGGCCGGGAAGCTCATCGTTCAACGGTAGCTGAGAGGCAGAGGCGTGAGACGGTCTATCTTTGCCCACGTTCTCTACGGCTGCACCCCTGAACTTCTGCGTGGACCTCCCTTCGTCTCGGCGCCACTGGTCTGTTGTCCAGGAGATCATCGGCCTCTACGTGAGAAGTGCTGGGGTGTCCCCGTCGATGAGTGTGAACTCAGGTTCAGGAACGAGGAGGTAAGACAACTGCTGTTTTAGACGGCAGGACCCACTAGGGGTATACCGATTGTGCGGTAGGCCCAAAGGGGTTTTGAATCTGTGTATCTGCCCCCTCTGTCGGAGGGAAGGAGCGAAGGCGCACCGCTCGATCGAACGCTCTTTAGTCAGACCGTTTGATTTGGTTAGTCAGGCGGGGTCCTGGTGTAAATAGCCCTAGCCGGACACCGGTGTCTTGTCTAGACTAGCGTTCTAGGGTGTATATTACGTTCGCTAGGTCGGAGGGACCGGGAGACTAAGCGGCGCCTGTGTAAATTCGGTTCGCTAGTTCTCATCCTATCTGGGCTAAGTGGGAAGGCGTGTAAATTTGGAACCCACTAGACTTTTGATAGTGCGACTAAGAGGCGCCTGTGTAAATTCGGTTCTCTAGCTCGCTATATATGTGGTGATTGGGCAGTGTGGCTAACCAAAACGGGTGTATATAGTTTTAGGTAGTCCATTCAAGGTACTGGCCAATAGTTTAGTTGGGAATTGTAAATGTGTTAACGATTGTTTTAGTAAAGTGTATATCTTGTTAGATAGCGCGAGCTCAGCCGTCTAGCGAGAGTGTTAATAGTGTGTTGCTGTATTATAGTGCACGGTACCATAACCCTGTATATTTACTGACATTATATAATAAGTACTAATCATTGTCGTCCATTGCATGTTTAACACCATAACCACTAATAATTGTATTGTGACCTTAACTTGTGCTTTGACCTATGCTAACCGTACTGTAACCGCTATTTGTAAAAGACGATGTTACTGGGGTGTGTTATAGACGGGTAATTCGTATATAGAGAATTATAGCGTGGGTGACTGTATAGTTACGCCAAAGGGCATAATATTGATTATATAGTGACTGGTGTAACAGCTGTGTGTGTACGGGAATTCCCTGAGTGTTTATTGTTATTGTGTACGTTTCACTTGGTAACCGTACCACGTGGTGCTGTTGCCAGAGGAAACGGGTGTGACTGTTGAATAGTACGCGTGTATAGTATTCGTTGTCGACGACGTTCCATTGTTAAGTATGGGTGCGTCGCAGTCAACGATTCCGGATCCCTTAGGATGTATGGTTAAGAATTTTAAAAAGGGATTCAAAGTTTGTGATTTTGGGGTAAAGATGTCTCCTGTACGTTTGGTCACTTTGTGTACTAGGGAGTGGCCTACTTTGGTTGCGGCATGGCCGCCACGTGGCAGTTTGGATCCAACTCTGGTACAGCGCTTACACGTGGCTGTATCGGGTAGGCCTGAACTTTACGGCCAGTTTCCTTATATTGACTGTTGGAGACAGGCCGTAAATGACTCGCCAAAATGGCTCCAGACATGCCACGAGGAGCAGTGTCGCCTCATGGTAGCTAGGACTTGCTCGTCCACTAGGACTGGTGTTAGGCCCATTTTGGACACGCCCCCTGAGTCCGAGATCCCTTTGCCGCCCCCTTACTTTCCGTTAAGAAGAAGTGACGCAAACGCAGGAAGTCCTGCACCCCTCCCCTCATTACCCTCATCCACTTCCGCTTCCTCCTCCAGTACAGGATCCACCCCCCCTCGTACTAAATCTCCCCTTCCGGAACCAGAATCCACCCCCATTAGAAACGAATATCCTGATTTGGCGCCACTTCAGACTTCCGGTCAAGCTTCATCTAGCTCGGCTCGAAGTGTTTTATTTACGACCTTTTCCCAAAACCGACCTCCCACATCCCCATACCCTATCTCTCCCCGACCGGAACCCATGACTGACGCCTCTCTACGTAGCCCCATCCAAACCCGACAGTTGACTGGTGCCCAACAATTAAAGCACTATCAGATGCCTCTTCGTCTGAATCCCGGGTCAGCTTATATCGATGCCGCAGGTCAAATGGCACACGCTGACCCAGTCTTCGTATATGTCCCATTTACCACAACCGATCTTTTAAACTGGAAGACCCATAATTCCTCGTATACTGAGAAACCACAAGCTATGACTGATCTGTTCACCTCAATAGTACAGACGCATAATCCGACATGGGCTGATTGCCAGCAGTTACTAATGACTTTATTTAACAATGAGGAAAGGACAAGAATAAATCAAGCAGCCATTAAAGCATTAGAGGATAGAGCCCGTGCTTTGAACCAAGCCAATCCAGCAGCATGGGCCGCGACACACTATCCCAACACCGATCCCGATTGGAACGTAAATGGTGCTGATATGGTTCAACTCAGAGCCTATAGAGACGCTATAATTGCTGGCATGAAAGCCGGAGGAAAGAAAGCCATTAACATGTCGAAGACAGTTGAGGTGATCCAGAAAAGCGATGAAGCGCCCAGTGTCTTTTATGACCGATTATTGGAGGCATACCGCTTGTATACCCCCTTTAATCCGGAAGACGCAGACAATTCCCGAATGGTTAACTCCGCCTTTGTCAGCCAAGCATACGGAGATATTAAGCGCAAGCTACAAAAGTTAGAAGGGTTTGCAGGTATGTCCATCACCCAACTAATGGAGGTAGCAAATAAGGTCTATATGAACAGGGATACAGAAAGTAAGAAAGAGGAAGAGCGCAAGATGCGTAAAAAGGCTGATATGCTAGCGGTAGCGATCGCAGGCGTAGATAAACGGGGCCCAGATAGAGGCAATAATAGATGGAGTAGGGAGCCTTTGAGTAGGGATCAATGCGCGTATTGCAAGGAAGAAGGGCATTGGAGGAACGAATGTCCGCAAAGAGAGCAGTACGAGAGAGACCAACCCAGGGCAGGCTACGGAAACTTTAGAGGTAGAGCGAGAGGTAGAGGAGGCCCCGGAGGGAGTAATGGTTATAGAGGGAGTAATGGGAACAGAGGAAGTGTTAGGGAAGACAGGTATATTCCAGCAGCGCAAAGGTCCCGCGATAGAGAAGGTAGGGACTTTGTAGGATTGGCTGACACTGTCATGGAGGACTATTGATACCGACCGGGCTCCATCCCCCTTGGTCGAGCGGAGCCTATGGTCGATGTATCAATAGGGGGGAAAAGGAGTGCGTTCATGATCGACACTGGTGCTGAACATTCAGTGGTGACTAATCTAGTTGCTCCTCCATCTGGAAGGACTATTACTGTGATAGGAGCAACTGGAAGAAGTGCTGAAAAACCGGTTCTTAAAAGTCGACTCTGTACATTGGGAGGCCACGTAGTAAAACACCAATTCCTTTATATGCCTGAATGTCCAGTCCAATTGCTGGGACGTGATATGCTATCAAAATTACAAGCGCAGATTACGTTCCTACCAAATGGAACAACATCCTTAAAGTTTAATGGACCTTCAGGTATTATGACTTTATCCGTACCAAAGGAAGAAGAGTGGCGACTTTATACAGTGTTGACTAGCCAAAACCCTAGGAGTGATGAGACATTGTTTAACATACCAGGAGTTTGGGCAGAGAACAACCCACCAGGACTGGCCCGCAATATTCCACCAATAAAAATTGAACTGAAACATGGGGTTTATCCAGTGAGCCTAAGACAATATCACATTCCGCAGAAGGCTAAGAAGAACATCCAATCCTATCTGGATAAGTTCATACGGTATGGTATCCTAAAATTCTGTACTTCCCCCTGGAACACCCCATTGCTGCCTGTTCAAAAGCCCGGTACAGATGAGTATCGACCTGTACAGGACTTAAGAGCAGTCAATGATGCGGTTGTTAGCATACATCCAGTTGTACCCAATCCATATAACCTGCTTGCTTTAATTCCGGGCGGGGCTACTTACTTCACAGTCTTAGATCTCAAAGATGCCTTCTTTTGCCTCCGAATTGCCGCAGAAAGCCAATGTATTTTCGCTTTCCAATGGGAGAACGCTGTAACGGGCTCAAAACGCCAAATGACTTGGACAAGACTGCCCCAAGGGTTTAAAAATTCACCTACCCTATTTGGTTCAGCTCTAAGTCAAGATCTACTGGATTTCGAGTCTATCCCAGGAGAATGTGTATTGTTACAATATGTAGATGACTTGTTGATAGCAGCAGTTACAAAAGAAAAATGTCAGCAAGCAACGCACGATCTACTACATATTCTCTGGAAGGCAGGATACAAGGTGTCCAGGAAGAAGGCTCAGTTGTGTTTGCCAACTGTCAAGTATCTGGGATTCCATATCTCTGAAGGTCAAAGGATTATGGGGCCAGAGAGAAAAGAAGCTGTCTGCCAAATACCAATACCCAAGAATAGAAGACAAGTGCGAGAATTCTTGGGGGCAGCAGGCTTCTGTAGGATATGGATTCCCAGCTATGCGATACTGGCAAAACCTCTGTACGCAGCCATCAAAGGTACAGAGCACGACCCCTTCTTATGGACCCAAGAACAGCAAACGGCATTTGAAGATGTGAAGAAGGCTTTGATGAGTGCCCCAGCATTAGGTCTACCTGATCACACACGACCATTCTACTTATATGTACACGAGCAAAGAAGAATGGCTGTGGGAGTATTGACACAGTACTTGGGATCATGGCAAAGACCTGTTGCCTACATGTCTAAGCAACTGGATGCAGTGGCCAGCGGACTTCCACCTTGTCTAAGAGCCGTAGCTGCAGCCGCCCTGCTAGTAGCTGAAGCCGATAAACTCACTCTGGGTCAAGAACTTTATGTACGAGTCCCACATGCAGTACAGACGTTGTTGGATTACAAAGGAAATCATTGGTTTAGTAACAGCCGTATGACCAAGTATCAAGCAATGTTGTGTGAAAACCCAAGAGTGCATTTAGAGACTGTAAACACCTTAAATCCAGCTACCCTTTTGCCGCAACCTACTGAAAGTCAACATGATTGTTTGGAAGTAATGGATGAAGTATTTTCAAGTAGACCAGATCTTCGTGATTTTCCCATCCAGAACCCCGATGTTCAATATTACACCGACGGCAGTAGTTATGTGAAAGAAGGGATCCGCTATGCAGGATATGCAGTGACAACAATAGACAAGGTGATAGAAGCTCGGCCACTGGCGAAAGGAACATCAGCACAAAAGGCAGAATTAATAGCACTAACACGAGCGTTACAATTGGCTGAAGGTTTAAGAGTAAATATCTATACGGACTCTAAGTATGCGTTTTTAACCACTCATGCCCACGGAGCTTTGTATAAAGAAAGAGGACTACTGAATTCAGAAGGCAAAGAAATCAAGTACGCAGCTGAAATCCTACAACTATTGGAAGCAGTGTGGGAGCCGAAAGAAGTCGGTATCATACATTGTCGAGCGCATCTGAGAGGAGATGGTGATGTAACCAAGGGAAATCGGATGGCAGATAGTGCAGCTAAGCGTGCTGCTGAATCAGGAAGACAGGAGTATGTGGGGCATATAGCTGCTCTTATACCAACTCCACTGTCCCAATGGACTCCAGTTTATACAGCTCAAGAAGAGGAGTGGTTAAAGACTGAACCGGGAAAGTATTTGGAGAACAAGTGGTATCAGCTAGAAGATGGAAGAATAGTCATACCAGCATCACTAGCGGTAGAAATTGTCCAAAATTATCACAACGGGACACATTCTGGGAGAGACAGTACTGAAGAATCTCTCAGGAAACATTTCTACATACCAAGATTGTCCAACTTGACTCAGGCCATTGTACGCAGATGTGTAACGTGTGCTAAGAATAATGCAAGACAAGGACCAGTAAAGCCACCAGGAGTCCAGTTTATGGGGGGACTCCCCATGTCCGATCTACAAATAGACTTTACAGTAATGCCTAAATCGGGTGGACATCGTTACCTGTTGGTAATTGTGTGCACCTATTCAGGCTGGGTAGAAGCATGTCCTACTCGTACAGAGAAAGCAGGAGAAGTTGTAAGATTCCTGCTACGAGAAATAATACCCCGATATGGACTACCCTGTTCTATAGGATCGGACAATGGTCCAGCTTTTGTTCATCAGTGCCTACAACAACTGACTCATATGCTTGGTATAAAGTGGAGGCTTCATACTGCATATAGACCCCAGAGTTCTGGTAAGGTAGAGAGAATGAATAGAACTATAAAGAACCAGTTGGCTAAAATGTGTCAGGAAACCCAACTTAAGTGGAACGTTCTCTTACCCATAGCTTTATTGCGAATCCGCAGTACCCCTACCAGAAGGATGGGCCTCTCTCCTTTTGAAATCATGTATGGGCGACCACCTCCCGTACTTGGTAACTTAAGGGGGGACTTGAGTCAGTTGGGAGAAGGAATTACCCGGCAGCAGGTTGTAGAGTTGGGTAAGACTATGGAGGAGGTACAGAAATGGGTACAAGATAGATTACCTGTGAATATTTATCCCCCTGTTCATAGTTATCATCCAGGAGACCAAGTGTGGATTAAAGAGTGGAATAATGTACCGTTAGGGCCCAAGTGGAGAGGTCCTTATGTTGTTCTTTTGTCTACCCCTACAGCGATAAAAGTAGCCGAAGTAACTCCGTGGATACATCACTCCAGGGTTAAACCAGCAGCAGTCGATTCTTGGCAAATTACAGCAGATCCAGAGAATCCCTGCAAGATCCGGTTGAAACGCACTACTCAGTCGGAGTAACGAGGAATTATTGTGGATTACAAATTTTATTGTTACAGGTGTGAGTGAGAAGGCCATAATAAAGCCTGTCCGCTTACCAACACATAGTGTATAAGCCAGGAAAGTCTCGAAGGGACACCTGTGAAGACGAGCAGAACTCCATTCCCTGCAGCCCTCACATCCTGGAAGCTGAGGTTCCATCGCACGGACGAAGACTGAGGATGACGGCGAAAGATGTGCTTTTGATTGTGTTTATTTATATGTGTTTTTATATTCAGGAAGGTAGAGGTACCGACACTCCTAGCTGTGAGGTATGCATTAAGACTACGAGAACAGGTAACCATATTTCCCAAACCCTAATTTGGCATTCACAATACGAATGTAAAGGAGAGGTATCAAGATGTAGATACCTAAATATAGACTATAGTGTGTGCCATTTAGGAGTAGGAGAACCTAAGTGCTTCAGTCCAGAGTATCAACCTCGTACAATTTGGTTGACTCTCAGGAATGGAGATCCTAAGGGGACCCTAATTAATAAGACGGTGTTAGAATCCGTACATTCTTCGGGTGTTCTGCTATTTGATGCATGTAAGGCGATATCAAGTGGTAGAAAACCGTGGAATGTATGTGGGGATCTTAGATGGGAGAGGACGTATGGGTCTAATGATAAATATATTTGTCCCAGTAGTAAAAATAAATATGTGAGTCCTAGATGCCCAAATAAAGACTATAACTTTTGTCCATATTGGTCTTGTGTGGGGTGGGCGACTTGGGGACAGACAGTAGATAAAGACATGATAGTGACTAAGTTGCCGACTAGCCCTTATTGTAAGTCTATGGAATGCAACCCAGTCCATATACTTATTAATAACCCCGACAAGTTCCTAGATAAGTATGGAAATTTATTTGGGTTTCAGATATACGGGACGGGTTTAGATCCTGGGACATTATTGTTTATAGGAATAGAGACTGATACGGTATCCTCCCAGATTCATCAAGTATACCATTCCTTTTATGAAGAGATGAGTATAGATAATAAGATCCCCCATAACGCTAAAAACCTGTTCATTGACCTAGCTGAAAGTATTGCCGGTAGTCTTAATGTTACCAACTGCTATGTGTGTGGAGGTACTAACATGGGAGACCAATGGCCTTGGGAAGCAAAGGAGGTAATGTCCGGTTCTGAGGCAGTTGACCAACTAATATCTACACAAGCCGATTATCATTTGAGTGTTAGAGGTAAATCTGAGTGGAGATTAAAGACCTCCATCATAGGTTATGTTTGCATAGCAAGGAAAGGAATAATGTATAATACTTCTGTAGGAGAATTAACTTGTCTAGGGCAAAAAGCTTATGATGATGATACTAAAAATACAACTTGGTGGTCGGCTTCAAATGTCTCAGAACCATCTAACCCGTTTGCTAGATATGCCAGTTTAAAGGATGTGTGGTTTGATTTATCCATCACATCTACCTGGAGAGCCCCAGCAAATTTGTACTGGATCTGTGGTAAGAAAGCCTATTCGGAGTTGCCACAGGACTGGGAAGGGGCATGTGTGTTGGGTATGCTCAAACCATCCTTCTTCTTGTTACCGATTGAAACAGGTGAGACTTTAGGTGTTAAAGTGTATGATGTGAATCATAGGAAGAAAAGGGGACCCTTAGAGATAGGCACCTGGGAAGATAATGAATGGCCTCCCCAGCGTATCATAGATTATTATGGGCCAGCCACGTGGGCAGAAGATGGTACCTTTGGTTATAGAACCCCAATTTATATGCTCAACCGTATTATAAGATTACAGGCGGTGGTTGAGATTATTACTAATGAGACCTCACAAGCACTCAATCTTCTAGCGAAGCATAATACCAGGATGAGGACAGCAGTGTACCAAAATAGATTAGCCTTGGATTACCTTTTGGCAGTAGAGGGAGGTGTATGTGGGAAGTTTAACCTGAGCAATTGCTGTCTTCAAATAGATGACGAAGGGCAAGCAATAGCTGAGCTTACTAGCCATATGGTTAAACTAGTGCATGTGCCTACTCAGGTATGGAAAGGGTACAATCCAAGTAGTTGGTTTGGTAGCTGGTATGAGTGGTTTAGAGGGCTTAAGGCAGTGGTAGGTGGAGTCCTACTGATTTTACTGTTGTGTCTACTCCTACCGTGTCTTATACCCTTAGTAGTTAGGTCTGTGCAAAGCCTGATAGGAAGTATAGCAGAGAGGAAGGCTGCTGCACAGATAATGGCGATATATAAGTATAAGGCTCTAGATCAAGGAGAACCAATGCAGGAAGATGAGTGTTAAAAGATTCACATCATAAGATAAGTCTGGTCTGGTTCATGGTAACCTGAGGTATATGCAAACCAAGGTTAAGTGATGCCTCAAGTAATTGTGAAATATCAGAGGCATCAAAGGGGGGAATGTGATGTAATTCCAGTAAAATACAAGTTTAGCAGGCTAAGATTGCCACAAGGCATATGTATGTATATGTGTTTGTAGTATCAGTTAGTTAATTACACGTAGCTAAGATACTGTTATCACTGTACTGACCAGGTGCAGGAATGTAAGAACTGGAATTACGCGTCCCTCTCCTTTGTATCAGATGAGCCACGTGGTTAGACCGGATGGATGAGTTTAGACTCTATTTATTAAATAGGTTAAGGGTATGTGTGGGTGTAGTTAATTGTGGGAGGAGCTACAGTGCTATATAAGGAATGTACTCTATGTATTCAGTACTCAGACTTTGCTGTATTTTGGTGACGCTAGTCCCTCTGAGTCCCGATCGGTGATCCAATAAAGAATCTCTTCCTTCCTGAAGAAACCTGTGTCCATCTCTCTGTGCTTGGCTTCCGTCAGTTTCTCCGGTATCAATACCAAATAATGAATTTGCTACTGCTCTCTTAGCCTCTTGTTCAGTTGGCTGCTATGCAGTGCAATGACTAAGTGGAGCAGTAGCAGCACTGTCAGCTAAGAGGAGCATAGTGATGTCAGAGCAGCACTGTGAGGTCAGATGAGCATTGGGAGGCCAAGGAAAGAGATTTGCAGAGTTTTCCCAATAAGGTTTCAGTTCAAAGTATAGCCCCAATATCAGATTATCCTAAAATTGCATTAACATTGACGTTGCCTCAAAGATATACAGCTTATATGCTTACATTCTTCTTCGTCTTCAATAAAAATGAGTTTGTTGTTTTTTGCTTTAAATCACTGAAGTGGTTGTGGTCGCCAGAGTAAACTGTTAATATTGATTATCTTTTTTTTTTTTTTTTTATGTATGTAAAAAAACATTTTCTCCTAAAATATATTTTTCATTAGAAGTAAGTAGGTAGATAGCCTGGTGAACACAGTGTAAGCAAATACTCACTGTTGTTCTTCACATGAAAAGTGCTGCCCTGCTTAACCTCTGATTTGACAAGTCTTTCCAAAGGCAGCTCAACGTGAATTTCAAACGTCTTGCTTCATTTTTTCAGTTTCATTTCTCTTTTATTTTCCTGTGTTCTCTTGTTGTGTTTTCTTTTTTGTTTTCTTTTTTAATACTTTTCTTGCTTTGATGCCTTTCTTGTTACCCTTCAAGAAAAGTATTAGTCTGCTTTCTGTGTTTCACCACACTGCAAGCAGGCACTTTCCCTTTGCTGCCTTTTTAAAGACGGTTTACATTAATTTTGTTTTACTGAACATGTCACTCTGCACATGAAATGTTCTCCATGTTGTATTTAGTTCTTTTCCAAGTGATACTGTTGCTTTGCACATGAAATGTTCTGCCCTGAATAACTTCAGCTGCTACTTGTCCATGGAGGTGCATCATATTTCATGTGCGGGCAGGGCCGCCATCAGAAATGTTGGGGCCCCTAACACAGCTCAAGGTCTGGGCCCCCCTTCAAGCCCGCCCACAGGGCCCGCCTCCAAATCCCGCCCACAGAAATACACACACACTAACAGATACAAATACTGAAACAGACACACACACTGGCATACACACACTGGCACACACACATACACTGGCATACACACATACACTGGCATACACACAGGCATACATACGTAGGCATACACACATACAGACACTAGCATACATACACACATACACACATACACTGGCATACACACATACACTGGCATACACACATACATACACTGGCATGCATACACACATACAGCGGCATACACACACTGGCATACATACACTGACATACAGACACTGGCACACACACACTGGCATACACACATACACTGGCATACACACATACACTGGCATACACACAGGCATACATACGTAGGCATACACACATACAGACACTAGCATACATACACACATACACACATACACTGGCATACACACATACACTGGCATACACACATACATACACTGGCATGCATACACACATACAGCGGCATACACACACTGACATACATACACTGACACACATACACACTGACATACACTGGCATACATACATACACTGACATACACTGGCATACACATAGACTGACATACACACATACACTGACATACACACATACACTGGCATACATACATACACTGGCATACATACGTAGGCATACACACATACACTGGCATACACACACACTGGCATACAATCACACATACACTAGCATACAAACACACATACACTGGCATGCATACACACATACACTGGCATACATACACTGGCATACACATACACTGGCATACACATACTGTCATACATACATACACTGGCATGCATACACACATACAGCGGCATACACACACTGGCATACATACACTGACACACATACACACTGACATACACTGGCATACATACATACACTGACATACACTGGCATACACATACACTGACATACACACATACACTGACATACACACATACACTGGCATACATACGTAGGCATACACACATACACTGGCATACATACACACATACACTAGCATACATACACACATACACTGGCATACACATACACTGGCATACACATACTGTCATACATACACACACTGGTATACACACACACACATACACTGGTATACACACACACACATACACTGGCATACACAAACACTGGCATACACATACACTGGCATGCACACACATACACTGGCATACACACTCACACACTGGCATACACACACACTGGCATACACACACACTGGCATACATACATACACTGACATACACTGACATACATACATACACAGGCATACACATACACAGGCATACACTGGCATACACATAGACTGGCATACACATAAACTGACATACACACACACACCTCATTTTCAGCCACCCTCCTCTCTTCCTTACCATTGCTGGGGATGATGTGAGTCGGGGATGATGTGAGTCGGCTGCCTCTCCTCGCGGCCTTTCTCTCCTCCTTCCTGCGCGGAGTAAACAGGGAGGAAGTGACCGGACGTCACTTCCTCCCAGCAGCACTTGCTTTCCGGCTGCATTTTTTTTTAATTTTTTTTTTTTAAAGGGGCCCGGTCGTGCTATTACAGCGCTGACCGGGCCCCTGAAGATAATAGGGCCCATCAGGTGGCCCTAAATGCTTGGGCCACCTGATGGGCCACATCAGCGTGTGGGCCCCGGTGCAGATGCACCGGCGGTAGTTCCACTGATACACGTGGGGCCCGGGCGGCCGGGCCCCCCAGGGCCGCCGGGCCCGTGACAATTGTCACGGTTGTCATGCCCTGATGGCGGCCCTGTGTGCGAGATCGCAGACCCCTTCAGGTTTATGTGGGTTTTTTGGTGTTGATTTTGCATCTAGGAATCTGGATTTTATTTTCAATGCTGCAGCATTGCCTTTCCTTTTCCCCTTCAGGAAATAATCTATGCATTTATAATCTATATATTTATCATCTATATATTTATAATCTATACATTTATAATCTATACATTTATAATCTATATATTTATAATCTATACATTTATAATCTATATATTTATAATCTATACATTTATAATCTATACATTTATAATCTATATATTTATAATCTATACATTTATAATCTATACATTTATAATCTATATATTTATCATCTATATATTTATAATCTATACATTTATAATCTATACATTTATAATCTATATATTTATAATCTATACATTTATAATCTATACATTTATAATCTATATATTTATAATCTATACATTTATAAACTATACATTTATAATCTATACATTTATAATCTATATATTTATAATCTATAAATTTATAATCTATACATTTATAATCTATATATTTATAATCTATACATTTATAATCTATACATTTATAATCTATATATTTATAATCTATATATTTATCATCTATACATTTATAATCTATATATTTATAATCTATACATTTATAATCTATATATTTATGATTAGTAAATGCGGCAGATATCTTATCTTATCTATTTGTGTAGTACAAAGCGATCAACATTTCGACCCGAAAAGGTCTTTGTCAAGATGTGCATCCAAATGAACAAAATGTTTATATAAGACATAAATTATTAAGAGGTAATCACTTACCCAGTGCAGGTGTGCTGCCAGTGATCCGTGTTCAAATGCTATGTGTATGAGTGATAGTGACCGCGCATGTGTGAAAAGCGTGTATGTGATAACTAAGCCACAAAGAGGCCGCGGTCGCGTCTGGTAACCATAGTAACGCGGTGCTGGACTATGTGAGAAAAATGTGGAGATACACTAGTAATTAATAAAAACAAACAGGAGGATAAATAAATTATATTTATCAAAAGATATATCCATGACAAAAAGTCTCCCGAGTTCAATTTAGGTTTTTGCATTTTTCACAGACAAACGGCACTTTCATTGACAATATAGTTGTTGTGATAAGTTTTACTGTCTTGAAACACTAATATTTGTATTCAGCAAAGTCTCCCAAGTATAACAAAACCCCAATGTATAGGTTTTATGTTGTTTTTAAAGTTACAGTGTCAAATATAAGGCTTGCATTTCAGTTTTTCACATTGAATTTCGACAGATTGGTATGTTGCCTTTGAGAGCGTATGGTAGCCCAGGAAGGATAATTACCCCCATGATGTCATACCATTTTCAAAAGTAGACAACCCAACAGGGGCGGACTGACCGGTCGGGCACTTCGGACATGGTCCGAGGGCCCGGCCGGGAGGGGGGCCCGGACTGCACAGGTAATCCTTTGCATGCCCGGGCCCCAGCCCTTGATTCTGCATATATATATATAGCGAGTACCGCTATATATACCGGTATATGCCTCTGCGGGTCCTGCTGGCTTCCAAGCAGGGCCCAGGACACACTAACTTCCCCCTCCGGGACTCGCGAGCCACAGCAGTAAAGCGTCGCCGTGGGTTGCCGTGACAACGCTCCGCGGCACGCAATGCATGCTGGGCTCGTTAAAGAGCACTGTCTGCAGGAGGGGGAAGATGTATGCTGGGCCCCTCTATGCTGGCCCCTAAAGCTGAGCCACCGGACCACCAAGGAATCTACTGTCCCCCTCCCTGGCTACAGGTAAAAGGCAGTTAGGGGGAAATAATTTTTTTTTTTTTAAATAAATAAATAAAAACTCAACTGCTAAAAAATACCCCCCAGCAGTATTTGTCACACATCCACCACACACATACATCAAACATACAAAATGCATCCACTACACAACCACACACATCATCCACTACACAACCACACACATCATCCACTACACATCATCCACTACACAACCACACACATCATCCACTACACAACCATACACATCATCCACTACACAACCACACACATCATCCACTACACAACCACACACATCATGCACTACACATCATCCACTACACAACCACACACATCATCCACTACACATCATCCACTACACAACCATACACATCATCCACTACACAACCATACACATCATCTACTACACAACCATACACATCATCCACTACACAACCATACACATCATCCACTACATAAACACACAAACTGCATCCACTACACAACCACATACATCATCCACTACACAAATACACATCATCCACTACACAACCACATACATCATCCACCACATAAACAAACAAACTGCATCCACTACACAACCACACACTACAGTGTCCACCATCCCTGGCTACAGGTAAGAGGCAGGGAGGGAGAAATACATTTTTTTTTTAAATTATAGAAATTGAACAGCTAAAAAATACACACACGCATCATCCACTACACAAACACACACGCAGCATTCACTACACACACACACACATCATTCACTACACAAGCACACATCATCCACTACACAAACACACACATCATCCACTACAAACACACACACACAGCACTCACTGCACAAACAAACACACAGCACTCACTACACAAACACACACACATAATTCACTACACGCTACATCCACTACACAACCACATCCACTACACTCTGCATTCACTATACACACACGATTCATTCACTCTACACACACTCTCTATCCACTACACAAACATTCAATCTGAATCCACTATAAACACTGTATCCACTTTACTCATGCATTTTGCATCCACTACACACATTCTACAGCCACTATACACACACAACCAAATTCAGTACACACACACACACACACACACACTTCTTCCTTGTGGGTGGACTCAAGATGGGTTATGTGGGCTGACTTGGGGGAGGGCCATGTGGGCAGGCCCTGGAGGCCCAGACCTTGAACTGCGTCAAGGGCCCCAACATTTCTGGTGGCTGCCCTGCCCGCCCGCCGCGCCAGTGCACTGTGTGTGCAGCCATGCACATAACAGAATGTGCACTGACTACAGAGTTATTTTCACCCGGCTATCGGGGCACGGCGGCCGGCGCTACTTACCTCAGCATAGGTGGAGGGGCCCGGTCCTGGGTTTCCATGGAGTCCTGTACGTCATGCCGCCCGCACAATCCGGATTTCATTGTATTCCGCACACTGCCTTACAAAGCCCAAAAAACTGGGCTTGGCCACACCTTTGTCAGCCATCTTTAGAGGCCAGCCAGCCCACAGGCCAGCCAGGCCAGTAGCCAGCCAGCTAGCCAACATGCCAGCAAGCCAACCAGCCAGCCCACAGGCCACCAATTAGCCAGCCCACAGGCCAGCAGCCAGCCCACATGCCTACAGCAAGCCACAGGCTTACAGCCAGCAAGCCCATAGCCTGCCAGCCGTAGCCAGCAAGCCACAGCCTGCCAGCCGCAGCCAGCCGGCAGTAGCCAGCAAGCCCACAGCCTGCTGCAGTAGCCAGCAAGCCCACAGCCTGCCAGCAAGCCACAGCCTGCCAGTCGCAGCCAGCAAGCCCACAGCCTGCCAGCCATAACCAGAAAGCCCACAGACTGCCAGCCAGCAACAGTAATTAAGGTGAGAGGAGCCAACTTGGCCTAGGCATCAGCGTGCTATGCTGTGTTGCTATATTGTGAATAAGAACCAGTGTTGGAAAGACATCCCTCCAGGCCCCATTAGACCCCATTGTAGTCTCTAATGGGGCCTGGAGGATATTCTTTCGAACACTCTCTCTAAAGGACACTGAGATAGCCTCTGCTAGAAAGACCCCCCTCCCCCTTCATGGCCCATAACCCGTTAATTGTAGTCTCTACTGGGGCCTGGAGGCGACTGTTTCTAACAGAGGCTCTCTAATGGACGCTGAGATGGCCTCTGTTAGAAAGACCCTCATCCAAGCCTATTAGACTCCATTGTAGTCTCTAATGGGGCCTTGAGGGGATTCTTTCTAACACTCTCTAACGGACACTGAGATAGCCTCTGCTAGAAAGACCCCCCTCCATGGCCCATTAGCCCTCAATTGTAGTCTCTACTGTGGGCCTTGAGGGGATTATTGTTATTTATTTTGCACAGTTTGTTTTTTACATTTGTTAATTATATTGCACTTGTTTAGAATTTATTGCACTTTTGTTCCTTGTGTCTAAAGATTGTGTAGGGTGTGGCTGGAGGCGGGACAAGGGTGGGGCTTGCTGCGAAGCATGGGTGAGGCCTGTAAGGGGGCCCTTGATTTCTTTTGACCAGGGGCCCTGAGGGTTCCCAGTCCGCCCCTGCAACCCAAGGTATTGCAAATGGGGAAAGTTAAGTCTTTTTTAGTAGCCAAAAGTTACAAACACTGGCCAAAATTAACGTTCAATTTAGTTTTTTGCACTTTTCAAATACAAACAAATATGAACGCTAACTTTGGCCAGTGTTTGTGACTAAGTGGCTACTAATACATCTGGACGTACCCCATTTAAATTACCTTGGGTTGTCTACTTTTGCAAATGGTATGCCATCATGGGGGTAATTGTCATTCCTGGGCTACCATATGGTCTCAAAGGCAACATAACCAAATCTTGCAAATTGCAATGTGTAGATACTGAAAAATTTAACATGCTATATTTGACCCTGTAACTTTCCAAAACACCATAAAACCTGTACATGGGGGGCACTGTTTTATTTGTGAGACCTCACAGAATACAAATATGTGTACTTTATTGCAGTAACAGTTAACAATATTACAACATTCACAGTTAAAATGCCATGCAGAACTAGAAAAATAAAAATAAAAAATCTTAATTTCTCACATTTATTAATATTAAATTATGTTTCATATATAAATATTGAATTTGAAATGAAAGCCCTATTTCTCCTGAACAAAATGATATATAATAAGTGTGGGTGCATTTAATATGAAAGAGGTGAATTATGGTTGAATAGACATATAGCGCAAATTCCAGGTTTTGTTTACGTTTTGATCCCAGCTTGTACAATTAGCTCAGTCCTTAACCCGTTAATGACGGTTGACGGACCCGGTCCGTCATGCGCTAAAATTAACCCCAGATCGCCACAGTGCTGGCGATTGCGAAGTTAACGCTGTTACTTGGGTGCCTCTGAGTCAGTGGCAGACCAGCAACAGCAAATCGCGATGTCCCAGCCCACGTGATCCCTGTGACAGCCAGTCACAGCGGTTACAATGCTGCTGGGATATCAGATCCGCCTCCCTCCACCTCCTGTGGGTTTTTGAAGTGGAGAGAAACGGATCGTTATTTTGTGTCCCTGAAGAGAATAAATTGTGTCAGATAAGGTTCCAAATCCCCTTTACCCTTCTTTGTAAAAAAAATAACCCTTTCCCTGCTGATTGATCACTGCCAGCAGTGATCAAAATACAGACCACAGTACTTTACTGTGATCTAGTTTTTTTTTTACCCTCATGGGTTAAATTTGATTTTTTTAGTAACCTTAAGGGGTTAAATTTTAATATTTTATTTGATTAATTTGTGATTTTAGTTAGTTGGGGTGGGTGAAATTTAGTGGGAATTGGGGAATTTAGTGATAAGCTAGTTAGGGGTGGGGAAAAAAAAGTTTAGTTATTTAGATTTTAGTTATTTAAACTTTATTAACATAGTACAAAATGCGTATTTTAGTTATTTAGATTTTAGTTATTTAAAGTTTATTAACATAGTACAAAATGCTTAGGAAGTATAACGCAGAGGAGCCTTATGCCCTGTTAGCGGCCGACTCAGAGGCGACCGACACTGCAGGGACAGGGACTATGTGCCAGATACTGCAGGACCATCAGGAGAAATTGCTGATTCTTCTGATGCTGAACATGGTGCAGATGACTGGGTACCCCCTAATAATTTTTCACCAGACATCCCAGAGTACACTGCCAATCCTGGCATACAGGCTGACCTGTCTGGCTATAATATGCTGGATTGTATGCAGCTATTTCTGGGGGATGATATTTTGGGGAGTTAGTCATCCAGACCAGGGGCGTACCTAGAGCATTTGGCACCTGGGCTTGGCACCCCTTAAACCCCCCTCTCCCACCCCCCCACCCCAAAAAAAAACCTGTAACATTTTTTAAAATGTTTTCCTTTTTTTTATGTATTGAACAAATTTGGAAACTTTGCAAAACCGCTGTCAGCCCTCTTCTACAAAACCCTTGTGTGCCCCATCCCCTCCTACAAAACCCCTGTCCTGCCCCGTCTACAAATCCTGTACTGCCCCCCGTCTACAAAACCCCTGCAACCCCCATCTACAAAACCCCGTATAAAGACTCCTGTCCCAATATAAAACCCTTGTCCCTTCTACAAAATCCCTGCAGCCCCTCACACACATTTACAGGCAGACAGTCGTGTGTGCATGCAGTCACACAAATACACACACATACACAGTTACAGGCAGACAGTCACACATACACAGTTACAGGCATGCAGACACACACACAAACACAGTTACAGGCATGCAGTCACACTCACCTACACAGTTACAGGCAGACAGTCCCACATACAGTCAGAGACAGTCATGCACACAGTTACAGGCAGACAATCACACATACATTCACACACACACACACACACAAGCTCACAGGCAGACAGTCACACACACACAGTAAAAGGCATCAGCAGACAGTCACATGCACACAGTCACAGACAGATAGTCACACACGGTTACAGGCAACATCAAACAGTCACAGGCAGACAGTCACACATACATAGTCACATGCAGACAGTCACACAGTCACACACACAGTTATAGGCAGACAGTTACACACACAGTCAGTTACAGGTAGTCACACAGAGTCATAGCCAGGCAGTAACACACACAGTTATTGGCAGTCACATATACAGTCACACACACACACACACACACACACACACACACACACACAGACAGAGAGTCAAACACACATACACAGTTACAGTCACACACATTTACAGGCAACATCACACAGTCACAGGCAGACACACACACACACACACATACACAGTTACAGGCAGACAGTCACACACACACAGTTACAGGCATGAAGTCACACACACACACACACACACAAATACACAGTTACAGGCACGCAGTCACACACACACAGTTACAGGCATGCAGTCACACAAATACACACACATACACAGTTACAGGCAGACAGTCACACATACACAGTTACAGGCATGCAGACACACACACAAACACAGTTACAGGCATGCGGTCACACTCACCTACACAGTTACAGGCATGCAGACACACACACAAACACAGTTAGAGGCATGCAGACACACACACACAAACACAGTTACAGGCATGCAGACACACATACACAGTTACAGGCAGACAGACACACACACACACACACAGTTACAGACATGCAGTCACACACACAGTTACATAGTTACATAGCTGAAAAGAGACTTGCGTCCATCAAGTTCAGCCTTCCTCACATATGTTTTTTGCTGTTGATCCAAAAGGCAAAAAAAACAAAAACAGTTTGAAGCACTTCCAATTTTGCAACAAGCTAGGAAAAAAATTCCTTCTTGACCCCAGAATGGCAGTCAGATTTATCCTTGGATCAAGCAGTTATTACCCTACATTGAAAGATTATATCCTTGAATATTCTGTTTTTGCAAGTATGCATCTAGTAGCTGTTTGAACATCTGTATGGACTCTGATAAAACCACTTCTTCAGGCAGAGAATTCTACATCCTGATTGTTCTTACAGTGAAAAAACCTTTCCTTTGCCTTAGATGAAATCTTCTTTCTTCTAGTCTAAACGCATGACCTCGTGTCCTATGTAAAGTCCGGTTTGTGAATAGATTTCCACACAATGGTTTGTATTGGCCTCGAATATATTTGTATAATGTTATCATATCCCCTCTCAGGCGACATTTTTCTAAACTAAATAGGTTTAAATTTGTTAACCTTTCTTCATAGCTGATATGTTCCATTCCTTTTATTAATTTTGTAGCCCGCCTCTGCACTTTTTCTAGTGCCATAATATCCTTCTTTAGAACAGGTGCCCAAAAATGCACAGCATATTCAATGTGTGGTCTTACCAGTGATTTATAAAGAGGCAAAATGATATTCTCGTCCCGAGAATGAATGCCCTTTTTCATGCATGACCAGGGCCGGTGCTTGGATTTTTAGGTACATAGGCGAAGATGTATTTTTCCGCCCCCCCTCCCCCCCCAAAAAAAACATCTTCACCTATGTGCCTCTTAACCAGCCCCTCTCCCCTCCCTGACCATTAATGGTCCCTTGGTGCACCCCACACCCATTTAGTGGTCACACTCCCCTTCCTGGTGTGTCAGTGTGTACAGAGTGTAGCGGAGCGGAGCGCGGTACAGGAGCTTCAGTTTTCTGTACCCGGCCGAACTGACAGGGAGTGCTCTCTCTGTGAGCACCTCCTGTCAGTCTGGCCAGGTACAGGAAACAGAAGCTCCTGTACCGCGCTCCGCTACACTCTGTACACACTGACAGTCACACACTCAATGACAAACACACAGACGTCACTGACAGACACAGACTCATTGATCTGACACACACTCATTCATTGACAGTGACAGACCCACACTGATTGCCACTCATTGACAGACACACTGATAGTCACACACAGACTCAATGACAAACATACTCTCACTGATTTGACAGACACACACTCATCCACTGACAAACACACTCATCATACACTGACAGACACACTCATACACTCACATGCACACACACAGACGCACACACACACGCTGTCACTCACAGACACACACTGTCACTCACAGACGCACACACTGTCACTCACAGACGCACACACTGTCACTCACAGACGCACACTCTGTCACTCACAGACGCACACGCTCACGCTGTCACTCACAGAAGCACACACTCTGTCACTCACAGATGCACACTGTCACTCACAGACGCACACTCTGTCACTCACAGACACACACTCTGTTACTCACAGACACACACTGTCACTCACAGACACACACGCTCACGCTGTCACTCACAGAAGCACACACTCTGTCACTCACATACACAGTTACAGGCAGACAGACACACACACACACACACACACACAGTTACAGGCATGCTGACACACACACAGACACACACACACACACACACACACATACACAGTTACAGGCAGACATACACACACACACACACACACACACAGTTACAGGCATGCAGTCACACACACAAACACAGTTACAGGCATGCAGACACACACACACACACACACACACACACAGTTACAGGAAGACAGTTTTTCAGACAGAGTCACACACACACTATTACTTACAGACAGGAGCTGGAGGAGGAGTGGATTCACTGGAGTCCTCCTGGAGCCTGTTAGGTGGAGAGGAAGGGATTTCTTCAGTTACACACACAGTCAGTTACAGGTAGTCGCACAGAGTCATAGCCAGGCAGTCACACACACAGTTATTGGCAGACAGTCACATATACAGTCACACACACACACACACACACACAGGCAGAGAGTCACACACACATACACAGTTACAGTCACACACAGTTACAGGCAACATCACACAGTCACACACACACACACATACAGTCACACACAAACATACACAGTTACAGGCATGCAGTCACACACACACAGTTACAGGCATGCAGTCACACAAACACACACACATACACAGTTACAGGCAGACAGTCACACATACACAGTTACAGGCATGCAGACACACACACAAACAGGGGCGGGCTGGGCCGGGGGGCAGGGAGGCAATTGCCCCCCAGGCCGCCCTAAATTGTTTGCAAAACGGCCGCTGCAGTGCCGTCCTGGGCGCCAGGAGGAGGGGGGGTGCCGCGCGGAGCAGGCTGATGGCCTGTCACAGGGAGCCCAGCAGGTGGCCAGCTGGCCACTTAGGGCGCCCAGGTAGAAAAGCAGAGTAGGCCCCTGCTTGTCCCAGACAGCAGGTGCCTACTCTGCAGGAATATACCGGCCACGTGAGGAAGGAGGCAGGCGGCGAGGGAGCACTGCCTCTGCTGATGATCTTCCTGCTCCCTCGCGCGCCCTCTCTGGTGATGCCGGGAGCCGGAATATGACGTCATTCCGGCCCCGCATCACTAAACTGCGCTAGGGAGCAGAGAGTAGCAGGAAGTCACTGGACCCCAGGGAAAGAACCCAGAAGACCCCTAAAGGTAGGCGCAACAAGGAATTTGTGTGTGTGTGTGTGTCTGGAAGTGAGTGTGTGTGTGTGTGTGTCTGGAAGTGAGTGAGTGTGTGTGTCTGGAAGTGAGTGAGTGTGTGTGTCTGGAAGTGAGTGTGTGTGTCTGAAAGTCAGTGTGTCTGTCAGTAAGTGTGTGTGTGTGGGTCGGTGAGTGTGTATCTGTCTGTCAGTGTTTGTGTGTGTGTGTGTGTGTCTGGAATAGTGTGTGTGTCTGGAAGTGAGTGTGTGTGTGTCTGGAAGTTTGTGTGTGTGTGTGTGTGTGTGTGTGTGTGTGGAAGTGTGTGTGTGTGTGTGTGTGTGTGGAAGTGAGTGAGTGTGTGTGTCTGGAAGTGTGTGTGTGTGTCTGGAAGTGAGTGTGTGTGTCTGAAAGTAAGTGTGTCTGTCAGTAAGTGTGTGTCTGTGTGTGTCGGTGAGTGTGTGTCTGTCTGTCAGTGTTTGTGTGTGTGTGTGTGTGTGTGTGTCTGCCTGTCAGTGAGTGTTTGTCAGGGTTTGTGTGTGTGTGTGTTATTGAGAGTGAGTGCCAGTGTGTCTGTCAGAAGGCCAGCCTTTGAGGTGTGCAAGCTGAGTGTGTGTGTCTGGAAGTGTGAGTGTGTGTGTCTGGAAGTGTGAGTGTGTGTGTCTGGAAGTGAGTATGTGTGCCTGGAAGTATGAGTGAGTGTGTGTGTGTGTGTGTGTGTGTCTGGAAGTGAGTGTGTGTCTGGAAGTGTGAGTGTGTGTGTCTGAAAGTAAGTGTGTCTGTCAGTAAGTGTGTGTGTGTCTGTTGGTGAGTGTGTGTCTGTCTGTCAGTGTTTGTCTATGTGTGTATGTGTCTGCCTGTCAGTGAGTGTTTGTCTGTCAGGGTTTGTGTGTGTGTATGTGTTATTGAGAGTGAGTGCCAGTGTGTCTGTCAGCAGGGCCAGCCTTTGAGGTGTGCAAGCTGTGGGGTCACGTAGGGTGCCATGACAACAGAGGCACCTGGTGGCCAACACAGCTAACAAGTTTGGGACACCAGCACATTAAAGGGACACTCCAGGCACCCAGACCACTTCAGCCCATTGGAGTGGTCTGGGTGCCAACTCTCACTAGCCTTAACCCTGCAACTGTAAATATTGCCGTTTTCATAAACTGCAATAATTACACTGCAGGGTTAACTCCTCCTCTAGTGGATGTCTACTAGACAGCCACTAGAGGGCACTTCCTGGTTTATAGCACAGGTTTTCTGAGCTATAGCGTCGCTGGACGTCCTCACGCTATGTGAGGACCTCCAGCGTCGCTAAAATCCCCATAGGAAAGCATTGAAAGCATTTTCAATGCTTTCCTATGGAGAGGTCTCCCCCGCCGGCGGCCGAGCCGGATGACGTCACCGGGGAAGTAGTGTGGGCGGGCCCTAAACCAGCGCAGAGGGACATCGATGCTGGTCTCAGGTATGTCACTGAAGGGGTTCTAACCCCTTCAGCAACATAGGCTGGGGGGTGGGAGTGAGAGGGGACCTGCAGTGCCAGGAAAACGATTTGTTTTTCTGGCACTGGAGTGTCTCTTTAATTTAAATGATTCCCTAGTGGTCCACTGATACACACCAGCAGTAGGTGCCTTAGATCATATCCTCTCCCTCGTGGTTCCGGTGCTCAGTTAGTGAGTCAGAGCACAGGCTCAGAGATTCTCAGCCTGCGCTCTAACAATATTGAAAGTCAGAGCCTCAAAGGAGTGGGTATAGCAAAGAGTTACTGATTAGCATAACATCAATATCCGTTATAAAACCAGGAAAAGGTGGGGATGGATGGTGAGCTGATTTGGGGGTGCAATGGGCCACTTGACTGGATTTGCCCCCCAGGCCTGAGGCTGCCAGCCCTCCCCTGGAGATGGACAATGGTGGTGGAGCTACTGCTCATTGAGACAGGAGACATATCTGTAATATTGTTAAGTGAGCAAAGCAGGAAGGGGAATTGGATGTACTTGTCCATCTAAGGACAAATGACTTGGCTTGCAATGAGGTTTCAGAGGTTAAGGAATTTTTTAGTGTTTTTGCCAATGATATACAGCAGGTTGCTTCCACACTGTCATTCTCTGAAGTTCTGCCTGTGCATAACACTCAGAACGACAGGCGAATGCTTATTAGGGACTATAACTTGTGGCTTGGTGAATGGTGTCGGGAGCAAGGATTTGGCTTTATTTCTCATGGTTTGGAATGGAAATAAACTGTACAAAAAAGATGGTTTGCATCTTTCTCAAAAGGGAACAAATGTTCTCAGTGAGCAGTTCAGAGGTTTTGCTAGGATGTATTTAAACTAGGAGGGGGGGGGGGGCAAAAGGGTGATAAAACATGAATCCAATTGTCCCCCAAAACAAGGACAGAAGGTGCCTGTAGCAAGTGTGTTAAAAAATTATAAGCTTAGAGTCATGTCTACAAATGCTCGCAGTTTAGGGAATAAGATCCATGAACTTGTGGCAATAATGGCAACTGATAGTGTAGATTTAGTCGCTGTTACTGAGACATGGTATAATGAGAAAAATGACTGGGACATAGCAATACCAGGGTACTCTTTATATAGAAAAGACAGGGAAGGCAGGAAAGGGGGAGGGGTGACTCTGTATGTGAAGGATAGCATAAAATCTAGCCTAATAAAAGTTAGTGAGGTGAACATAGAGTCTGTTTGGGTTACGTTAGAATTTGGTAATCACACAGTAATTCGTGTAGGTGTGATTTATAGGCCCCCAGGACAAATTGAAGAGTTAGATAATCTACTAGTTGAGGAAATAGCTAAAATAACAATGAAGGGGGAAGTTATCATCATGGGTGACTTTAATCTTCCTGATGTGAATTGAGAAACCAAAATAGCTGCTTGTGCCAGGAGCACAAATATTCTAAACTCCCTACTGGGATTATCTCTAAAACAAGTCGTTGAGGAGCCAACTCGTAAAGAGGCCATTCTAGATTTAGTGTTAACAAATGGAGATTTGGTATCCGATATTACTGTAGGTGAAAGTTTAGGATCCAGTGATCATCAATCAGTGTGGTTTAACCCCTTAAGACCGGAGGGCGTACTATTACGTCCTTTTTAAAGCGGCTCTAAACGCCGCAGGACGTAATAGTACGCCCTCCGTTTTTTTGTAACTTACCCGGTCGCCGGCGATCCCACGCCGGCGATCGCGGTTGGGGGGACTCCCAGGGAGCCCCCCGCGGCACCTCCGTCCTCTTCAGCCCCCCCGGGCCATGTGAGAGTGAGGTCCTTGCGAGGACCTCACAATCACACGGCCGGGATAGCTGGCTGCTGCATTGCCAGCAGGGGGATTAACTGTAATGACAGTTAGTCCCCATGCTGGCTGGAAATCAAATTCAAATAACTTAAAATAAGTGTAAAAAAAAAAAAATATATATATATACTTAGATCATATATATATATATTATTTGTGCTCGGAATTTAAATACGTAATGGATTGTAACTGTGAGCAAAGTTGGTTGTGGTGTGCCGAAACCAACGTACGAGTGGGCCTGTAAATAAAAGAGGGCCCACCAAGGAGAATGTAGTTATAACTGGGTGTAGGTGGGAGGGGACAATCAGCTGAACGGCAGAGGTGAGTAGGGGCTGGGAGTTTAAGTAGGGGACTTACTCCTCCCACAAATTCAGGCCTCCACAAGTTCAGGCCTTTTAACTTGTGCTCGGAATTTAAATACGTAATGGATTGTAACTGTGAGCAAAGTTGGTTGTGGTGTGCCGAAACCAACGTACGAGTGGGCCTGTAAATAAAAGAGGGCAAAAGATAATTTCGAGAAATACACACTTTATTGCATTTTTTACAAGACCAAGTTCCTGAAAGCTTGGCGAAGCTCTTTCTCCGGCTGTGGAATATATGCAGTATATATGGAGGATTTCCACCGCCCCAGTCTCTTGATGATATGGACCGGTGTGTTAGTGCTAGAGGCTGCTGAGGCGGCTCCTATACGGAAGGAGTGACCGGAGAATGCAGTCGGGTTGTGTCCGAGCTTAGATAATAGAGTTCTGATATGTACCATCAATTTTGCGGTGGTTAACGGGTGCCCTTGTAATGTTAAGAGCGGAGAGTTCGGTAGGTGACCGTGCAGAGTTGCCAGTAGGTGGTCTAGTACTTTTACCGGACACCAGGCATTATCAGTGGGGAAGAGATGAATTATTGTAGGGTGTAGTGACCGGTTGTTTTTTGTTGTAGGGATCGAAAGTAGGTAGTGATCCTCTATTTTAGCGAGGTGTGATATTTTAAGGCTTAGCTGAATATCTCCTTGACAAATCACGGTGAACTCTCTAGGTCTGAGAAAACCGCAGAAAGCGAGATATATAGCAGATTTGATCACCGTATTTGTGCCGATGTCGAATGGGGCTGTGTCAAGGAGATTGCTAAGTGACCTGAAGATAGGCCCATCTATAGGTAATCTAGTGGTGGTGAGTGGAGGTGAAACCTTTGATATACCTTTCAAAACCTTTTTGATGGGGTATGATGACAGGAAAGGAGTGTTGTTAGGAAAATATGTGAGGCTGTGGTGCTGAACCCCCGTGAGATAAAGTTTAATGGTGTTGTGAGATAGTTTAAGGTGTAGGTGGCAAAAAGAGGCAAAAGACACCATGGTTTGAATAGAGAAGTCTCCTTGTAGACCGAACTCTGCAGTGAATTTGTTAAATATATTAAGTGCCCTATTGTAAGTGATAGCCGTGTTTGGTGATAATGCTTGGTGAGTGAGTGCTCTAGCGTGATTCAAGAGTGTGCTTAATCCAGGATTAGTTCGTGGAACCGTGGAGTCCTGGATGGTTGTAGGTGAGCCGTTGGGAGTGCCTGAGAGAATGCCTGAAATTGAGAACGAGAAAGAGCGTCAGCGGGCGTGTTGTGAATACCCGGGATGTGAAAACAAACTAAGTGAAACTGGCCGGATGCTGCCAACCAGGTCAGCTTGCGAATCAGCCGCATGATGGTCAGGGAAGATGATCGCCCTTTGTTAACGATTTCGCAAGCTGCCGAGTTATCTGAGTAGCATTTTACTGCCTTGCCCGACCAGAGATGACCCCAGGTGTGTGCGGCCGCCACAATGGGATAAATTTCAAATAGTGCTGAGGTCTCTCTGAATCCTGGCAAGGCATCCGTCTCAGTGGGCCAATGGCCCCTGAACCAGTGGTTCCCGAAAATGGCTGCAAAACCGGTATTGGCTGCCATGTCTGTGTGGATGATGGGTGAAGAGGTGGAGAGAGGGGGGATAAACATGGAGATTCCATTCCAGTCCTTCAAAAACTTCCCCCACATAGCTAAGTCAGCCTTGGCGTGGGGGTCCAAAGAAACTGTGCCAGAGTCCGGAACTCCGTGCATCAGGCAAAGAAGTCTGGATATAAAAGATCTTCCCTGCGGAATGATGCGCATGGCGAAGTTCAGGGATCCGAGAAGGGACTGAAGTTTCTTCCTAGTGCAAACATCATTCCGCAGGAACAAGTCTATCTCCCCTCTCAAACGTGCCAGTTTGTCGTGAGGGAGACTAGCTCTGAGGTTAACCGAGTCCAGTTCTATCCCCAGAAAGGTCAATTTAGTTGTGGGGCCTATAGTTTTGGCTGGGGACAAAGGGACTCCGAGAGTGGCAAATAGTGCAGTAGTGCTTCTAATTGCTGTGGGTGATGGTGACCCTCGCTCTATAAGTAAAAAGTCGTCGAGGTAGTGGATAACGGAGTGACACCTGGTGATGTTCAGAAGCAGCCAGCATAGTGACTCTGCGAAAATGTCGAACAGTTTGGGGCTGCTACGAGAACCGAAAGTGAGTCGTGTAGAAAAGTAGTATTTCCCACGCCATTTAACACCGTGTAGGTGCCAGAGTGAGGGGTGCATGGGTAGTAATTTGAAAGTGTTTGTAATGTCCGTTTTGCTAAGCCAGGGTCGATTACCAGATGATATGATGGACTGTATGGCGTCGTCGATGGTTACATACTGAAGTGAAAATTCGTCTGCTGGAATGAGTGCGTTTATGCTTGGAACAAAAGAGGAGTGCGGTGCCGATAAATCAATAATTAGACGTTTTTTATTAGAATATTTGTGAATAGCAATACCAATGGGGTTAGTGCGCCAGGAGGAAAATGGTGACGAGGTGAAGGGGCCTATCATGAAACCGTTGGTGATTTCCGAGGCAATGAGGGTGTCTGTGGAGACTGGGTCTAAACGTGCTGACTGGAGATTAGGGCATTCTAGTGTACCTGGTGTAATGGCTACTATACCCGTGAGAAACCCTTTAGTGAACCCTGTGGTGAGATAATCCACCGGATGCCTGCTAGGATGAGACCTTAGATAAAAAACCAGGTTGTCGATGTTTATGTCGGTTAGTCATTTGTTTGGTGACAACCTGGCTGGGCACATGGTCTTGGTATGTGCCCTGAAACATATGGAGCAGATGTGCAATAATCTACAGGCGCTGAAACTGCAGGAGCCTGCGTTGAAATTATTGCACACCTGCACCTTCCCTAGAAAGGAGATGGGCCTACCTAGCTTATCCCGAAGACCACCCGCTGATTTGTTGTAGGGGGTGAAAGTGGAGTGAGGTGTGAAAGTGGAGTGAGAGGAGGGAGTGGAGGTGGTGGGATCTGCTTCGACGGGACATAAGTCCGCCATGTGGGATGTCGAATTGCAAATGGCACAAGCTGGGGGCCTGAGTCCAGCGAAGTGGCGACAGAACAGTTCTGTGTCCATCTGACCACAGTTCATTTTAATATTGAACTGCTTCAGATGGGTCGCCGCCTTCGCTGACACTTGTGGTAGTCATAGAAAGAGGAGCCCCCGTACTTGATGCCTAGACCCACAACCTTGTGCAGATAAAGGTCTAATTCTTCTCTCCTGTGGGGATACACCGTGCAAATAACGTCGCGGTATATCCCGAAGGCAATCACAAACTGAGGTATCGACAATTTTTTATTAAGCCTGGGATCCCTTGTCTTGAGCACCACAGAAATGTCACCATAGTTGAAAGCCTTGTTCTCAAGTACATCCTGAGAGGCTATGAGCAGAGACACCAGACAAACATCCTTCCCGTCTAGGATATCTTTCTTGATAGAGTCAGGGACGGAGTGTGCTGGTGATTCAAATGGTGTAATGGCTGTGCCTGGTGCTGGGGGGGGAGTATGGGAGGGCATGTCGGTATGTCGGGTACGGCCGTGATAGGGACTGGGACTACCGTGGTAGTACCTGGGGAGGAGATGGCGCTCTCCACCTTAGATAGCCTGTTATTGAGGGTCAAGATCTCTGCCAGGGTATCCTCGGTGGCCGTGTTGTAGCTTGGTGGTTGTCCTTGAGAGCTAGTGCCTGGCCTAGGCTCGGGGGCTTGGTGGGTAAGTAGCCTATAGAGTTCAGCCTTTCTGGCTGTGGCCGGAAAGGGGATTCCCCTGAGCCTAAGCTCGGCCGTAATTTTGGGAATAGTCCATGCTCTCAAGGACGTGGGGGTTGAAAGGGTGAGTGATTCGCCTGGAGACTCGGGTCTGGTTGGCGTGAACGGTATCTCTTCTGTCAGTTCTTCAGTTGGAGTTGGTTCTTGGGACATTCTAAAAAGGAATTATTATGTGAAGATATATTAGTGGGGGAGTAAGGTAAGTTGGAGGGGTGTGGGGGTTGGAGTATATGGAAGAACTGGACTGTAATGCTGGATGCCGAAGCGAAAAACGTAACTGTTGAATGTTTGGGTAGGTGAGGCCCTGCTAATGCCAAGTGGCGGTGAGAGGCTCTACCTATGGTTTGGCTTATGACGTAGTTGCCACAGACGTGGTGGCGGGATGTTGGCCTCTCGGTGACAGTAAAGAGAGATCAAAACGTGTGGCCGTGACAGGTGAGGCCCTGACTAGAGCCCTATAGTAGGGCATGCGAGGCTTCTAACTATGATTTGGGCGTGGGGCCGTACCTCCGTGTTGAGGTGGGGTGGGGGTGGAAGGCCTCGCGGGATTGGATTTCCTAATAGGGTGAGCTAAGGCATTAGCCTAGACCCTGTAGCCAGTTCGACTGTATACTAAAGGGTATAGTGCGAGGACTTGAGTGGTAAGTGGATACTAACCTTGACTGGTCGCAAATGGTCTCTGGAACCTTTTGGTAGTATTTAATGTAGTGAGTCTTGTCTTGTTGTTGTCCTCGAGGAAGAATCCTGGGGATTTAAGACAGATGTTTATGTATTTATGCGTATCGTGGTGGCGTATGATTTGTATTTTGTTAGGGGCGCAACGTGTGATCCTGCGTTGAGGGTTCTGGAAGGTTTAGGGTGTGTGAATGGGATGATTTAGATATTTTTTAGAGAAGGCTGAATGAGGCCTTGGGTTGGACAATGGACGTATTTGGGAAGGGCGTAAGTACCTGAAGGTATGGCTGAGTACCGGGTCAGGATTTGGTGTTTTTCCAGAGCATGAAGGCCGTAAGACCGTATGTCTGGGTAGAAGATAATAAAGAGTTAACGTACCATGGGCGTAAGCCTTTGACAAAGTAGTAATAAAAATTGAGACCACGTGAGGTCTATGTATGAACAGTTGTAAGTGGAATTAGAGAACTATACCTTGGTTAGACGTACAGAAATTGTGTTAAACGTAGTAGGTTTTAACAGTGTTGAACCGGTGGAAGCCTAGGTTAATACTGGAGCTAAGGGTTAGCCGAAGAAAATTTCATAGTTAACAACAGATGTGATGGTATGTAATAAAACTTAATAGTTTAAATGAATTTTTAGGCCTAGACCTTGATGACTCAAAGTGATAAAAATACCATACCTGTTCCTGTAATAAAAGACCTTGAAATAACAACGAGAAACCGATGCACTCTGTAAAGCCAAAATATGTTACAGCGTGATTATATGGGAAATGATTAGTACATATGTTGATGTACCGGGTATTATGTTTTAGACAAAGTATTTATTTATATATGTGACGTATGACAGTATGTATTTATTAGTTAAATATATATATATAGAAACCGTATGTTTATAATGGTAGTGGATGTTTTTTAAGGTTAGTAAAATAAATTTAACTGGTTAACATTGATAGAAAATCAAAAGGCTGGTATTTAAACAAGTTAAATATAACCCCAAACTGATGAGTAGGTATCAGTAGTAACCGAACAGGGAATATACATAAAAGCAGGTAGAATTCGTGTAAAATAGGCCTAAGTGCATACTGTAGCCTATTTCAATAAGATCTAACCGAATATGTGTTAGAGCATAGTGTTCGTGCTTAATTTATACGAAATATATTGGTCCTGGTTGACCGAACGGAATAAGAGGATACCGGTAATAATATTGTGTATAAACTGTACATGCTAATTCGGTAAATTACGTACGAATATGTAAATGAGGTGAGAAAGTGCCGAGCGTTTGTCTGTTTAGTGCGAACGCTGAATTAGTTTAAACGAGCATGTAATAGTACGAGTAGGTTTAGAGGGAGCCTACCCCCACGTTTTTAGGCCCGAACGGCGGGAAATCACGGAACTCTATTTCCTTCGCCTAACTCACGTGTACGTGACGGTCTCGTGACCGGAAGCCGGGTACCTCGACCGGAAAACCGATAGGAGGGCCTCGATCGGACGGAGAACTGTTGCAGGACGTCAGACTGCTGGAAACAGGAGAAATTCTGGCGGGAAGCTGGACCGGAAGTGCTGGTTGCTATGGGGACAAGACAATCAGCTGAACGGCAGAGGTGAGTAGGGGTTGGGAGTTTAAGTAGGGGACTTACTCCTCCCACAAATTCAGGCCTCCACAAGTTCAGGCCTTTTAACATATATATGATCTAAGTATATATATATATACACATACACACACACACACACACACACACTGTCTAGGTGTATTTTAATATTAATATATATATAATTATATATATATATATATATTAATATCAAATTACACGTAGACTGATACTGATTAAACATATATATAATTATTGTTATATATATATATTTATATATAATATAAAAAAATAAATATGTAAATACGTAAAAAAATAAAATAAAAAAATAATTAAAAATAAAATATTAAAAAATATATAGATGTGTTTTATTTCATTCTAACTGTATTGTGATATTAATATATATATATATTTATATCAAAATACACGTAGAACGAAATAATATATATATCTATATACATAAATATATACGTATATATCACTATATATATACCTATATATAAATAAAAATATTTTTAAAAAATTATATATATATATATACGTATATATACACATATGTATATATATACATATATTAATTCTACACATATATTTATGTAATAATTTTACATAATTAGGTATCCTAATTAATTACAATTAGCGAGACCTGCCTGACAACCCATGCCGAAAGTATAGGTAATTTAATTTGCTAGCACTATATTTAACCCTATAACTTTCCAAAACACCATAAAACCTGTACATGGGGGTACTGTTTTACTCGGGAGACTTCGCTGAACACAAATATTAGTGTTTCAAAACAGTAAAATATATTACAACGATAATATCGCCAGTAAAAGTGAAGATTTTTGCATTTTTCACGCACAAACAGCACTTACACGGACGATATTATTGCTGTGATACTTTTTACTGTTTTAAAACACAAATATTTGTGTTCAGCGAAGTCTCCCGAGTACAACAGTACCCCTCATGTACAGATTTTATGGTGTTTTCAAAAATTACAGCGTCAAATATAAGGCTTGTATTTATTTTTTTTCACATTAAAATTCACCAGATTGCTTACGTTGCCTTTATGACCCTATGGTAGCCCAAGAATGAAAATTACCCCTATGATGGCATACTATTTGCAATAGTAGACAACCCAAGGTATTGCAAATGGGGTATGTCCCGTCTTTTTTAGTAGCCACTTAGTCACAAACACTGGCCAAAATTGGCGTTTTTTGCATTTTTCACACACAAACAAATACTAACGCTAACTTTGGCCAGTGTTTGTGACCAAATGGCTACTAAAAAAGACTGGACATACCCCATTTGCAATACCTTGGGTCGTCTACTATTGCAAATGGTATGCCATTATGGGTGTAAATTTATTTCCTGGGCTACTATACAGTCTCAAAGGCAACGTAACCAATCTGGCGAATTTCAATTTCAACTGTAACACGCTATATTTGACCCTGTAACTTCCCAAAACACCATAAAACCTGTACATAGGGGGTACTATTTTACACGTGAGACTTTGCTGAATACAAATATGTGTATTGTATTGCAGTAAAAGCAAACAGTATTATGACATTGACAGTTAAAATGTCATGTAGAACTAAAAAAAAATCTTATTTTCTCCCATTTTTTTTATATTAAATTATGTTTCATAGCTAAATATTTGATATTAAATGAAAGCCCTGTTTCCCCTGAATAAAATGATATATAATAAGGGGGGGTGCATTTAAAATGAAAGAGGTGAATTACGGTTGGACAGACATATAGTGCAAATGCCAGGTTTTGTTTACATTTTGTTTCGTTCACAACTTGTACATTTGGCTCAGTCCTTAAGGGGTTAATATAAGAACAGTGACTGAGTCACACCACACAAAAACAAAAGTTTTAGACTTTAGAAAAACAGAGTTTTCTAAAATTAGAATATGTGTAAAGGAGTCATTATCAGACTGGAGCAATTTAAATGGCGTCCAAGAGAGATGGGATTATTTAAAAGTTGCACTACTGAAGGCAACAGAAAATTGCATTAGGCTTGTCAGTAAAAGCAAAAAATTCAAGAAACCACTGTGGTACTCCCAGATGTGGCCAAAATAGTAAAAAACAAAAAGTTAGCATTTAGTAATTATAAAAAAAAAAAACCAGAGTGAGGAAGACAGAATGATCTATTAGATTAGGCGGAAAGAGGCTAAGCAAGTTATAAGAGCTTCCAAATCACACACAGAAGAGAAAATAAGCACAGTCAGTAAAAAAGGGGGACACAACTTTTTTTAGATACATAAATGAGAAAAGAAAAGTAAAACCCCTATAGAGGGCCCCACTTACCACAGGGGCCTCCTTGCTAGGGGAGGGCACGCGCTACTGATGCTCTTCTGCCCATATGCACTAAAGATGCATGATATACCTCATACTTCATGTAGCGTTCTGATTATTTCTGCAAAATCTCGGAACCCGAGTTGACAAACGGCTGCTGGCATTACCAACCAGTTCTCGTGAGATCACTACAACAGCCTCAGATACGAGAGTGGGTTGTTATTGACCACCTTTATAGCTCATGTTTACAGATGTAGTTATGTTAATGCTACCTGGGTATGCTATGGGAGTCGCCCTTGGCCTGCCGATAAGGAACACTAACTGCATAAATAAATAAAGGGGCAGGTCGGCCAGGAAGACTCAATTACAGAAGGTCATACTTGCCCACTGTCTGTGTATTTTCTCTCACCAAAATGTAAAATTGTGCAGTATGTTTGTAGGCCATGTATACATTGTTTTGACTGTTGCCGCCTACGTCAGCTGTCGTGGCTACGTAAGCTCGTTGTTATGTCATGCACAACTAAAAATAAAGAATTAAAAAAAAAAAAACCAAAAAAAAAAAAACAAAGATTAGTTAGATTAAAAACAAAAGAAGGAAAGTATGTAGAAGAAGATAAAGGTCTAGCTGACTGCCTCAATGAATATTTTTGTTCGGTATTTACAGATGAAAATGAAGGAGAGGGACCTCAGTTAAGAAAAAGGATAAATTAGTTATTTATTACACGTGATTTTACAGAGGAAGAGGTTCTATTCCAACTGTCAAAAGTAAAGACAAATAAGTCAATGGGACCTGATGGAATACACCCAAAGCTATTAAAGGAGCTTAGTGGTGTACTAGCAAAACCATTAACAGATTTATTTAACCAATCATTGATAACAGGAGTAGTCCCAGAAGATTGGAAGTTGGCGAATGTTGTGCCCATTCACAAAAAAGGTAATAGGGAGGAGTCGGGCAACTATAGGCCAGTAAGCCTTACTTCAGTAGTGGGGAAAGTGATGGAAACCATGTTAAAGGATAGGATTGTTGAACATCTAAAAAAACATGGATTTCAAGATCAGAGACAACATGGGTTTACTTCAGGGAGATCATGCCAAACTAATCTTATTGATTTTTTTGATTGGGTAACTAAAATTATAGATCAGGGTGGTGCAGTAGACATTGCTCACCTAGATTTCAGTAAGGCTTTTGACACTGTTGCACATAGAAGGCTTATCAATAAACTGCAATCTTTAAGTTTGGATTCCAATATTGTTTAATGGGTGAGGCAGTGGCTGAGTGACAGGCAACAGAGGGTTGTAGTCAATGGAGTATATTCGAAGCTTGGGCTTGTCACCAGTGGGGTACCTCAGGGATCTGTACTTGGACCCATTCTCTTTAATATTTTTATTAGTGATATTGCAGAAGGTCTTGATGGTAAGGTATGTCTTTTTGCTGATGATACTAAGATATGTAACAGGGTTGATGTTCCAGGAGGAATGATTTAGGTAAACTAGAAAAATTGTCAGAGTTGTGGCAACTGACATTTAATGTGGATAAGTGCAAGATAATGCATCTTGGACGTAAAAACTCAAGGGCAGAGTACAGAATATTTGATAGAGTCCTAACCTCAACATTTGAGGAGAGGGATTTAGGGGTGATTATTTCTGATGACTTAAAGGTAGGCAGACAATGTAATAGAGCAGCAGGAAATGCTAGCAGAATGCTTGGTTGTATAGGGAGAGGTATTAGCAGTAGAAAGAGGGAAGTGCTCATGCCATTGTACAGAACACTGGTGAGACCTCACTTGGAGTATTGTACGCAGTACTGGAGACCATATCTTCAGAAGGATATTGATACCTTAGAGAGAGTTCAGAGAAGGGCTACTACACTGGTTCATGGATTGCAGGATAAAACTTACCAGGAAAGGTTAAAGGATCTTAACATGTGTTACGGTTACCCTTAGGCTTGCTGAGAGCTGGACCGCTTAGTCGTCTGGATTCCTAGTTGCTGAAGAGGGGAGAGCTGCTTTCCATAGTATTCCATATGAGTCCTGTAAGTGTAGAATAATCCCACTAGCTATAGCATAGCTAGGATACCTTTCTGCCCAAAAAACGAGTCGAGGCTGCGATTTGAGGGTCAAGTAAGAACTGAGGTCTGGAACACCCAGCCTGCTTTTTATTACAGTCAGGTACACACAGACCCCTCCCAGGGGGAGGTATAAAATAACCAATAACAGCATAGTACAGCCCCCTGGTGCCCTCCCCTCTGCTTGGGAGATAATTGAGTTTCCTACTGTATCTACTCAATTATCTCCAAGCTAAAACTTATACATTTTTATACATTTTTATAACTTTCTCATTTTACTTAGTACATTAATAAAACTTATATTTTGTGAACAACATAAATGGTGGAACAACATACTCAAATTTCGTGGGAATCCGTCCAGTAGTTCCAGAGATATTAAAAAGTCTCTTTGGACCGACCGCACGCCTGTTTGCAAGCCCAGAAACAGTTCCACAGATTCAGGCTGTGTGGTCGGTCGCTGTTTAGCCGGAAAATCGGTAAAGTTCCATCCGAAGCCGGTGTTCGAATATTCGAACGCACTTCGGCTTTTGTCGAAGTGTCGAAGTAAATGCGGTTTATACTTCCGCGATGGTCGCTAGCCGTGTGGTGATCTATTCCCATAAAAAGAGACGACAAAGTTCCTTTCGACGGTTGTTTCGAATGTCCGGCCGGGACTTAGTCTCCGCTGTGGTGTCGAAGGATCGGGAAAGGTACAGGTTACCGCTGACCGCATTCGACTGTATTAAAATGGCCGCCGCCACGTGTTCGACTGTAATGGCGGCCGCTTCGACTACCTCAGTGACTTCGACGGCTTCGGCACTTCGACGGTATTCGAAGTGCCAGTTCAAAGATTGAAATGCTGTTCCTAAGTAATTAAAGGTACACAATTAGAACTAGTGTTTCTGTAACAACATGTATAGCTTGGAGGAAAGACGAGACATGGGAGATATGATAGAAACATTTAAATACATAAAGGGAATCAACACAATAAAGGAGGAGACTATATTTAAAAGAAGAAAAACTACCACAACAAGAGGACATAGTCTTAAATTAGAGGGACAAAGGTTTAAAAATAATATCAGAAAGTATACTGAGAGGGTAGTGGATGCATGGAATAGCCTTCCATCTGAAGTGGTAGAGGTTAACACAGTAAAGGAGTTTAAGCATGCGTGGGATAGGCATTAGGCTATCCTAACTATAAGATAAGGCCAGAGACTAATGAAAGTATTTAGAAAATTGGGCAGAATGGTTCTTATCTGCCGTCACATTCTATGTTTCTATTTTTCACGTCCACTTCCTGTTGAACTCTGTTTCCGCATTTCCTTTTAACCTTAAGGCTTATCAAGAGTTTTTATATCCTCTAGCCCATTTAGAGTTCATCATCACTCCCCATTAGTGATGTCGCGAACACAAAATTTTCGGTTCGCGAACGGCGAACGGGAACTTCCGCAAACGTTCGCGAACCGGGCGAACCGCCATTGACTTCAATGGGCAGGTGAATTTTAAAACCCACAGGGACTGTTTCTGGCCACAAAAGTGATGGAAAAGTTGTTTCAAGGGGACTAACACCTTGACTGTGGCATGCCGGAGGGGCTGAAGGAAGGCCTGACACACCCGCTTTAAGGACACTGACTGCTACTAGCTTACACTGGAAAACTTTTTTTCTTTGTAAAAGCACGCTACAGAGACACCAGATATGAGTGGCAACTGTCAAAGTACACTGGCAGGGGTCTGCAGGACACACGCTGAAGGAAGGCCTGACACACCCGCTTTAAGGACACTGACTGCTATTAGCTAACACTGGAAAACTTTTTTTCTTTGTAAAAGCACGCTATAGAGACACCAGATATGAGTTGGCAACTGTCAAAGTACACTGGCAGGGGTCTGCAGGGCACACGCTGAAGGCCTGAAACACCCGCTTTAAGGACACTGACTGCTATTAGCTTACACTGGAAAACTTTTTTTCTTTGTAAAAGCACGCTATAGAGACACCAGATATGAGTGGCAACTGTCAAGGTACACTGGCAGGGGTCTGCAGGGCACACGCTGAAGGAAGGCCTGACACACCCGCTTTAAGGACACTGACTGCTATTAGCTAACACTGGAAAACTTTTTTTCTTTGTAAAAGCACGCTATAGAGACACCAGATATGAGTTGGCAACTGTCAAAGTACACTGGCAGGGGTCTGCAGGGCACACGCTGAAGGCCTGAAACACCCGCTTTAAGGACACTGACTGCTATTAGCTTACACTGGAAAACTTTTTTTCTTTGTAAAAGCACGCTATAGAGCCACCAGATATGAGTTGGCAACTGTCAAAGTACACTGGCAGGGGTCTGCAGGGCACATGCTGAAGGAAGGCCTGACACACCCGCTTTAAGGACACTGACTGCTATTAGCTTACACTGGAAAACTTTTTTTCTTTGTAAAAGCAGGCTATAGAGACACCAGATATGAGTGGTGGCACTGACTGGGCAAATGGGCACAGTATCCACTGTGAGCCTGACACAGAAGCTGGCAGGCAACTAACTGCTATTCAATCTATTACAGTAAAAAAAAATATTTTTAAATGTCAAGCATAAGCTATTGTGAAAACAGACATGAGTGGTGGCACTGGGCAAATGGGCACAGTATCCACTGAGCCTGACACAGAAGCTGGCAGACAACTAACTGCTCTTCTTCAATCTATTACAGTGAAAAACTTTTTTTGGTTTTAAATGCAAGCTTAAGCTATTGTGACACCAGCAGTGAGTGAGTGGTGGCACTGGGCAAATGGGCACAGTATGCACTGTGAGCCTGACACAGAAGCTGGCAGGCAGGCAACTGCAATTACATTACACAAAAAAAAAAGCAGACTGATGTTCTAGCCCTAAAAAGGGCTTTTTGGGGAGCTGTTCTTACAGCAGAGATCAGATGAGTCCTTCAGGATTGTAGTGGACACTGAATACCCTAGCCTATCAATTTCCCTATCTAATCAGCAGCAGCTACACTTTTCCCTCCTCTCACTAAGCATGCAGCTTCAGAATGAATCTAAAATGGATGCTGGGAGGGAGGTGGGAGGGTGTGGAAGGGAGGGTCTGCTGTTGATTTGCTGGAATGTGTCTGCTGATCGTGAGGCACAGGGTCAAAGTTTGCTCAATGATGACGAATTGAACCGCCCATGTGTTCGCCCGCGGCGGCGAACCAAAACACGCTATGTTCGCCGGCGAACAGTTTGGTACATCACTACTCCCCATGGAAAATCCAGGATACTACTCAACAAAGGTCGCCCCCTATAGGTCACCTCTTAGAGGTGTGTTGCAGTGACATTCCTGGGACATGTACATGAACCAGTGTTTAGGTTGATGAACTTTTGACAAGTATTCCTGGTGCATTTTCAGGTTGTTCGGTGCCAATATTTCTATTTTAGTTACAGGCATGCATTTCTTTGCTCGTTTTTTTTGTTTACATTTATTACAGTCATTCATTAATTTTTTCTATAATATTTTGGGTCATTTTAAGAATAATTAAGTTGTATCAGTGGTTTTATGGTTAGAATTTGGTTTTATTTTTAGCTTCCCACTATAGACTAGCTAGAAGACTCAAAATTAGTCACTCTAGACATTCAAGGCAAGCCACTTTTATTTGTATTTATTTAGTGTGCTAAATAGTGTGTTGTTGTAACAAGTGCAACAACTTTATATACACTGCTCAAAAAATAATAAACAAAAATAACACATCCAAGATCTGAATGAATTAAATATTCTTCTGAAATACTTTGTTCTTCACATTCACATTTCTTCACAAAAATTTAAAAGTGGAAATCAAATTTGTCAACCCATGGAGGTCTGGATTTGGAGTCACACTCACAATTAAAGTAGAAAAACACTACAAGCTGATCCAACTTTGATGTAATGTCCTTAAAACAAGTCAAACTGAGGCTCAGTAGTGTGTGTGGCCTACACGTTCCTTTAAGACCTCCCTACAACGCCTGTGCATGTTCCTGATGAGGTGGTGGATGGTCTCCTGAGGGATCTCCTCCCAGACCTGGACTAAAGCATCTGCCAACTCCTGGACAGTCTGTGGTGCAACGTGACGTTGGTGGATGGAGGGAGACATGATGTCCCAGATGTGCTCAATTGGATTCAGTTCTGAGGAACAGGCGGGCCAATCCATAGCATCAATGCCTTAGTCTTGCAGGAACTGCTGACATACTCCAGCCACGAGGTCTAGCATAGTCTTGCATTAGGAGGAACCCAGGGCCAACCGCACCAACATATGGTCTCACAAGGGTACCTAATGGCAGTCAGGCTACCTCTGGTGAGCACATGGAGGGCTGTGCGGCCCCCCAAAGAAATGCCACCCCACACCATTACTGACCCACTGCCAAACCGGTCATGCTGGAGGATGTTGCAGGCAGTAGAACGTTCTCCACGGCGTCTCCAGACTCTGTCACATGTGCTCAGTGTGAACCTGCTTTCATCTGTGAAGAGCACAGTGTTGGGCTGTAAACAAAACCCCCACCTGTGGACATCGGGCCCTCATGGAGTCTGTTTCTGACTGAGCAGACACATGCACATTTGTGGCCTGCTGGAGGTCATTTTGCAGGGCTCTGGCAGTGCTCCTCCTTGCACAAAGGCGGGGGTAGCGGTCCTGCTGCCCTCCTATGGCCTCCTCCACGTCTCCTGATGTACTGGCCTGTCTCCTGGTTGCGCATCAATGTTCTGGACACTACACTGACAGCAAACCTTCTTGCCACAGCTCGCATTGATGTGCCATCCTGGATGAGCTGCACTACCTGAGCCACTTGTGTGGGTTGTAGACTCCATCTCATGCTACCACTATAGTGAAAGCACTGCCAGCATTTAAAAGTGACCAAAACATCAGCCAGGAAGCATAGGAGCTGAGAAGTGGTCTGTGGTCACCACCTGCAGAACCACTTCTTTATTGGGGGTGTCTTGCTAATTGCCTATAATTTCCACCTGTTGTCTATCCCATTTGCACGACAGCATGTGAAATTGATTGTCACTCAGTGTTGCTTCCTAAGTGGACAGTTTGATTTCACAGAAGTGTGATTGACTTGGAGTTACATGGTGTTGTTTAAGTGTTCCTTTTTTTTTTGAGCAGTGTATATATATTTATAGAGAACCAACTTATTCTGTTGTGCTTTATAATGTTATTAGGGAGGAATTTGCCAGCAAATGAGAACCTATTAGACAATTTTACAGGAATAATAGGAATACGAGGACCCTGCTTAAATGATTTTACAAATTAAACAACTTCCATGGTTGCACAGATTTACGATCAAGGACTTGCCATTTTCCACTATTTGGATGATATCCTGATTCTGCGGGAGCACTTAGAGACTGGAGAATCATCAAAAGAGTTTTGGAAATCCTACAATCCACTGGCTGAATCAATTTCAAGTAAACTGGTATTGTCCCAAGTGAGGACATATTTAGAAGCACAGTCTACACAGCTCAACAAATCCCATTGTTGTCCTGATGCCTGGGTATTTGTCAGTCTGTTCCATCCGAGGCAGGCGGAATTTAATCGTGGCAGTTGGGTGGCCAGCCAGCTTAGGGATAGAAAAGTTAAGAGGGTGGCCGGCCAATGGGAGACAGGCAATAGGCTAACTGTAGGTAATGGAGGCAGCAAAAGAGCTGTAATCTTTCTGCTCGGCTCCCTCGCTCACCCTTTTAGTGTATGTGTATCTGCCAGTGAATGAATGAACGCGAGTGAGTCTGTCCTATGAGTATGTGTATGTTTAGGTGACCATCCCCCCTTCAATAGCATGCATGGGAATGGTGTTTTTACTCAGTTTCCTCTCTCTCCCCCTTCCCCCACACTGTGGTGGTCTTGCTGCAGCTGGCCCTGCCTCCATGGCTGAGATAATCAAGCTTGATGATAGGGTGATGGGAGTTGGCACCCAGACCACTTCAATGAGCTGAAGTTGTCTGGGTGCCTACAGTGTTCCTTTAAGATACAAAGGGCACATGTTCTGGTGAGTATAATAGCTCCCCTTCAGGCATTTTCATGTAAGCACTGCCTTTTCAGAAAATGGCAGTGTTTACATTGCCCCTAGGGACACCTCCAAGTGGCCACTCTTTAGAGTCCTGTGCCGATTTTAGCCCATCCCTATGAGAAAGCATTGGATTGACTAAAAACCAGCCATTTTGATGTCACAAAGGGGGCAAAGCCAGCACTGGCAATAAAGAGAATTTTATAGGGGGACTAAGAAGGGGGGAGGGGCAAGCAACCTAAATGCTGGTTTTAGCACTATAGGGTCAGGAATACATGTTTGTGTTCCTGACCATATAGTGATCATTTAAGCTCTTAATAGCACATACACCTTTTAAATGGCATACAGAATTCACTGTATAAACAGTTTACATATGATAAATTTAATATTTTAATTGAAACCTAACCATGCATATGATTAAATGATACAAAATATAAAGCTAGAGACATGCTGATGGTCAGGTCATTTATGATATTGACAATTTAAAGAAACTTTTTAAAAATGTATTTTTTTATTTCTGTAGTTTCACAAAAATGAACATACTTTTACAACTACAAAATATGTGCACACTGGTCACAATAAAATTTAAACTGGGAAATAAAACAAAAATTAAACATAGTGGGAACATGTCTGCCTCTATAGCAGCGATTCTTACATAAAAAAAGTGAGGAAAAAAAAAAGTCTAACAAAGGCTATAAAGAAAGCCCCATCTACGCATTTCTGTCCATTCGGACATCAATTTCTCTTCCTCCAAGTTTGGTTCCATTCATCATGCGGCATGCTCTTTCAGCTACTTCTGGGCTTTCAAATTTCACCACACCACAGCCTTTGGATTTCCCATTTTCCATCTTTATATCAGCATACACAACATGGCCTGAAAGGATGCAGTAAACCAAGTTTAAAAAGGTAGTTCGCCAAAATTATTGTATACATAAAAGGTTTTGTATTTCCCTTCATACAAGCATAAAGGGTTATTCCAAGCACCAAAAGTACTTCAGCAATTTAAAGCAGTCATGATACTTAGAGTCAGTATTGAGACAGCGTTAAAGAATTTTGCGATTTGAGTTATAACTCAATTTCTGCATCATTAACCAGTCCAGCCTGGCTAACTTAAATCCAAATATTTGCATCAGTCAGCATGCATAGCACCAACAGATGACCAAAGGTGGTATTGCACTGAACCCCCCCCCCCCCCTAAATAGCCCCCCATCCCCTTCCATAGCACCCCATTTTCTATTTTTTTTGTATGACATCGCTGAGGAGGCTGGGACAGCATGTCCTGGAGGGCTAGTCCTCCTCCAGCACATGCTGTCCCAGCCTCCCAAGTGATGTCATACAAAAAATAAATAAAAAGAATTATTAAAACACTGTCTTTGATTGGAGTAACACCCCTTAGCCATGCTTTTTCAATACATATACAAGAAATAAGCAGAAGGGCAACTTACCACAATCGTTGAACTTGTCTTTCAACATTTTCCATGTGCAGTCAAAAGACAACTGTGGAGGAGAGAATAAGATTAAGTCAACACCAAAGGATATACCAAAACCACAAACTATTGGAACATTAATATATTTGACATGATGAACATCAAGTTTAGTTCTGTCTCAGACAACTGGATTCCTGAATTGACCACAGTGTGGATTTCCACATATAAAGTCAAACAATTATTGACATTTATAACATTCTGCAGTATTGCCAACAGCCCTCGACACGAAAGGCTTGTGGCATTATAACAGCCAACACAGGACACCAGGTCTTGGTGACCTTTATCTAAACAGTAACTGCTCTACAGAGGATCTGTGAAATGAGCAAAGCTGTTTTCATTCAGTCTTAAAAAAGTTACTTGAATTTTACATGGTAAAGTATGGAAAACAGAAGTCTTTCAAAATATAGTTAGAAGCTAGTCTTGATGAATATGTCCTGAGTGCTCCCATTTTATTAGCAATCATTAAAGCAGCCGTCCAAGCCGCCCCTCTCCCGGGAGGACAGCATAGCATGCCCCAACTATGGGAAAAGAATAGGCAGAAATAGCATTCCAAACAAAGAATCGCTTACATTTCGAACAAAGATTTGACATCCCTTCCGGGGCATTGCACCTGGACGAGAATTGCCAGTTCCTCCAAAGGATCCTCCAAAGTTGCTTCCAAACTTGTTGTGGTCCATGTCCATAGGCCTGTCAAAATTTGAACCCATCCCTAATCCCATGCTAGAACCAATCCCCAGACCTGCACCCATTCTGTCCAAAGAGCTTGAGCCAATGCGATCTAACCCAACCCTGCCCAAAGAATTAGCACTTAAGCGGTCAACTGGTGGTAATCGGTCCATAACAGGCCCCATACGATCTAGTCCTGAACCCATTCTATCCAGTGATGAGGAACCCAAACGGTCCATTCCAACACCAACTCTATCTATACCAGAGCCAATACGATCCAAATTGGACCCCATTCTGTCTATGCTTGAGCCAACTCTATCCATATTAGAGCCCATTCTGTCCACACCATAGCCAATACCAGTACTCATGCGGTCTAAACTAGAAGCTACAATTCTATCAATGCTGGTGGATATATCCATTCCTAAAGAACCAATACCAGAGCCAATCCTATCTGAACTAGGACCCATGCGATCCATGACAAGCCCCATTCGGTCAATGTCTGATCCTACTCTGTCTACACCCCCTCTCCCCATGGCTGAGCTCAGTCGTTCAATGGTGGAACCAAGACTGCTTGCTCCAGAACCTAAATTAAAAAAGGGAAACAAAAAAACCACAAAGACACTTTTGTAAATATTTTTTATCATCTTCAAACACTGACTTTTGGTAAATGTTATAAGCCATTTAATCAATCTACAGTTAAAATGTGTTCAGGTTTCTTTCAATTCAAAGTGGTGGCACAGGTTAAAAAAAAACAACATTTTATATTATGCAATCTGAGTTTTCATTCATTTAACAAATTCAGGGCTGTGTTGAGCTGCAATTTCAAAATAAGCAGGACATTCTATTTAAGCTTAGGATCCTTAGTGATCACATTTTAATCTTTAAAGGGCCACTATAGGCACCCAGATCACTTCAGCTCAATGAAATGGTCTTAGTGACAGGTCCCTCTAGGTTTAACCCTGCAGCTGAAAATATAGAAGTTTCTGAGAAATCACAGTGAGAAGCTGAAGTCCACAGGAAAGCACTGAGTAGTGCTTTCCTAGGGGGCGTTTTTAATGCACTCGCGGCTCTGGCCGCACATGCTCATTCGGTTCTACTTGGGAGCCATATGAGGAGTGGCCAGTGGAGGTATCCCTAAGGCTGTTAAATACGGCATTTTCTCTGAAAAGACCGGGTTTACTGCAAAAGGCCTGAATGGAATGACTCTACTCACCAAAACAAATACAATAAGCTGTAGTGTCCCTTTAAGATAAGCTCCAATTCCTTTGTCAAGCCCTCTCACAATACACACTTTCACACCTAGTGCCTCACAAGATCACCTTGCATCATTTGTCGTGCATGCAAATATGTATTAAGATATGGGGATAGGTACTTCCAAAGTCTGAGGATTTGTTATTTTAATGTCTAAATATTGTTCTGTCCATAAACTTTACCATAGCACTGATTTAGTGATTTATTTTAATATTAAGACAAAAAATATATGCCGTATTTGGCATGGGGCTAGAAAACCAATGTTTTGTGGACCATGAAAGTGCACAAGGAAAATGCTCAATTTAAGCATACTAAAAGCACCACAGTGCTAATCACGAAGACTATGCAATTTTTTGTAAACATTTGAAGCTAACCGGGTTTAAAATATTTAAGTACAATTCAAAGAAAACAAAACACACATAAAACGTACCTAACCCTCTATCAATAGGGTCACTGTAACCTCTGGATAAGGAACTCAGTTCATTTCTGTCAAAGCCAGCTGTCAATCCACGGTCAATGTCTAAAGAGGGAGACGAGACCGTTTATGAACACATGAAATATAAACAGTAATATTCATCAATATTTGATAATCAACTTTTGTATGGTTAACCTATCACAGTCAATTACGTATTCAGGAAGAACACACAAGTTCATAAGTTTTCAGGTTGACACATCTGGTTTTCTTTAAGCCATAAAAGATTTTAAAAGGAACATTGCGCCACTTAGAATGCCCTCAGATATTCACTCAATGCATCTCTATGGGAAGTGATGCAAAGATTGCAGGACGCAACAAACTACCTCTAGCAGCTGTCTGAGTGACAGCTACTAAGTGTCCTTTGTGACAAATATAAAAGCATTTCCTCAGAAACTGCAAGATGTATAATGGTGAGACCACAGTGACACTTTTTGCATCATAAACACTACATTAAGCTATATAGCGGCTTTAGGGTTTACAATATCCATTTAAAAAAAAGTTAAAGCGGGGGGCGGGGCCGGACCGCCGACGGGATCAGACATGTTCCGTCTGAGCTCCCGCTTTGGGGCCGGAAAATCGGGGCTAACTGGGGGCTCACACCCCCCACCCACCCGCTAAGCAGATCACATTGATCCCCGGATCGGGAGCTACGGGGGGATACCTTTTAGGTGTCAGCCCGGCACCTACAGTGGCAACAAAGGCCCAAGGCGTGTGGAAGCTTGAGCCGGGACGAGACGGCCGCTCTCCCGGGTCTCCTGCCGGTGTCTGGCGTCCCCCCCCCCCCCCCCCCCCTCTGGACCGGGGGGGTTATCCCGGTCTGCCCAAGCAACTACCGTCACTCCAAGCAGGGCCGCAAGCCAGCAATCTGCAACGGCACACTCTCCGGCGGCATCCCTCAAGATGGCTGCCGCACGCCTGCCACATGTGCGACCTACCAGTAAGATGGAGCCTGCTGCAGAGGCAGCCATCCAACGCCATCCGACTTCTACAGACACCTGCCCCAGAGAAGTGCCGGCTGACCACATTGAGCAGACCAAAGGGATGCCTACAGCACAGATATTGGGCCGAAAAAGAAGAGCATCAGCATTCCACTGGGCCCACCTCAAACGCACTGCAATGGCTGCACCTCCATCCCAGATCCCCTTCTGAGGCACAAACAGCCTGCCAGCACAGGAGGATTCACCCGGGGCACCGGCCAGCACCGCTGAAGATCCGACGCCGCAGGCGGCGATCACCCACCGGGATCCAAAGCAGGCCCCTGCAGGGGAAGACCTCGGCCTCCCACGTGAGTGACCAGGTACGAAGCCCAGAAGCGCAGGCCTTCACGACGGCTCGGGGCTGTGGGGAGGAATTGCTTGAACTCTGCCTCCTATCCACGCACCACCCCCTAAGCCTGAGACCGAACCGGGGCATAGGCTGAGCCAGTACCTTGCAACTCAAGCACAGACAACCGGCGAAAATGCCCGCACGTTGGACTACCTCCCTACAAGCGGCATGTCTGCCCTGTGCCTGATTCCGCTGCCGGAGAACTTTGCCACCTAGATCTTGGACGCTTGAGTATCACCCATGCCCACAAGTCAATACTGTATAAATATGCATGTTTGTTTAGGCAATACCATTTTTTTTTTAAGTTCAGCAATGAGCGCTAGGGCAGCCTAGTTAAATGGGTTATCAATCCTGTTATTACTACCTAATGACCCACTTCTATTATGGCTTCGAATTAGCTGTGCATTAGTTTTATCTTTTTATGTTGAAACTCACGCAATCAAACTCACGCAATCCAACCCACTAAGACAGGCATAAGACCTTTCGTAGCCTAGTATTATTCTTGCTAATCACATACCTGAGCGCCACTAAGACCAAGCATTGTGAAGCCTGTTTATTTTGACTTTATTCAGCATTCAGATGCCATAGCCTAGTACTAGCTTGTATTTAAATAATCTGCAACTGAATAATCGCTTTACTTTACCCTGTGAATATAAATGTTTGAGCCACTACTAGCCTGGGACAAAGCAATCTTCCCTGCATATATACTAAATCATCTGGAAGCACCTGACCGTTAACTTAAGCTTGTGACTATTAACCTGTTAGGGGTTAAAATTGTGCAGATACTCGTGCCATGGTTAGACTTGTTAATATCTATGTTTACGCAGTTGTAACACATTATGTGACTTTAAAAATGACAAAAATGTGCATGTCTCTCATGTAACCCAATGTAGAACCTGCATATGAAACGCTAGAGGATTGCCTTTGGGGTACCTCATAAGCGGATGTTAATTGCTTATGCACAACAAAAATAAAAAATTCAAAAAAAAAAAAGTTAAAGCAGTGACCTATATAAGATGTCGCACACTGAAATATGTAGAATATGTCTGTTAATTCCAACAATGTTTTAGGTGCATATAATAGACAGACGATACCAGTTTGCATGTCAAAGTGCAGTTTCCCCTTATATATGTCCATGACCTTGCAGATTTAGAAAAGTTCTGTATAGCAGAGTTCCCCAACCCAGTCCTCATGGCCTACCAACAATCCAGGATTTATGTATTTCCCTGTTTTATTAAAACCTGGACTTTTGGTGAGTCACGAGTACTGGGGTTGGGTAACACTGCTCTATATGACCAACTGGACAAAATTTAGGAGGAGAAAAGAAAGACTGTGGGACCCATTAAAAAGCCAGGGTACGGGGGGCGGAGCCTGACCACGGAGCAGTCCAGACGTGTGCCGCATGAGCTCCTGTGTCTGGCATACTAAACTCGACAGCAAAACGAGCCAAAAGCCTACCGAGCTGCAGAATCTTACCCGACCTAATCCCGACATGCCGGCGGTTCCGGGGATACCTCTCGCGGGCCGCTCCTCCGCTGGCAAACCGGACTCGGGGCTTTGCGGCCTACCGGTCACTGGGCCGAGGAGAGACGGCCGCTCTCCTACGGCTCTAACCGGAGGTGACACACGACTAAAGGGGTCCCCTCCCCCCCTGGACCGGCGGGAGTTATCCCGGTCCTACCTGGCAAGCACCTGGGCGGCAGACACCCGCCACAATGAAAGACAGGCTGACTCAGACCAGCAGCAGCTACGCTCCCCTGGGCTGCCCAAGATGGCGGACATACTCACCTCACACACAGCAGCGGACCACGTGGAGCAAACACTCCAGGGCATCGACGAGATATTTGCCCGATTCTGGGCCAAGCTGGAGAGGCGAATGCAACCCACACAGCGACCCAGACAAAGGGACACCCAGAGAGGCCTAAGCCCAAACGCTGAAGGCTATCAAACAGGCACAAAACCTACCCAGCAATCTACCAAGCCCAAGACCAGCCCACGCAAACCGAGGGTCAGAGGGGCGCTTACCCAGCAGAGCACCAAGTGGGCGGAAAAAACCCCGCCGCAAGAAACAAGCACGCAACAGGACCCTCCACCGCCTGCGTAGAAAACAGGACTTGGACACTCTGGGTCATGGGGCCTGGAGCCCGAAGTTGCCAGCCCTTGAACCGACCCGAAGCCAACGAAAGGGTGAGTGCTGCCCAAAACGCACCTTGACCCTGGAGAAGTCAAACGCCCGCAGCAGGAGCATACCGGACATGGGTGTCGGTTAAGCCAACACTGGACTGATTACCTGTGGGGGGTAGCCACCGGCCGCACTAAAGGCCTTACAGCGCACATGGACTCGGTGCTCTCCCCCACGTTGCCTCTGGAGCGCTGTGCGGTATGCCAGTCATCGTTTATTGCCTAGCCTATATGTGTTTTAACGCTTAGTCAGCCACATTGCAGCCTTAGGCATCTCCACATGTACTGATGCAGCCTCAAATTATGTGTCTAGACCCACTGCTTAGCCTTGGTACTATGCCCTTCACCTGCCTTTCATGACTAAAACCCTAGCAAATGTATTCTGGTATTGCTAAACTGCATAACTGTATTTTGATAACATATCTGGTACAGTCTGATAGAGATCGATGTGTATATATATAACGAAATGCACCCTCATAGTTTGTTCACTCATTAGGATGATGTACCAACTCAGCATGCCACTAACTGCAGCCAGTCATGTTAATCCACTTCTTGTAACCACGATTTTTGCTAGTATGTATCGCTTTAACTAACAATCTGATCGAATCTATATTGCTTGAGAAAGATATAAATAATCATTTACAATCGCTATTGAATCTTGATAGAATTGAATACCCTAAGAATCTACGTTTTAATCTCACTCTATAATAGCGATAACAAGCATGTACCTACTCTTGTCTTTGTAACTTTAAAAATTGTGCATGTTTTCTCACTGCCTTACTGATTACAAGCTGTGTATTTTGTCTTCTGTCACAAGCTGTTGGGGCGTGACAAGTTGTATGTAAATTATTTGCACTTCAAAAATAAAGAATTTAAAAAAAAAAAAGCCAGGGTACGGGGGCGGGCCGCCGAGCCTAGCAGTCGCAGGCAAGCACAGCTCCCGCACGAGATAATCAATTTAACTTGAAAATCATTAAACTGAAATCAGCGACCACCAACCTCGACCCGCAAAGCACACGGGCTACCGGAGCCGGGGAGAGGCTTGCTCGCGGAGTTCCAGTCCCCCGGAGGAGGGGTACCCTGCAGCAACCAGCGGGTGCCTGCCTGGCGGTGAGTTGAGTGGACGGCCGCCGCTCCACTATCCTGCCCAACGGAGCCCGGAGCACACAAAGCGCAACGGCGGACCCGGTCCTGTCCCCCCCCCCGGACCGGGGGGGGGGGGGGGGGGGGTGATCCCGGTCCATGCTTTAAACTACACGTGGAGGCGCTAGCAGACCACCATGCAGGCCTCAGACACGCGGCCAAGATGGCGGAGGCCACGAGAGCGGTGATCGCATGAAGCCGATAACTGAAACGACCTGGCACGGTACACAGGGTTGCCTGAACTTAACGACCCACATTATTAAGCAGCATTAAAGTCCAGAGAAATTGCGGATGCAAGGTCCACGCTTACCAGCTCTCCACATAAGCACCGACATGCAGCCTGGACCCGCACACAAGATGGCGGAGACCAGCACTCTCGGACACAAGACGACCTGCAGCCACCATGCGCTCTGGCACACGAGGCATTATCAGGTACGGCAGACCCCCCTAAGCGGGTCCTAACACTGACCCTTCAGCCTGCTTCCTTGAGCTTCTGGCAAAGATATCTCTAATGAGACAGAAAGGGGTATTTTTTATATACACCCCTATACTTATTAACCCTTAATAGGGAACACATGGGATGGGTAGCAGCATTGTTACCAGGCTGTGTGATACAAAGTAAATACAAATACAAAAAGAGAGAAGTCCTGCGCTTAAGCAGCAAGGACTACAACACACATCAGCCCCAATATATAGTAAAAACCAAAGAAAAGAAAAGCGTTACCTGCGCTCTCTCCTTAATCCCTATGTATATTTAGACAAATGGAGGTCATTTAGTTGCTCCAATGGCCATTGGAGGGAATGCCCGCCTGCCAACGTCAAGGCAGACCTTTTTGGCAGGCGGGCATTCCCTCCAATGGCCATTGGAGCAACTAAATGACCTCCATTTGTCTAAATATACATAGGGATTAAGGAGAAAGCGCAGGTAACGTTTTTCTTTTCTTTGGTTTTTCTTATCAGGTACGGGCCCAGACACCCCGAGATACTCCTGACAGAGAGCCCAACAAATACCGCTCACGGATACTGCATTGCCGAGAGGTCCGCACACGTTTCATCTGGGCTGGGTGCTCATTGGGAGGAACCCCCCCCCCCCCCCCCCCACAGCCTGCCATATACCCAGGGAGAAGCTAGGGGCCCGGCGGAACCCTGGGCCCACGGTCCTGAAGATGGGTCCAATGGCACACGGGCGCGAGTGCCCATCAAGGCCTCATGTAGAGGATGGGCGGCCCTCGAAAGCAGCATAGCCATAACAGAGACTCTGGTCAGCGGCTTAAAGGCATCGGAAGCAAGCGGGACTCCGGGTCCAGATCTGGCCCCCTGTCACTGGACATGTTGAGGACTAGCCTGTGTGGCAGACCATTGGTGGTATTTGCCCCTTCTCATGCTATCAACAGACCCGACCCCCCCCCCCCCCCCTTATGCCTAGCTTAGCATATGTGCCCCAACTTAACCTTATCAGTCTAATCATCCTCACTCAGCCGAAGCTGGGGTAGACGAAGTGGTTTAGTCCATTGATAACCTTTTTAATTTTAGTAACACACAGCATGATGTCCAAATCGACCCTTATACTATATTAGCTAGACTAACTAAACTTGCAATTTCATAATAAGTGCTTATGGCCCTACCATTCACGTTGTCTCTATGCATGTCACTCTGCAGTCTTTTCATTTGTCATAATCTTGGGCTCGGGCAGCTACCTTATTGTTGATCCTCGAGATCTACATGTTGTTGAGCCAGATGTAAATTCTCAGCTTGTTTAAACTTTTATTTAAGTATAACAATTAATCGCCTGTTTTAAGCATGTTTATGAAATATAAAACGAGGTTGTTAATCTTAGGAGATTTTGCAATGTGTAATGATGTCTATAACCTGTATAATCCCTGCAAGTCTCCCTCCTGTTATTCTGTACCACCATAATCACATGCCTCAATAAAAGAAAGATTGACAACAACAAAAAAGCCAGGGTACTAGCAATGCATGCTTGGAATTTGTTGTAAACTAGTGGAATGGTAGCAAGCAGATTCCATTTATAAAGCACACTGTACAATTGTGGATCAACAAATTATTGCAACAAGATAAGTAGAACATCTAAAACTATATCAAGCAGCAACATAATATTTTGCCATTTTTTTGAAGTTGATAGAAGTCAATTCTTCTGTGATTACAGTCATAGCCTTCTTTGTATATGCAACTGAGGTGTAACCGTGTAATGTTAATATAAGCCAAACTAAGATTATACAATAATATAAATGTTTCTACGATTCCCTTCGAAATACAAACAGGACGTTATTTACACACACTATCAATAGGTGTTGCGTTTTACTATATCTAGTTATATGAAATGGGAAAAAAAATAGAAACAATTGTGTTCCCATATATTTGTTCAATTACAGAAGCATGGGCTTTGTACAGCCATTTTGGACACCGAAGGAGGAGATCTTTTTTGGCAGCCACCAAGGCAAAACTAGTAGTCTATTAGTTGCATTTAAAATGTTTTGTTTGAAAATTCAGTCTTCACACACAAACTGCACAGTTATACCTGAATGTATTTTGTAGATTTAAATAGAAAATTAGTCTGCCTGTTTACCCCTCAATACAAATAATAGGAGTAGATATTTGTAAAGCTTACCAGGATTCATTCTGCCAAGTCCCATTCCTGATCCATATCTGTTCAGACCGCCATTTCCACCAATAGGAGGTCCTTCAAGACCTAAAGCATATATAAAAGTTTTACAAGAGTTATAATACATGATCAAGACAAGTTCTATAAAAAAAAAAAATAATAATTAACTGTACTTTTTCTAAACTAACAAGTGAAAAATACACAATTTATTATGCTTTTGTTTCCTGCTCAGGAACAGTGTACCCATGCTAAAATTTCAAGAGTGACCGCTCTTTGCTGTTTCACCTCGGTTTAGGATTATAAGAAATATATTAAGCCTTTTAGATAATTGCACAAAATATATAAATTATATGTAAATTAAGACTAAAGAAGCATACTTAAATAAATTAACACGGGCAGTGCATAACATTTTGGCCACACAGAGATAATAGGGTATAGAAAACAGTCAAAACCTATAAGCCAGGATAATAATCATGGGGTAAATGGACAGAGTTTTAGCACCCCCGTAAGTTCTAGTTGCCTATAAATATAGTTCAGATCCTTATGCAATCCACACGATTGTCTTGTGGAAACAATTTTACGAACTGAGTTAATGTATTTTAAGTATGCTTCTTTAGTGTGAATACATTTACATATATTTGTGATATGCAGATTACATCCAATATTTATTAAGTGCTACTCCACTTTGCAGAGTTGTTTTCCCCCACAACCAACAGCCAAGCTATTTGATTGTGCTAGAATTGAGGAAGTGAAATTTCCTTTTTAATATGATTTCTTTGCAATTGCTAGCCATTGCAGCTAATTTCACTACTTGCAAATTTTAAAGTTAACAAAGTACTACCGAAAGCGTTTCTATTACCCATCATGAAGACAGACACATACATACACACACTCACAGGACACCCCTAAACTTTCTTAAAAAAAGACAAAAAATGTAAATAAAAACATTTATAAAAAAAAAAAAGTCAGTCTCCTAGCTTACCTACAAATTAGAGTCACTAAAATGAAAGTTTGGCAAAAGAAGAGGACTAAAACTTCTGTATTATGGAGCATAAACAAATAGTTCTTTCTATATGTACCGTATTTATCGGCGTATAACACGCCCCGGCGTATAACACGCACCTCATTTCCAGAAGGAAATTCCAGGAAATTTCCACCTCTCCCATAGTATTCCCCCCCCTCATCCCATAGTGTTCCCCCCCCTTTCCATAGTAATCTCCCCCCCTCCCATAGTATTCTCTTCCCCCTCCCATAGTATTCCCCCCCATAATATTCTCTCCCCCCTCCCATAGTATTCTCCCCCCCCATAGTATTCTCCCCCCCCATAGTATTCTCCACCCCCCATAGTGTGTCCCCCCCCCCCCTCCCATAGTGTCCCCTAGTGCACTTTCCCTCTGTCCCATATTTACTTACCTGTCTTGAAGCGTGGGCCGGCTTCACAGCGCGCACCGCGGTACTGGAACTTAAATTTCAGGTTCCGGTTTCCGGCGGGACTGAAAGGAAGTGTGCACACAATAGTGTGCACACTTCCTTTCAGTCCCGCCGGAAACCGGAACCTGAAATTTAAGTTCCAGTACCGGCGGGACTGAAAGGAAGTGTGCACACAATAGTGTGCACACTTCCTTTCAGTCCCCCTGGAAACCGGAACCTGAAATTTAAGTTCCAGTTCCGCGGTGCGCGCTGTGAAGCCGGCCCACGCTTCAAGACAGGTAAGTAAATGTAGGATATCGGCGTATAACACGCACCCATGATTTTCTCCCTATTTTCAGGGAGAAAAAGTGCGTGTTATACGCCGATAAATACGGTATCTAAATGACACAAAACTTCCTGCTTCGAGGGAGCAGGAAAGGGTACATAGTAAAATGCACTTACCTATTTTGTTCATTCCATAGCTCATGGAATCCATGCCCAAACCTAGACAATAAAAAAAGTTACTATTGAGCATTCGTAAAAAAAATTTTTAAATAAAAATTACAGAAACAAAAGCCTATAAAGAAAGGGACTCCTTAGCAAAATATCGATTTTTTTATCTTAATCTACTAGGACAGGATATATACCATTCCTCCTCAATAACATTGCAGAAGGAGGAGAGGTGAGCAACATAGTACCAGAAAAAGCTTTTATTCTCTTAGTTTCATTTAAATAAAAAAAAAGTAGACTTGTATCAAACGGGGGACAGTTGGGCACTATAGCATAACAAATACAGGTTTGGATTCCTAACCCTATATTATTCCTTTAAAGGGGCAAACGCATGGAGTCCCCAAATTATGTGTTAAACTTTGTTTTTGGTTTTTAAACCGTTTATACTGAATGTGTCTTCCCAGATGCTCACCCTTCTCTGCAGCTCAGGCTAATGCTTGCACAATAGTTTGAGCAAAAGTGAGTGGTAGTAATTCAAGTGCAGTGTTAGCTGGCAGCTTTAGGCCTATCACCTCTGCCCATTGTTGGTATAAACTGGCATGGCTGAGGCAGAATGTTGCATGGGAAACCCTTTTCTCTGGTAAGTATATGAAGCTGGCAAGTCACCAGCAATGTATAGCTTGGCTGTTGGCAAAAAAGGTTGGCTACCGAAATATGGTTACTAAAATACGGATGTAAAACAGGAAGTTTTTGGGATGCATTTTGCAAGGACACATCTAAATTCTTCTCAGCAAAGGCACTCACCACCAGGACCTCCACCTGAACCTCTTAAATTGTTGGCATCCAACGGTATGCCACCAGGACCTAGACCCATCCCAATGCCTCCAAGACCACCTACAAAATATAGATTTTAACATGACGTTATGGCATTTACAGACATCCCACAGAATGTTAAAGTGAAACTCATTTTAGATTCCTGTTCTACCACTCATAATTCTTTCATCTCAGTCCTCCAAAAGTTCTCATATCTTTCAGTGCCCTCTCTCAATTCCCTCTCCCCTTCTTTGTCTGTTATATTATAACCATGTCAGTTTTACTTTCATATCCGCTCCGTTCAGGACAAGCAGTTTGTGCCAATATTAAAAAACAGTCACCATATGGGTTTTCATTTCTAATCAAGTAATTTTTCCTTCCTACCCTTCCAGTCCTTTAGTTTCATTTCCTGCTTTTAGATCCTGCCTTTTTAGCAGACATTGAATGCCACTGTTGGCAAACATGGCTTAAGTTCACCAATTATATCTATGGATAAACATTTTTTCAGATGCACATATATGATGAACAAGTGCACTGTTATTTACTTACGTGGAAGTTGTGGAGGGCGATCAGCAGGGAACATGTCTCCTTTTGGCATGGCTTTATCATCCTACAAAATATAGTTGGAAATTCACAAATCCATCACAGCACTGCCTATACCAGTATTTATAATGTTTTAGCAGTTAATTTAGCATCTCCCATTGACACACTGACCATTCAGTGTGTAGAAATACAAAAAAAAAAAAAAAAGACAAATATTCCTGCAAGAGATGCTTGACAACACATGCTGGTCATAGTTTTATACCAAGTCACTTGATTAAATCTTTGCTAACCTCACTTGTGGCATGACTAGGTTAAATATTTAAGTTTGCTTAAAATACAAAGGTAATGTTTCAGTAACAAATACAAAAAAAAATATTAAAAAGTAAAATCACTTGTCTATGACAAAGAGACTTACCATTTTCACCATCATAGGTCTGTCAAATAACAGCTGGCCATTGAACATAGCTATCAGTCAGTCAAGGAAGTTTTACATTACAAGTATTACTACCAGGGCCATCTAATATTGATAGGACCCTGAGCAAGCATTTTGTTTGGGCTCCCTAGACCCTGCACCCCCCACACTCCCTGGCATGTAATAACATAATTTACAGCAACCCCCCCACTCTACAAAAATATTCAGATACATAGAATGACACTCATACAGTGGGACACAATGACACATGCAAACATCAGCGTAATGTAACTTGGTAATTTACTTTGTCATTTTGCTGTAAACTTTATAATGTGTAAAATTCACATAGAAAGCCTGTTTATTACCTAAAAATTTACAGTTCTATTACATGCCACAGTATTTTGCTTCTTGAACTGTCTGTATTTGCGATTGTGGCATGAAATGCTTGCCTGTCAAATCTTAGCACAACAAAATAAAGAATACAATTTTTTTATTTTTTATTTACATAGCATATAGAGGAATAAACTGTACACCGTCAAAGTACAATTTAAAAAGATAATCAATATGTGTGTGTAAATATGAGGTCATTAATATTCAATGTTTCAATTTGATTCAAGGATACAGATTGCCTGGACTGCCTCAATTGCCTGTTCGTAGGTAACTGTGCCAATCCCTCTGCTCTTTCCGTCCTTATCTTCCAATATATCGGCTCGCATCACAGTTCCAGCAATGCCAAATACTTCCTTCAGCTTCTTCCATCCCACGCTGTAATCAAGCTATAAAGAAACACACCAACGATCATTTTAAGTTCACCTCAACTACAAACCAGCTTTTGAAAGACCGTAAAAAAAATTATTGTATTGTTTCCAGTGTAAACCTGTGTTCCTTGTCACCACTTTATTTTCATCACGAGTAGCTTGCCTCACTAGCCTAAAAATGACCACCTGGCAGTTCACATATTATTTTCCTTAACTTTGCTAGAGGTCATGCAAAAATGTGAGCACGTCTGTTTTGAAGGCAGGTCAGAGTTGTTTGTAACCAAAACTGGATCTGCATTACAAGTGCAAATCAGACCCCCCCGATTGTTTTGTATACTGTATAGCCAACTGCACATACTGAATTAATTTAGTTTTTTTGAAGTCCAAAATGTAAAAACTTAATACCACAAGTAAAACTTAACAGAAAGTTTCCACTTGCCCCAATAAGATTTTTGGAGTTTTCCCAAACCCAGAAGCCGTGGCACAGTGTAGTGTTTCAGATACATGCACTTCTCTCAAGTGACAAAGTACATGGGCTGCAAGAATAGCCAACGTCCTCACGTCAGATTAAACTGTGCCTCATAGCAAAAATTAATAGTTTCTGCTAAGGTTGTTCAGGAGGCAGTGCAGCCTCTAGAATGCATAAAAGGATCTTAACGTGATTGTGCAATAAAAATCTCATATTTGAAGAGTGCTCAAACGAACAGTTAAATGCTTACTTTGTATTTACACAGGAAGAAGTACATTGTGTTAATGATACTGCATTTAACTTTAACGCAAAACATCACAATAGCTTCCAGAGAATATAACCGAGCATAGTTCCAATTCCTTTGAATATCTAAATAATGCATTTAGAAGTCTAATAATAAAAGGATAGAAATTCAGCTCTCAAAGAGCTGCTTTTCAATTTCAAGATTACACATGGAAAGCACAGAATACTTACATTTGCAACAAAGACTGTGCTCCCAAGCCTTCCTGACTGCAAGGCGTGGATCACATCAACAGGAATGTTAGGGTTGTTGAGAATGCTGGCTGGGATATTCATGTTGCCACCAGCTGGACCAGGACCCATTCCTAACGGTCCGGGACCGCCCATACCCATTGGTCCAGGCATTCCCATGGGCCCTGGACCTCCCATACCCATGGGCCCTGGACCACCCATGCCCATTGGACCTTGACCACTCATGCCTATTGAGCCCTGAGAGACAATGCTTTGTGCAGCTCTTCTTAAACGCTCTCCATGAGGATCCTGAAGAAAGAATCACATATGGTGCATTATTAGGTTAAAGTAACATTTTATTATATATAAATGTTTTCACAGTAATAAGGTATTAAGTTGCCAGATAGAAAAAGCTCACAGATTACGTTGTTTAAAACTACTGTCAAAACGGTTACAAACAGGTAATACAATATAATTTTATATACAGTCCCTATAACAGTATGCCATTAACTACTTCTGATTCAATTGCAGTAAGCTCTTAATCTTTTTTCTAGCGACAAGTTAGGTTTCTTTACACAGCAACACCATGGGAGACCAAAAAAAAGGTATTGAATCCAGTGCTTCTGTATGACAAACCATCACTTCCACATTGAGCAAGTGAATATTAAAAGCCTCACAACTGTCTGACAGTAAAGAGGATGCAACTCAGGTGATTTACAAAAGTGCAGATTTCTCAAGTTCTTTAGGGGTTTTGGGTGTTTCTTTAAATTCATAAAACACAGCTAGAGCAGGTTTCACCACAGTATCATTGCTTCTACAGAATCTCTCCAGTAGACTATTTATAGGTGTGCAATGATTCAGGTCAGAAGCTTGATCATTGTGGGTCTAAACTAATACATGTTTGCAGTGCAGAATTCTTGAATAACACTTAAAAGTTAAAGGGACTCTCTAAGCAACACAACTATTCAAGACATAGTAGTTCCTCCAGCCATGTCTGCTTCATTTTCAGGCACATTGATAATCATCCTAGTATCACTATTCACTCCTTATTCCGAGCCAAGAATGGAAATGGCTGTGAATGCATTTGTAAAAAAACAAAAAAACAAAAACAAAAAAAAACAGAATTTTGAGTTTGCCTGAATTTAGTAATCATTAAAAATTTAAATATCTGCTGCATTTCTCCTTGCACATGCAAGCTTACAAGCACTGAACAATAAGAATATTCATTTGAATTATATAATGCTTTTTGTTCATGACATCAAATTTGGCAGTTAAAATGGCATGTCCTAATACAGCTTTGTGTAAAATGTTTAAAGGGACATTATAGACACCCAGACCACTTCAGTTTATTGAATATTAGCTTTGCAGGGTAAATCCACTTCTAAAGACTGTCTGCCAGAGGGACTTCTGGGCTGTTAGGTGATATTTGGTCGCTATGTATGAGGACATCCAGCGTCATCTGAATCCCTATAGGAAAGCATTGTATAATGCTTTCCTATGGGAAAAACCTAATGCGCTCAGGGTCATTGCCGGACATGGGCATTATATGTCTCCCCCGCCTGCTGATGTCGGCAGGGGAGTAACGGAGGCGGACTCAAATCAGCTCTGAGGGACATCGTCGCTGGACCCAGGTAAGTGACAGAAGGTGGTGTTTTTTTTTTTTTTTTAAACCCCATCTGCACCTCATTTCTTTCTACAACATTTCTTTCCTGGCACCATGTTTCCCTATAAAGTAAGTCAAGTTTATACAAAGTCCTACTATAGTTACACATTACGTACTTCCTTGACTTTTAATGGTCTTCCATTGAGAACATGCTTGTTAAGAACTTGTACAGCTTTCTTCATGCTGTCCTCCTGTTTAAACTCCACAGAACTGAATAAAAGAGAAATTGATTGTTAGGCAATGCACAACCTAAAAAAAATATTAAAGCAGCATATTTAATAAAAAGATACTTACGCACATCCCTGAGCAGATCACAGGTACAAAGAGGAGGAGAAAACAAAAAGAAAATATTAGTTTTAATAGTAAGAACGAGGACATATTTTTATAGTTTGGGCTGTTCACAATGAAGGATATAGCACAGCGCTCTGCTACTCAAACACTCCAGCGAAATCAAGATTTTACAACTAGTCACTGAGTGCAAGGAAATATGTGATTTCTGACAAAACTTCTAACTAAATGGAACAGAGCCAGAAGAATCAAATCTTTTTTCAAAATACTACACAAAAAGTGTCTATTAATGGAAAATAAATACATCCAAGATAGTACAGATTTCAATGATGTCTGAAGTTTGTGATAACGCTGCAAGTTAAAAATCACATATTATAGTTGCAAACCCATTCACAAGTGTCATTATACTTGGCCACGGCAGTAAAAGGAAATCTTAAAAGGACACTTTCTATTTTCTGCTCCATAGATTCAAAACCATTACATCCAACTAAAAATTCCTTCAGATCTTGCACAAAGGTTAAAGATCTTGCCAAGAATTCCCACCCAGACACTGCCAGGTTTAGTTATACAAAACCTAGTCTCCCAAGATATCGGCGCCCACATTTTTAACACGGGAACTCATAAATCCGTAGAAAGGGGGATCTCACAGTGACTTACCCTTGACTTTCCTTCATCGTCCATTAAGAGCTCCACGTATGTTACCTCACCAACTACAAATCAGTTTCCAGACGACACATATACCATAGGAGAAAAGCCAAGAAAATAATGGGAATTTAGAACAAATCATCGACAACCTTCAGAAAGAGCCTCTGAGAAAGGCCGGAGACTTCACTAGACCAGCAAGGTATAAAAGTGTGCAGGCAACTTGAGCAATTTTAGCTTATAATCCTCCAAATCCACTTACAAAGGCTATTCTTTGCCATGTACAATGGACTCGTTATATGCATATAAGCAAACCATGTATTTCAAATTTGAAAATTGCCATTACAAAAAAAACATGCAGTCTTAGGACTTTGTGGTTGGAAAAAATCCTTTATTGCACGACAACAAATAACGTAAATTTTGGATCTAAAGTACCAGTTTTTGATAAACATATGTGCCATGACCAATTTACTCACTGGACAATTAGTAGTAACCACTTGGCACTCAAAAAAAAAAAAAAAAAAACCCTTCATGAGGAAGAAAGTTTCCTTAAAAGTTTAAATAAATACCAAAAATGATTCTGAAACATGAAACAAACATAAGATCTGAAATAGAACATTTTGAGGTAAAAAAAAATATATATATATAACTGCACAAGTGTTCGATTCTGCATTAACTGGGGGTAAAAAAAAAAAAATGCAAAGAGCAAATGTAATCAGCAAGAATTAAAAATCCAAACCCAGTGGCATTTAGTTAGAGCCAAAAATTTCACATTTACTGACAGACCTAAAAACTGAAATTACTTTAATTGATTTAAAACTTCCAACAACAAGGTTTAACACTTTTTACTCTACCTTCTTCACTCGAAAAGTTAGCACTAATCTCCCGCTCCCGACAACATGACGTCAGCAGTCAGAAAAGTATATCTTTACATTTAGCATCTACAACTTCATGTGATGGCCAAAAAAAATAAATATATGTTGGTAACAGACTATGCTGTTGAGGATGGATGAGATAAAACTCACAAGTTATCAGATACAAAAATCATTTTAGAGAATTATCCATTGGAACGTATCCTCCATTTTAGATAACGTAGCATACTGTAAATAGGCCACAAGAAAAAATACAAAATACAAAAGGAAATCCAACTATGGAGATAGCTGCTATTTTCACAATGTATCAAGCCATTATATCTGCACCAAAGCAGTATTACGAACAGGTTGTGAGACATGGGGTCTATTTTCCAAAACAATATCTTAGCGCAGCTTTGTGTACAGTCACATTTAAAATGTGATTTGTTTTAAAAAATGTATACAAAGTGCGTTGAAAGCTAGGAAAGGTTTAAAATCAGCAACGCAGACTGACAATTGCTTTCCCTAGAACCTTTATAACAGCAAGGGAGCATAAAGTAATTACATTTATCGCAATCCTAAATAGTTTCTGTGCAACACAAAAATGCAAGAGTAACTATTGTAATAAAGTATGTAAAGAAGTTGTTCAGTAATAAGACAGCCCTGAAGAGGAGCCTTCAAAACCGATTTAAAGAGAAACGCCAAGCATAAAAAAACTAAAAAAACAAAACTAACTTACAACAGTTTTAGTATACAGATCATGCCCCTGCAGACTCACTACTTCGTTCTCTGCTATTTAGGAGTTAAAGGACTTGTTTATGTAAACCCAGCCACCCAAGGTGTGAATCACACAACCTTGGAAAAATGATTTAACTTTAAAGTTTCTTAGAGCACATGGTGTTTTACTTTAGAATTTCTCACCTTCTGCTCTGCTAATTGAACTTTAAATGGTTACTCCAACCATCATAACCATTACAGCCAGCTGAAGAGCAGCAGTAGCCAGATGCCAATCCTGCAGCGATCTTGCATACCTGACCCTATATAGTGTTAAAACACCTTCTAGTCCCCCTGGCTGACCTAAATATAGTAAAATCTTACTTTTATTCCATTCTGCTACTGGCTCTGCCTGTTTGGCTGACAGAGGTGTTGATCAAAGCCCTTAGAAAAGCATTGGATTGGCTCAGACGGTCAAGGAGGCAGAGCCAGCACAGGCCAAAACCCTGGCCAATCAGCATCTCCTCATAATGAATCAATGCAGCTTTATGAGGAACATTTAATGTCTCGTTGCCAAGAGTAGAGACACTAAATGGCAGTGCTGCACACTAGGAAGAGCTGTCCCAGGAAGCACCTCTAGTAGCCATATGAAGAGTGGCCAGTGGAGGTGTTCCTAGGCTGTAATGTAAACACTGCATTTTCTCTGAAAAGACCGTGTTTACTGCAAAAAGACGGAAGGGAATGATTATAGTCACCAGAACTATAGCTTATTGTATTTGTTTTTTTCTGGTGAGTATGGAGTCCCTTTAATATATGTATGTGCAGTGCTTCAGAGCAAAACTATGCACATACAGACTCCAGACACCATGATCACTTAAAGTTACTGAAATGGTCGTGTTGCATGGAGAAACCCTTTAAATCACACTAATGGGGCTCCTGAAGGCTATTAAAGATATATTAAAAAAAAAAAAAAAAAAAAGTGTAATAAAGGAAGTTTTAAAATTAGATCTGCAATTACAGGATGTGTGTAGAAAGGCTATACAAGTTACAGGCACAGCAGGTGAGGCTAGGACTGCATAAACTACAAGTACATGGCACACAGACCACTCCATTGAGATACATGGGTACCTATAGTGTCATTTAAAGTAACTACTATGCTTACATGGAAGGGATAAAACCTTCTGTAGTGGCTATCATACGGACAACCACTAGAGGCAATTCTGATGCAAAAGCCCCAATAGGACACATGCATCACCAATGCTCTTCTATGAAGAGCAATGGATTGGACATCGGCAGATGAGAACTTGCCTCCTCCAATACCTTGCAGGAGACATAGGCTCAGTCATGGGGACATGGACAGTAAACCATAATGAATAAGAACATGTATTCTGAATGTTTTCGTGTTCTTTTAACTCCTAAATTGTAGAGTATATAGCAATGACACTGCAGGGGAATGATCTGTACACCAAAAAAAATTAAGTTGTTTTTGGTGCTTAGAGAATACATTTAAAGCAAGAATTTGCATAACATGAAGAATGAAAGCCCAGTGGTTTATTTATAGTTAAAATAAAAACCAGCTATCTGGTCTTCATGAAATATTTCCCAGCATCAAAATATACTGGATAAAGGCAAATCAATTTACACACACAAAAAAAAACCCATTACATTTGTGTAGAAGCATTAACAAAAGTAATAAGATCATGGAGGGAAGAGGGGTTGCACTGCACACTTTTAAACAAGATCCTGACAAATCCCAATTTGAATAAATTACCAAGAGGCATAGACAGATCCTAACAGGATTACATACACAGCCTGTGAGAACCAGTCTGAAGATACAGCATGTTATATTCAATACCAATGGAAGAAAAAAAAATAGGAGGCACCAACTACAGTTCAATAACACCAGCTCTACTTTTGGATTTAAAAACATACAATTTAAATGTATCAATATTAAATTAACGATCCCAAAGATAAGGATCTAATAAGTGATTTTGTTTTTAGAACTGATCAAATGGATGAACACAGACGTGTCTCAAGCTTAGACCACAAACTCTTTATCTTTAACATTTAGTCCAATATTAAGGCCAGCCTCGTTTCGCATTGGTAGTAGAAGATTAGAGATTTCAAAACTAAAATTTGACCTGGGAGAATATTACTACAGCAACTTGAATACAACTTCTCAAAAAGCAGACAAAAATTATACATCAGAGAATACACATGACTGGAATTTAAGGAGCAGAGTTTCAACTGGAGGCTTATAATGAAGTCATTTGATGCACTTCACCTATTAAATTTGGACCCTAAGCCGCTGAGCAGCTAACCACAACCATGTCACAAGATGCACAGTCAAACTAACAGCCATCACACAACAGGTGAGCCCACTACAAACATTTATGAACACAGTAAAAAGAAAAACATACCTTTGTGTCAGTTCAGTGACAAAATTTTTTATACCCAAGCTAATTTTCAGATCTGTCCTGTATTCCAGTATGAAAGCCAAAGGCATTTTCACATGGACAGGTGCTCATTTTACTACTAGAGTGAATTACCAAGGAAATATTTACCATGTGCATAAAGTAGTCAAAGGAGCAAAGAGCAAATTGAGACTGTATAAACAACCAAATTACAATGAATTTGAAAATGTAAGCCACATTATGGTCATGTGCTTAACATAATACAAGCAAGAGGCTCATTATAGAAAGTTAATCACTAGCCTCTACAGATATTGTTAAAATAAAGGCATCTTTACCAAACTTTAAACACATAGCCACCACCTTCTAACGCAGATGTATAATTTAACCGATGCCGAAAATCAGGGCACAATAAAGTGCCAGTCAACAACACGTCAAAGCTGAAACACAGAGTTCCAGGCAGGAGAGGTGAAAAATAATTAAGGCAGCAATCCAAGTCTGCATGATGACCATTACCTTTTTCCTTTACTAGATCTTTCAGCGACTGCCACTTGACATCAAAGGGAATATTGGAGATGAATGCTCTATACCGTTTCTGTGGATTATAGGGTTCAAAGCGACTTGTTTTCTTTACGGTCTTCTCCTTGCGCTTATCATTCTGCTGTCCTGAATCACTGAAAAATAATTTGTTCATTTGACACATAAGACAAGTTATAAGTCTGCGCTGGGAAAATAGGGGAGGCTTGCACATACCACATCTGCAACCTATTTGTTCATATATCCCAAAACATGCACAAAAATCATAAACAACCATGGTTTCTTTAGAGGTGTATCTATTATACAATGAATAAATAGATTTTCAATGGAGAACTCCATTAAAGGATCATACTAAACACCATAACCACTACAGCACAGTTATGGATATGGAACCTGGAGTGTCCTGGTATCCTTCCAATTAGGGATCGACTGATTATCGGTCTGACCGATATTCTGTACTTTCAGCAATATCGGTATCGGCCAATAAAGATATCGATACTGCAGACCAGGGCTGCAATCAGGCTCCTGGGGTGCCCAGCATACTCTTACTTACCTTCCCAGCAGCTCCCCTGTCTAACTTGCGCGAGCCCTGTGGCAGTCAGAGCGTTGCCACGGGCTTCCATGGCAACGCTCCATGTGGCACACCATCCACGAGAGTTAGATAGGAGAGCTTCTGGGAAGGTAAGAGTGTGCTGGGCCCCCTCTGCACAGTCCATGCCACTGGACCACCAGGGAATGCCATCTTCCCATCCCTGGCCAGGTAAGAAGCAGGGAGGGGGGACTAAAACAAAATGTAATATTTATAAAAAATAAATAAAAAGCAGCCCACACAACACTCTGCATTCACACTACACAAACACTCTGCATTCACTATATACACTCACACTACACAAACACTCTGCATTCACTATATACACTCACACTACACAAACACTCTGCATTCACTATATACACTCACACTACACAAACACTCTGCATTCACTATATACACTCACACTACACAAACACTCTGCATTCACTATATACACTCACTACACAAACTCTGAGCATCATAGCAGCACCGATTCAGGAAGCAGTAATGTAAACACTGCCTTTCCTCCTTTACATTAACCCCTTAACGACGAGTGACGGACCTCATCCGTTAAAATGAACCCCAGATCGCCGCAATTGCGGCGATCGCGGGGTTAATGGTGCTCCGGTCTGCCTCTGTATTAGAGGCAGACCGGGAGCACCGGATCCGGCTGTCCCAGTTCATGTGCCCGCTCTGACAGCATTTTAAAAAGTTAAAAAATACATTTAAAAACGCTCATTACCACGGGGCGGAGCCTGGACACCGAGACGAGCAGACGCGTCTGAAGTGTGCTCCTGCTCGACGGGCTGAAAAAGGGAAAATTACAGCGGCCATAAGGCCCAAGGAACCTCGAGGGTGCACCTCTCATATTTGGGGGACATCGCAAACCAGAAAGACACCACCCCGGGGCCCGCCGGAGCTGGGAAAGCAAAGATGAGTCTGCGGCCTACTGGGCCTGGGTGAAGACGGCCGCTCCCCTCGGCGCCGGGGCAATTAAGCGACAGCACAGCGGACTACCCCCCCCCTTTGGACCGGTGGGGGATATCCCGGTCCCCGCTGGACCAATCGATCAGACCAAACAGCGGACAATCGAGCGATACAGCATGCAGGGTCTTCAGGCCACCAGAGCTCTACCAAAATGGCCGCCTGGCACAGACCTCAAAAACGGAGCACCCACCCCAATCCACTTACACCGCAACATGACAACCTTGACTGGCTCTGCACCAGGCTATGGGACATGCTGCACAGCCGGGGATCAACATACCGCCAGGCAGAAACACTAGTGGCCTCATGGATCAGACCGGCAGCACGACGCAGCCACTACAGGTGCATACCCCGAGCCTCCAAAGCGGCGATCCGGCAACGCAGACTCCAGCAGTCCTCCCGGCGAGAAAGGACGCCATGTCCACCTGACGTACGTCCCTACCTGCTAACACGCAAACCTGGGACTACCACACAAGCCCCATGTGCGGGCAACCAGAACCAGTGTAACAGAACCCAACTCAACACCGTCATGGCGGCAGCAAGAGGGTCTGTGCGGCTGCTCACCCCACGAGGTACAATCAGAACCGACTTCCAGCGTGAGGGCAACAGGCCTCGAGGCACCGTGAGATGGGCTCAGAAAGGCAACACTCGAGACACGGCTCAACGCAATGGACACTACACGTATGTCATACAGAAGCCTAGCAAGGGCATCGGCTAAATTTTTGGACTCTGTGACATGGCTGCAGGACAAGACAAGTCACTGAACAGGGACACCGACTGCTGGCTCAGCGGCATAAAAATATAACAGCATGAAAGCGTATATGTTTTTTCCAATATCTCAGCTGTATGTTAGCTTAGACCATAGGTGATTGATAACCTTTTTTTTTTTTAGGGACAAAGACGGAAAAAAGGAAGAAATATTAATCTATGCCTTAGCCTCAGTTACGTTACCTACTATTATGACTTTTAGTTTAAAATTATGACTCTTATTTTGACATACTGCTTATCCTGTCCAGTCGACATGTGTGCTTAACTATTTACAAATATGCAGCAACCTAAGGCAATGATCATACAGCCTAGTTAGCTAATCTACAATCCGCGTGAAGCCCAGTTACAAAACTAGCTTGTAAAAATATAGCAGCCCCATTAGAAGCTAGATAAATAATTTAGATGGTAGGTAATCTGATGTAAAGTGCTAGCTGCATTAGAATGACCAATTCAGCAATATTAAGCTTTAAAAATCGTTTGTTTTTCATTATTATTTGCCTCCTATACTTTCACTTAGATGTTATAAATGTTCAGCTAAGCGGGACAAAAAACTCAAATGTGCATGTTCTCATGCCACTGTCTAACGTGTACTGATCTTGATATACGCTGTTGTGGCGTTAGTTCACTCCATCCCAACTGTGCAGACACATGTACTTAACATACCATACTGCAGTTTAAAATGTGTCGAGCAGAAAAACGTGTTAGACTATAGAACGGTCTCACCAGATAGTTTCCCTCATGATATATATAGCCACCCACCTGGTTCAACTACTGTTTAAAACGTATTATTTAGTTCAAGCTACTGTTTAAAACGTATTATTTAGTTCAAGCTACTGTTTAACACTTATTAGAGGAGCTCCACGCTAACCTTACATGTAACCCACTGTCATCTTCTACTTAACTAGATTTGTGTTTAGCATTGTTATTCTCCTTCGTACTGCAGACCTATGACAGTGACCCAGATCTGTGACTCCTCACTCATGCAACAATACTGCGTACAGCGACACTTTACTGAGACTTTACCCACATGCCTAGCTAGCCTCTTTAACTCATGTAAACGTGATTTCCTGCCTAGACATGTGGAACTAGCCTGTTATATTAATTTTACTAACACACTTAAACTAAACGAGAACATACACTGTAAACATATAGATCTCATTTACTTAAAAAATGTGTGCTGTTTCACAACTGCCATGATGATGTCTGTCTCTACTGTCATTATTGTACTTGCCCATGCTGTCGTGGCTGTGCAAGCTCTTTTGTTATAACATGCACTACAAAAATAAAGAATTTAAAAAAAAAAAAAAAAACGCTCATTACCACTACACCTGGAACAAACTAGAGAAAAAATGATCCCGCGCCAAGGTTCAAAATATGCCTTTTGAATTAACCCCAGGGTGTATTCTTTAATAAATAGTATGTGTTTGTGCGGAAGTTTCAATAACCAACCATCTAAACTTCTCCAAATTGGAACATGGACACAGCGTAAAACTTCAAAGTTAGAAAAAAACCTGAATGGCTGTGTCTCAAATGTGCCCCTTCAACATCCACATTTACCTGGCAAAGGTACATACGGGGGTATTGCTGTACTCAGACCACATAGCGGAGCAACATATGAAGTATTATACAGTCGTAGCACAATAAGGTTTGCAAAATATACTGTGCAAACTCACTGTGTGTCAAAAAGGCAGAAAAAAAACGCTTATTACCACTACACCTGGTACAAGCTAGCGGAAAAATGATCCCACGCTAAGGTTCAAAATATGCCTTTTGAAATACCCGGGGGTGTCTACTTTAAGAAATGGTAGGCCTTTGTGGGGTAGTTTGAATTTAAAACCTGCAAAGATGCTTGGAAATTGCACATAGGCCCAGCGTCAAAATTCAAAGTTCGGTAAAAACTGATATGGCTTGGTCTCCTATATGGCACTGTAGCTTCACGAAATAGTGCCAAAGACATTCATTGGGGGTGTCTTTTTACTCAGAAGACGGAGCATAATGTGGGGGTTTTGAACTTAGTGGCACATGAAATATACAAAATGCCCAGCAAAAATGCAATCCGTATGTAAAAAAAAATGCCCCAAATATTTTTTTACCACATACTTTGGCATATATTGGTGAAATAATGGGGGCATGTTAAGGCACAATATGCACCTTATGAGATACCCTGGGGTGTCTACTTTTACAAATGGTAGGCCTTTGTGGGGGTTTTTGAACAGTCAAACTACTATAATACCCCAAATGGAAGCATAGGCTCATTAAATCTGTCTCAAAATTCGACTGTGAATACTGAAAAGGACAGGTCTCCTATATGGCACTGTAGCTTCACGAAATAGTGCGCAAGACATACAATGGGGGTACCGTTGTACTCAGCAGAAGTAACTGAACACATAATAAAACTTTGTACAGGAATAGCACACACCAACTTTACAAAATACACACGAGAAGTTCTTTGTTATAAGTTTGTGTGCCAAAATCCCCCCAAAACACAATTTTACTCCATAATTTAGCAGAGGTTGGCGGTAAAATGGCTATGTAGAAAGTGTCAAAACAACCTTAGGTAAATAGCCTGTAGTGTCTACTTTATATAAATATATACTTTTGTGTGGCAATTTTGTTTTCTTTTATGGCTATTAAGCTTACAAGACAAACATACCAAATTCTAAAAATCGCTCCACATTAAAAGTTTATTTTACTCCTTGTGTTTTGTGACCTGTAACTACCAAAAAAAAAAACCTTAAAATCCCAGACACATTATATATTCTGTAAATCAGAACAACTAAATGCATTTATTTTTAATTACTTTCCTTAACCTGCACTAATTGTGCACACATTATTATTGCAAAAACTCCAAATTTTTCATTTTTTTTATAATCAATAAGCATTTATGTATATATGTTACATCAAATTAAAGCCCTTTCGGTCCTTTAAAAACGGTATATAATATGAGTCGGTGCAATAAGTTAGTAAAATGCAAATTGCAGTTGAACACAAACAGCAAAAAATGCTGTTGTCATTAAGTGAAAGACAAGCTTATGAAGCTCTGTCCTTAAGGGGTTAAGAAGTCTGCAAGGACAGACTGTAGACACCAAAACAACATTAAGCTGTAGTTCTAGTTCCTATAGTGTCCCTTAAAGCAAAAAGTTGTTCTGGTGGTTGAAGGATCAGAAGCACATTTGCAATAAAAAGCACAACAAACCATGCGGTTACCTAGTACCACCAAGACCAACACTTAGAAACGTTAACCAAGTTAACAGACTTCCACAAATCACTGCCCTTAGCATTTCATTAGTGTTATATTGATTAACAATGCCAACAATGACCAAATGTGCAGTAAACACATTCACCAGCAAGTCCTAATATTAGAAGAATAATAAGTTATGCTCAGCAATTCATTACACGTGGAACACATTGATTTCTGTGACATAAGCAAAGCTGTATATGTGTCCACAATATACAGCTATGGAAAGCAAGCAAACCTTTAAGAGAGCACAGGAGGTATATAGCAAGTGAACAACTTTAACATTCCACACCTGCAATTGTCAAAGTATTTTAAATTAAATGTTAAATCCATTGCTGCATGCCTAACTCCTATGAAGGACCAAGCATTGTTCAAAAAATAAATAAATCTAAATAATCCGGATCAATGAAGCTGAAACCCATCTTGCAAGTTCCATCACCAGTTATACAGTGCCTTTAAATATCAATAAAAAAATGGATGTGTTCTTGCTGTAGGTGTTACATTAAGCTGCTTGCTCCCAGGTTCAATCTGGTCATTTTGTTACACATATAAGCCCTAACAAAATAATAAAAAGCCTTCAGCCCTTTCATACGTAGCTTAATATAACGCTAAAAATAAATAAAATACATGTATCTATCAGCCCTTCTATAATAAAATGCTAGGCCAACACACCAGACAACCATTCATTCATACACTGCGACAGCTAAATAAATAATAATAATGGAGAATCCCCCACACGTGTAGCAGAGCCCGCCCTCTCCCTGTGAGGCCGGCCAGCGATTCAGGAAACACCGAGGCCGGCCAGCGATTCAGGAAACACCGAGGCCGGCCAGCGATTCAGGAAACACCGAGGCCGGCCAGCGATTCAGGAAACACCGAGGCCGGCCAGCGATTCAGGAAACACCGAGGCCGGCCAGCGATTCAGGAAACACCGAGGCCGGCCAGCGATTCAGGAAACACCGAGGCCGGCCAGCGATTCAGGAAACACCGAGGCCGGCCAGCGATTCAGGAAACACCGAGGCCGGCCAGCGATTCAGGAAACACCGAGGCCGGCCAGCGATTCAGGAAACACCGAGGCCGGCCAGCGATTCAGGAAACACCGAGGCTCGCGCGCGACCAGCTCACCTTGACTCCTTGCTCTCCTCCACAGCCCCGTTGCTGCCCGCTGAACCCTCGACGGATCCTTCATCGCCTTTGGCCGGTATGCTCCTCTGGATCTTCACTTTGATCAGAGCGCTGGACGCCATCTTGTCTCCACTTGTGGGGGATCTTTGTGTAAAATGGAGCCGAGCGAGCGCCGAGGAAGCGATTATATGTACTGCCCCGGTGCATGACGGGAAGCCACGTAAGCGCGTCACAGCTCTTAAAGCCCTCCTCTCTCCCATGGTGCCTCGCTGCTGCGGCGGCCATGATTAAACCAAAGGTGCAGCTTTCAGTGGGCCAGGCACTAAAGGGAAATGTCAAAGTGAATTTAAAAATTAAAAGTCAGAATAGCCAAATAAAACCATAGCTGGCTGAGATAAGTGTCACAGTTTGCCTATAATGACCTTAAATTTGGAATTCACCTGGAATTCTCACTGTAGGGAATGAAACCCTGTTCTTGTGAGCCCAGGAATCTGATTTTTCCTAGTATAAAAAGAGTCCGAATTTATTGTATTTTGCCATAGAGCTTCTGTGCTATCCATGGAGAGAAATATATGGTACAGTCTTCGTGTGCATGGCTAATGCACTGTGTAAATAATCTCAACCCCTAGGTTTGGTAAAATAGGGTTATTCACCAAATAACAAATTGTTGTGAATTAAAACTTTGTATGGCAAAATGGCATATCTGGGGAAGAAAATCTCCAACACGGCTATAATTACAGTTTACTACTTAAGCCAAACTTTTGCAATTCAGATATTCCCTACAACTCAGACAGGATTATTCACTTGACTAAAGTGAGAATTGTCAGGATTCAATGTTAATTTCAAATGTAAAGGAGTAGTCCGTTGATTTAACAATTTACTGGGTATAACCCCTGTGGTGGAATCTCGGTAAAAATAAATTTAGTAGGCCGAGATTACCACGTGGCATGTGTACGTGCATATGCTGACGTATCGATCAGTTGGTTGCACGAGGCAAGATACGATCAGTAGTGTACGGAGCATGTGCAAGGATACAGGATGTAGTATTCCCCTCCTCCATTGTGCTGGACAGGCCATGCGGTCAAGCAGGAAGTTAATTCTTATTTGTGTTGATTGGTCAAGAGAATGTGCGGGTGGAGCTTAATATGGGAGGAGTTATGTGCCTATATAAGGAGCCTGCACTATTGTCCGGGGCTCAGAACTTGCTGTATTTTGGTGACATTAGTCCCTCTGAGTCCCGATCGGTGATCCAATAAAGAATCTCTTCCTTCCTGAAGAAACCTGTGTCCATCTCTCTGTGCTTCGCTTCCGTCAGTTTCTCCGGTATCATTTGGTGCATTGGCCGGGAAGCTCATCGTTCAACGGTAGCTGAGAGGCAGAGGCGTGAGACGGTCTATCTTTGCCCACGTTCTCTACGGCTGCACCCCTGAACTTCTGCGTGGACCTCCCTTCGTCTCGGCGCCACTGGTCTGTTGTCCAGGAGATCATCGGCCTCTACGTAAGAAGTGCTGGGGTGTCCCCGTCGATGAGTGTGAACTCAGGTTCAGGAACGAGGAGGTAAGACAACTGCTGTTTTAGACGGCAGAACCCACTAGGGGTATACCGATTGTGCGGTAGGCCCAAAGGGGTTTGAATCTGTGTATCTGCCCCCTCTGTCGGAGGGAAGGAGCGAAGGCGCACCGCTCGATCGAACGCTCTTTAGTCAGACCGTTTGATTTTGTTAGTCAGGCGGGGCTCTGGTGTAAATAGCCCTAGCCGGACACCGGTGTCTTGTCTAGACTAGCGTTCTAGGGTGTATATTTTGTTCGCTAGGTCGGAGGGACCGGGAGACTAAGCGGCGTCTGTGTAAATTCGGTTCGCTAGCTCTCAACCTATCTGGGCTAAGTGGGAAGGCGTGTAAATTTGGAACCCACTAGACTTTTGATAGTTATCGACTAAGAGGCGTCTGTGTAAATTCGGTCCTCTAGCTCGACTATATGTGGTGCTTGGGCAGTGTGGCTAACCAAAACGTATGTAGATTGTTTTTAGGTAGTCCATTCAAGGTACTGGCCAATAGTTTAGTTGGGAATTGTAAATGTGTTAAAAATATTTTAGTAAAGTGTATATCTTGTTAGATAGCGTGAGCTCAGCCGTCTAGCGAGAGTGTTAATAGTGTGTTGCTGTATTATAGTGCACGGTACCATAACCCTGTATATTTACTGACACTGTATATAAGTACTAATCACTGTCGTCCATTGCATGTTTAACACCATAACCACTAATAATTGTATTGTGACCTTAACTTGTGCTTTGACCTATGCTAACCGTACTGTAACCGCTATTTGTAAAAGACGATGTTACTGGGGTGTGTTATAGACGGGTAATTCATATATAGAGAATTATAGCGTGGGTGACTGTATAGTTTCGCCAAAGGGCATAATATTGATTATATAGTGACTGGTGTAACAGCTGTGTGTGTATGGGAATTCCCTGAGTGTTTATTGTGTTATTGTGTACGTTTCACTTGGTAACCGTACCACGTGGTGCTGTTGCCAGAGGAAACGGGTGTGACTGTTGAATAGTACGCGTGTATAGTATTCGTTGTCGACGACGTTCCATTGTTAAGTATGGGTGCGTCGCAGTCAACGATTGCGGATCCCTTAGGTTGTATGGTGAAGAATTTTAAAAAGGGATTCAAAACTTGTGATTTTGGGGTTAAAATGTCTCCTGTACGTTTGGTCACTTTGTGTACTAGGGAGTGGCCTACTTTGGTTGCGGCATGGCCGCCACGTGGCAGTTTGGATCCAACTCTGGTACAGCGCTTACACGTGGCTGTATCAGGTAGGCCTGAACTTTACGGCCAGTTTCCTTATATTGATTGTTGGAGACAGGTCGTAAATGACTCGCCAAAATGGATTCAGACATGCCACGAGGAGCAATGTCGCCTCATGGTGGCTAGAACTTGTTTGTCCACTAGGACTGGTGTTAGGCCCATTTTGGACACGCCCCCTGAGTCCAAGATCCCTTTGCCGCCCCCTTACTTTCCTTTAAGAGGAAGTGACGCAAGTGCAGGAAGTCCTGCAACCCTCCCCTCATTGCCCTTATCCACTTCCGCTTCCTCCTCCAGTACAGGATCCACCCCCTCTCGTACTAAATCTCCCCTTCCGGAATCAGAGCCAACCCCCATTAGGTCTGAATATCCTGATTTGGCGCCACTTCAGACTTCCGGTCAAGCTTCTTCTAGCTCGACTCGAAGTGTTCTATTCACTACCTTTTCCCAAAACCAAGCTCCCACATCCTCATGCCCTATCTCTCCCCGACCGGAACCTCTAACTGACGCCCCTCTACGTAGCCCCATACAAACCCGACAACTGACCGGTACCCAACAATTAAAGCACTATCAGATGCCTCTTCGTCTGAATCCCGGGTCAGCCTATATCGATGCCGCAGGTCAAATGGCACATGCTGACCCAGTCTTCGTATATGTTCCATTCACGACAACCGATCTCTTAAACTGGAAGACCCACAATTCCTCGTATACTGAGAAACCACAAGCTATGACTGATCTGTTCACCTCAATAGTACAGACACATAACCCGACATGGGCTGATTGCCAGCAGTTATTAATGACTTTGTTTAACAATGAGGAAAGGACAAGAATTAATCAAGCAGCCATTAAAGCGTTAGAGGATAAAGCCCGTACTTTGAACCAAGCTAATCCAGCAGCATGGGCCGCAACACATTATCCCAACACCGATCCCGATTGGAACGTAAATGGTGCTGATATGGTTCAACTCAGAGCCTATAGAGACGCTATAATTGCTGGCATGAAAGCAGGAGGAAAGAAATCCATTAATATGTCGAAGACAGTTGAGGTGATTCAGAAAAGTGATGAAGCGCCCAGTGTCTTTTATGACCGATTATTGGAGGCATACCGCTTGTATACCCCCTTTAATCCGGAAGACGCAGATAATTCCCGAATGGTGAACTCCGCCTTTGTCAGCCAAGCTTACGGAGATATTAAGCGCAAGCTACAAAAGTTAGAAAGGTTTGCAGGTATGTCTATCACCCAACTAATGGAGGTAGCGAATAAGGTTTATATGAATAGGGAAACAGAAAGTAAGAAAGAGGAAGAGCGCAAGATGCGTAGAAAGGCAGATATGCTAGCGGTAGCAATCGCAGGCGTAGATAGACGGGGCCCAGATAGAGGCGATAATAAGTGGAATGAGGAACCTCTAAGTAGAAATCAGTGCGCATACTGTAGGGAAGAAGGGCATTGGAGAAATGAGTGTCCGCGAAGAGAACAGTCTGAGAGAGACAGACCTAGGACAGGTTATGGAAACTTTAGAGGCAGAGCGAGAGGTAGAGGAGGCCCCGGAGGGAGTAATGGTAATAGAGGGAGCAATGGGAACAGAGGAAGTGTTAGGGAAGACAGATATTTTCCAGCAGCGCAAAGGCCCCGCGATAGAGAAGGTAGGGACTTTGTAGGATTGGCTGACACGGTCATGGAGGACTATTGATACCGACCGGGCTCCATCCCCCTTGGTCGAGCGGAGCCTATGGTCGATGTATCAATAGGGGGAAAAAGGAGTGCGTTCATGATCGACACTGGTGCTGAACATTCAGTGGTGACTAATCTAGTTGCTCCTCCATCTGGAAGGACTATTACTGTGATAGGAGCAACTGGAAGAAGTGCTGAAAAACCGGTTCTTAAAAGTCGACTCTGTACATTGGGAGGCCACGTAGTAAAACATCAATTCCTTTATATGCCTGAATGTCCAGTCCAATTGCTGGGACGTGATATGCTATCTAAATTACAAGCGTAGATTACGTTCCTACCAAATGGAACAACATCCTTAAAGTTTAATGGACCTTCAGGTATTATGACATTATCCGTACCAAAGGAAGAAGAGTGGCGACTTTATACAGCGTTGACTATCCAAAACCCTAGGAGTGATGAATCCTTATTCAACATACCAGGAGTTTGGGCAGAGAACAACTCACCAGGACTGGCCCGCAATATTCCACCTATTAAAATCGAACTAAAACTTGGGGTTTATCCAGTGAGCCTAAGACAATATCACATCCCGCAGAAGGCTAAGAAGAACATCCAATCTTATCTGGATAAGTTCATACGGTATGGTATCCTAAAATTCTGTACTTCCCCCTGGAACACCCCATTGCTGCCTGTTCAAAAGCCCGGTACAGATGAGTATCGACCTGTGCAGGACTTGAGAGCAGTCAATGATGCGGTTGTTAGTATACATCCAGTTGTGCCCAATCCATATAACCTGCTTGCTTTAATTCCGGGCGGGGCTACCTATTTTACAGTCTTAGACCTCAAAGATGCCTTCTTTTGCCTCCGAATTGCCGCAGAAAGTCAATGTATCTTCGCTTTCCAATGGGAAAACGCTGTAACGGGCTCAAAACGCCAAATGACCTGGACAAGACTGCCCCAAGGGTTTAAAAATTCACCTACCCTATTTGGTTCAGCTCTAAGTCAAGATCTACTGGATTTCGAGTCTATCCCAGGAGAGTGTGTATTGTTACAGTATGTAGATGACTTGTTGATAGCAGCAGTTACAAAAGAAATATGTCAGCAAGCAACGCACGATCTACTACACATTCTCTGGAAGGCAGGATACAAGGTGTCTAGAAAGAAGGCTCAGTTGTGTTTGCCAACTGTCAAATATCTGGGATTCCATATCTCTGAAGGTCAAAGAATTATGGGGCCAGAGAGAAAAGAAGCTGTGTGCCAAATACCGATACCCAAGAATAGAAGACAAGTGCGAGAATTCTTGGGGGCAGCAGGCTTCTGTAGGATATGGATTCCCAGCTACGCGATACTGGCAAAACCTCTGTATGCAGCTATCAAAGGTACAGAGCACGACCCCTTCTTATGGACTCAAGAACAGCAAACGGCATTTGAAGATGTGAAGAAGGCTTTGATGAGTGCCCCAGCATTAGGTCTACCTGATCACACACGACCATTCTACCTGTATGTACATGAGCAAAGAAGAATGGCTGTGGGGGTATTGACACAGTACTTGGGATCATGGCAAAGACCTGTTGCCTACATGTCTAAGCAACTGGATGCAGTGGCCAGTGGACTTCCACCTTGTCTAAGAGCCGTAGCTGCAGCCGCCCTGCTAGTAGCTGAAGCCGATAAACTCACTCTGGGTCAAGAACTTTATGTACGAGTCCCACATGCAGTACAGACGTTGTTGGATTACAAAGGAAATCATTGGTTTAGTAATAGCCGTATGACCAAGTATCAAGCAATGTTGTGTGAAAACCCAAGAGTGCATTTAGAGACTGTAAATACCTTAAATCCAGCTACCCTTTTGCCACAACCTACTGAAAGTCAACATGATTGTTTGGAAGTAATGGATGAAGTATTTTCAAGTAGACCAGATCTTCGTGATTTTCCCATCCAGAACCCCGATGTTCAATATTACACCGACGGCAGTAGTTATGTGAAAGAAGGGATCCGCTATGCAGGATATGCAGTAACAACAATAGACAAGGTGATAGAAGCTCGGCCACTGGCGAAAGGAACATCAGCACAAAAGGCAGAATTGATAGCACTGACACGAGCGTTACAATTGGCTGAAGGTTTAAGAGTGAACATCTACACGGACTCCAAGTATGCGTTTTTAACCACTCATGCCCACGGAGCTTTGTATAAAGAAAGAGGACTACTGAATTCAGAAGGCAAAGAAATCAAATATGCAGCTGAAATCCTACAACTATTGGAAGCAGTGTGGGAGCCGAAAGAAGTCGGTATCATACATTGTCGAGCGCATCTGAGAGGAGATGGTGATGTAACCAAGGGAAATCGGATGGCAGACAGTACAGCTAAGCGTGCCGCTGAATCAGGAAGACAGGAGTATGTAGGGCATATAGCTGCTCTAATACCAACCCCACTGTCTCAATGGACTCCAGTTTATACAGCTCAAGAAGAGGAGTGGTTAAAGACTGAACCAGGAAAGTATTTGGAGAACAAATGGTATCAGCTAGAAGATGGAAGAATAGTCATACCAGCATCACTAGCGGTAGAAATTGTCCAAAACTATCACAACGGGACACATTCTGGGAGAGACAGTACAGAAGAATCTCTCAGAAAACATTTCTACATACCAAGATTGTCCAACTTGACTCAGGCCATTGTACGAAGATGTGTAACGTGTGCTAAAAATAATGCAAGACAAGGACCTGTAAAGCCACCAGGAGTCCAGTTTATGGGGGGACTCCCCATGTCCGATCTACAAATAGACTTTACAGTGATGCCTAAATCGGGTGGACATCGTTACCTGCTGGTAATTGTGTGCACCTATTCAGGCTGGGTAGAAGCATGTCCTACTCGTACTGAGAAAGCAGGAGAAGTTGTGAGATTCCTGTTACGAGAAATAATACCCCGATATGGACTACCCTGCTCTATAGGATCGGACAATGGTCCAGCTTTTGTTCACCAGTGCCTACAACAACTGACTCATATGCTTGGTATAAAGTGGAGGCTTCATACGGCATATAGACCCCAGAGTTCTGGTAAGGTAGAGAGAATGAATAGAACTATTAAGAACCAGTTGGCAAAAATGTGTCAGGAAACCCAACTTAAGTGGAACGTTCTCTTACCCATAGCTCTATTGCGAATCCGCAGTACCCCTACCAGAAGGATGGGCCTCTCTCCTTTTGAAATCATGTATGGGCGACCACCTCCCGTACTTGGTAACTTAAGGGGGGACTTGAGTCAGTTGGGAGAAGGAATTACCCGGCAGCAGGTTGTAGAGTTGGGTAAGACTATGGAGGAGGTACAGAAATGGGTACAAGATAGATTACCTGTGAATATTTATCCCCCAGTTCATAGTTACCATCCAGGAGATCAAGTGTGGATTAAAGAGTGGAATAATGTACCGTTAGGGCCCAAGTGGAGAGGTCCTTATGTTGTTCTTTTGTCTACCCCTACAGCGATAAAAGTAGCCGAAGTGACTCCGTGGATACATCACTCCAGGGTTAAACCAGCAGCAGTTGATTCTTGGCAAGTTACAGCAGATCCAGAGAATCCCTGCAAGATCCGGTTAAAACGCACTACTCAGTCGGAGTAACGAGGAATCGTGTGGATTACAAATTTTATTGTTACAGGGATTTGGTGAAGTGAGTGTTTTAGACGGCCATAATAAAGCCTGTCCGCTCACCAGCACATAGTATATAAGCCAGGAAAGTCTCGAAGGGACACCTGTGAAGACGAGCAGAACTCCATTCCCTGCAGCCCTTACATCCTGGAAGCACGGACGAAGACTGAGGATGACGGCGAAAGATGTATTCTTGATAATGTTTATTTATGTGTGTTTTTATATTCAGGAAGGTAGAGGTACCGACACTCCTAGCTGTGAGGTATGCATTAAGACTACAAGAACAGGTAACCATATTTCCCAAACCCTAATTTGGCATTCACAATACGAGTGTAAAGGAGATGTATCAAGATGTAGATACTTAAATATAGAATATAGTGTGTGCCATTTAGGAGTAGGAGAACCTAAGTGCTTCAGTCCAGAGTATCAACCTCGTACAATTTGGTTGACTCTCAGGAATGGAGATCCTCAGGGGACCCTAATTAATAAGACGGTGTTAGAATCCGTACATTCTTCGGGTGTTCTGCTATTTGATGCATGTAAGGCGATATCAAGTGGTAGAAAGCCGTGGAATGTATGTGGGGATCTTAGATGGGAGAGGACGTATGGGTCTAACGATAAATATATTTGTCCCAGTAGTAAAAATAAATATGTGAGTCCTAGATGCCCAAATAGAGAGTATAACTTTTGCCCATATTGGTCTTGTGTGGGGTGGGCAACTTGGGGACAGACAGTAGACAAGGACATGATAGTGACTAAGTTGCCTACCAGCCCATATTGTAAGTCTATGGAATGCAACCCAGTCCATATACTTATAAATAACCCCGACAAGTTCTTAGACAAGTATGGCAATTTATTTGGGTTTCAAATATACGGGACGGGTTTAGATCCTGGGACAATATTGTTTATAGGGATAGAGACTGATACGGTATCCTCCCAGACTCATCAAGTATACCATTCCTTTTATGAAGAGATGAGTATAGATAATAAGATCCCCCATAATGCTAAAAACCTGTTCATTGATTTAGCCGAAAGTATTGCCGGTAGTCTTAATGTTACCAACTGCTATGTGTGTGGAGGTACTAACATGGGAGACCAATGGCCTTGGGAAGCAAAGGAGGTAATGTCCGGTTCTGAGGCAGTTGACCAACTAATATCTACACAAGCCGATTATCATATGAGTGTTAGAGGTAAATCTGAGTGGAGATTAAAGACCTCCATCATAGGTTATGTTTGCATAGCAAGGAAAGGAATAATGTATAATACTTCTGTAGGAGAATTAACTTGTCTAGGGCAAAAAGCTTATGATGATGATACTAAGAATACAACTTGGTGGTCGGCTTCAAATGTCTCAGAACCATCTAACCCGTTTGCTAGATACGCCAATTTAAAGGATGTGTGGTTTGATCTATCCATCACATCTACCTGGAGAGCCCCAGCAAATTTGTACTGGATCTGTGGTAAGAAAGCCTATTCGGAGTTGCCACAGGACTGGGAAGGGGCATGTGTGTTGGGTATGCTCAAACCATCCTTCTTCTTGTTACCTATTGAAACAGGTGAGACTTTAGGTGTTAAAGTGTATGATGTGAATCATAGGAAGAAAAGGGGACACATAGAGATAGGCGCCTGGGAAGATAATGAATGGCCTCCCCAGCGTATTATAGATTATTATGGGCCAGCCACGTGGGCAGAAGATGGTACCTTTGGTTATAGAACCCCTATTTATATGCTCAACCATATTATAAGATTACAGGCGGTGGTTGAGATTATCACTAACGAGACATCACAAGCGCTCAATCTTCTAGCGAAGCATAATACCAGGATGAGGACAGCAGTCTACCAAAATAGATTAGCCTTGGATTACCTTTTGGCAGTAGAGGGAGGTGTATGTGGGAAGTTTAACCTGAGCAATTGCTGTCTTCAAATAGATGACGAAGGGCAAGCAATAGCTGAGCTTACTAGCCATATGGTTAAACTAGCGCATGTGCCTACTCAGGTATGGAAAGGGTACAATCCAAGTAGTTGGTTTGGTAGCTGGTATGAGTGGTTTGGAGGGCTTAAGGCAGTGGTAGGTGGAGTCCTACTGATTTTAATGTTGTGTCTTCTCCTACCGTGTCTTATACCCTTAGTAGTCAGGTCTGTGCAAAGTCTGATAGAAAATATAGCAGAGAGGAAGGCTGCTGCACAGATAATGGCAATATATAAATATAAGGCTCTAGATCAGGGAGAACCAATGCAGGAAGATGAATGTTGAAGATTCATATCATAAGTTAAGTCTGGTCTGGTTCAAGGTAACTTGCGGTGTATGCAAACTAAGGTTAAGTGATGCCTCAAGTAATTGTAAAATATCAAGAGGCATCAAAGGGGGGAATGTGGTGGAATCTCGGTAAAAATAAATTTAGTAGGCCGAGATTACCACGTGGCATGTGTACGTGCATATGCTGACGTATCGATCAGTTGGTTGCACGAGGCAAGATACGATCAGTAGTGTACGGAGCATGTGCAAGGATACAGGATGTAGTATTCCCCTCCTCCATTGTGCTGGACAGGCCATGCGGTCAAGCAGGAAGTTAATTCTTATTTGTGTTGATTGGTCAAGAGAATGTGCGGGTGGAGCTTAATATGGGAGGAGTTATGTGCCTATATAAGGAGCCTGCACTATTTTCCGGGGCTCAGAACTTGCTGTATTTTGGTGACATTAGTCCCTCTGAGTCCCGATCGGTGATCCAATAAAGAATCTCTTCCTTCCTGAAGAAACCTGTGTCCATCTCTCTGTGCTTCGCTTCCGTCAGTTTCTCCGGTATCACCCCCAAAAGACAGCATTTTTTTTACTGCATGTTTTCTTGGTTTCATATGAATCAAGGCCTCCTTAAAGTGTGATGTTGTCCTGGAGGCATGCCTCCAAAATGACAGTCCAATGCAATGCTCTCCACAGACTGTAGGTGCATGCACCGCACTTGCCGTGATGCGTCTATGACTCTGCCATAGAGAATCATTGCATATGTTGGCCAATACCTTCTGAAAAGGACCTTTTCCAAGGGCCGGAGTAGTGAAAGTACAGAATCTGGTCTTTATTGCGATATAGGGGGAAAGACAGAAAAGAAAACGATTCTGATTCAAAGAGCTTGACATTTTGCATATAAGTTATCAGTTACACACAAAGGAATGTGAGCTACCATCCTTTTCTGCAATTTTTCACACTATAATACACATACCATTTGTTAGTACTTATCTTGCAAGAAGGGGTAGCACTAACTCCTTGAAATTTTTAACTACTAATAGGGATAGCAAAAAAACAACTTGTAACTACTAACAGTGATAGTCCCTTACAAATAATGCAAAATACAAACGGAAGTCAGCGCTAATTTAACAAACAATGTAGCATAGTGCAATATTAAAATCCACGATCTCCGCTGGTATAACAGGTAAATCCACAGTCAGCGCTGAAAAGTAAGGCAATATCCCAATCCTCCCAATAACCGGACGAAACACAGTTTGGGAGTCAACTAACTGGCTTTATTCACAGGCTAGTAGATTTATACAGTTCCCCATGCAAGGGGTTTCCTGACAGAAGCTTCAGGGGATTTCTCCCATAATGCAGTGTAATTCTCCCAGAAGTGGCTAGGTTTGCCACAAACAATATGTAGGTAGGCAGCAACCCAAATGAAGGAGACCCCTCAAATCCTTTAACAAATGAGAAAATACAAAGAAATGGGGTAGGACTGCGCCAGCAGAAAAGTAAAATAGAATAACGCAAAATAGTTCAAAAATAGTCTCACTAGAGTAACAGTGTTTGATGGAATGTAGATGAGTAGACCTTTCAGTAGAAATGGGTATGTCGTATGGTCTCAGGGTATTCACATATATGAAAAACAAAGAGACAGGGGCAGCCAGTAGTGCAATACGTCTAAAATCCAATGAGTGAAATAGTCTTATAAAGTAAAGAACTCACATTTAAAAGAGCTATGGCGGGGGCGTGGCTTGGACACCGGAGTGAATGGCCGCGTGAGAGCTGAGCTCCGTCCAGAACCGGCCTCATAAGCAGCAATCCCGGCAGTTAAGGCGACATGGCATCAAAGAAATCGAGATCACAGGCTAACACCACCCCATCTACATCACTTACGTCATCGAAAATCTCTCTTAGACGGTATTTTGGAGAAAAATCGGAGACGGATATCAAATCCAAGATGGCGGCGACAGAGAAATCTCCTGCAAACAGCGCACCATCCAGCCCTGCGGCCTCGGACAACTCCTTAGATGGCAGCGATCTAAAGACTCTACTCTCACAACTACCATCTAAACAAGATTTGGAAACAATGTTTTCTAAGATGGAGAGGAGCTTTGGGGACAAAATACAATCACTCCACGAGGAGGTAAGCCATATAGGCCATAGGGTACAAACACTAGAAGAAGAGGGGGAAGCAACAGCTTTGCATATCACAAATATACAATCCCTTCAACAAACCCACAATGAGGCCATATTATTCCTGCAAAGGAAAATAGAAGATTTGGACAACAGAGGAAGAAGAAACAACCTTAGGATAAGGGGTCTCCCAGAAACTCAGGAGGGAGAAACAGAGGATATTATACTCCTGCTCACAGGCCTCTTTAACAAAATATTGGACAGGCCTCTGGACACTGTCATTAAATTTGACTGCGCACACAGAGCGATTAGACCCCTGAGCACTACCACATGACAAACCGAGGGATATTATCTGAAGAGTTCACCATTTCCCGCTCAAAGAAGCACTTCTACAAAAAGCCAGACGCCTCAGAGACATTAAACATGGCGACCATAAAGTGTTGATCTTCTAGAACTTGGCACAATCAACTCTCGTAGCAAGGAGAGCACTTAGGCCCATAACAGCAGCCCTCTCGGATAACAATATTAGATACAGATGGGCATATCCCTTCACTCTGGTGGTTACACAGCAAGGGAAAACATACTCTATCTCCACACCCGCAGATGTCCCTGCTTTCCAGCAAGCCATAGGACTTCCAAAGGACACAGTAGAGGACTGGACTGGGCTGCCATTGGGACAGGCATCATGCACATCCCAGAGAACCAAATGGCAAAGAACCCCAAGAAAACGTAGAAGACGTACCCCATTGGGCAATGAACCTATAACAACTCCCAAAAGCGAATTAAGCAGACCCACTTGAGGGACCTAATATATCCTTTATTACTTATAACTACCTTTTGAAGCACCTAGATGCTCTCTCTTATACCTGAAAGTTTCATGTCATATGTCGCAACTCACATACTGTTTAATGTATTGCATATTTATACTGCCATTCCGCGCAGCCACCGCCTGCACCCCCTTAGGAGCTGGGCCATGGCTGTGTGGAAACTAGGGGACAGAAACCCACATTTCAGATTTAATTCCAAGTTATTATAAGATACCATATGTTATATAGTTAGATACGCTTTTAGAACTATAAGTTTACTTTCCAGACTACAGGCCACACGTTCTGGACACCCAAGACCTCGTAACCCCCAAGAGGTGCCGCAGAAAGCCCGCAGGACTCATACAGAGCCTAGCGCGCTAGACACCATCTGGCAGATGCATGTTACTCACATGCTAATCGTACATAATATTCCAAGTTTGAGATCCCCCCACACATCCTACATCCCCACACACCATAATTTCCGCTCACTTTTTAATGGCTGATCTCAAAATAATGTCCCTAAATGTTAGGGGACTCAACACTCCGGAGAAACGCACAGTACTAACCCATGAAATTGACAGGCAACGGGCTGATATTGTTTTCTTGCAGGAAACACATTTTAGAGGGAATCAAACCCCCAAACACGATAGGGCAAGCATTCCATAGCAACTACCACGGGGGCAAAGCAAGGGAAGTAGCTATTCTAATATCACCACGTATAGTCTTTACCCTGAGTGAAACCGAAACTGACCCCTTGGGAAGGTATCTATTCATTAAAGGCACGCTAAACAACACATTATTGACACTGGCAACTATATATGCTCCAAATACCAAACAAGTATCCTTTATCAATTCCTGTCTTCGGAAACTACACAAATTTGCAGAAGGGATAACGGTTCTGGGGGGGGACTGGAACATGGTCCTAGATCACTCCACAGACAGTTCTACAACCAGTAGAGACACACAGAAACACCAAAGGGCTTTGTTTCAGAGATCCCTCCATACCCACCAACTGGTAGATTGCTGGAGAATATCCCATCCACAAGTGAAGGACTACAGTTACTACTCACAGGTTGCACATAGCTATTCCAGACTGGATATGTTCTTTCTAGGACATAGACATCTACATTTGCTGAAGGAGGCATCAATAGGCCATATCACATGGTCAGATCATACCCCAGTATTCCTCACACTATCTATTACAGGAATGTGCACACCGGTCAACTTGTAGCGAATAAATGAATCGCTACTAGACGACCCTAGAGTAACTGATGACCTCAATGAATCCCTCCCTAGATATTTTCTGGAAAACAAGAATAAAGACACTGCAGACACCTGGGTATGGGAGGCACACAAAGGTATTACTCGAGGTATACTGATTAAGTGGGGAGCACGCATAAAGAAAGAACGCCAAGCGGAGGTCAAATCACTCACAGAAGCAATCTCTAGGGCAGAATCGAAACATAAAGCCGACCCCTCAGTAGAAACATGCAACACACTAACAGCACTAAGAATGGATCTACGCAATATCCTTACGATGAAGGCACACAGAGCAATACTCCTAACTAGGGGGACATATTACGCACACGTCAATAGGAGTGGGAAATATCTAGCTAGAGCCCTAAAAGAAAAGCACCAAAAAACATACATATCCCACATAAAAGCACAGGACGGCACACGCAAAGACAAGACCGAGGACATAGCCAAAACCTTCCGGGACTACTACAGTAATCTCTATAACCTAGACTAACCGAGAAGCCCTCTTCACGACATTAAAACATATATCTCCTTCCATACCCAAAAAACTATAGACGCCCACCAGTCAACCATTTTGGACTCACATATCCAACTGGAGGAATTGCAAAATGCAATAAAAACTCTCCCTAAAGGTAAAAGCCTGGGACCTGATGGCCTAACATCCAGATACTACCAATCTTTCCAACACATCGTGACCCCCCACTACCTAGAAGTCCTTTACAGCCTGCTAACTACTCCAGAATTGCCACCCCCGATGCTGAAAGCATCGATCACAATCCTACCAAAACCTGGCAAGGACCAGAGCATATGTAGTAGTTATAGACCCATCTCCCTGATTAACCTTGACATTAAACTCCTCGCAAAAATCCTTGCCAACCGACTCAAGACATTTTTGCCCGACTTGGTCCATACAGACCAAGCAGGATTTATCTCCGGCAGAGAGGCGAGGGACAATACCACCCGTGTTCTCAATATTATACACGGTGCCTCAATCACCAAGAGATCAACAATACTACTCTCGGTTGATGCCGAAAAGGCGTTCGAACAATTACATACAATGGGTGAGAACACTGTAGAAGGAACCATCGGCCACAGTTGGAGTCAATGGGCAAAACTCTCCCCCCTTTACTATAGGCAATGGTACGAGACAGGGGTGCCCTTTGTCGCCACTCCTATTCGTTCTGGTGGTGGAACCATTCCTAAATGCTATCAGGGCAAATAACAACATAAAAGGCTTCAATACAGGTGGACAGGAAGTAAAAGTATCTGCCTTCGCAGAGGACGTATTCCTAACCCTCACACACCTAGATCAATCCCTCCCACATCTCCAAAAAGAAATAGAATACTTCAGTACATACTCGAACTTCAAGATAAACGCTGATAAGTGTGAACTAATGGGAATAAACTTAAACCCGACCCAACATAAGCACATAAGCCACACTTACCCTTATAAATGGGCAAACACAGGCCTCACATATAGGCGTTAAACTAACATCCACAACTACAGGCCTCTATAGAATGAACTATATCCCCCTATTGGCTAACATTGAATCACAACTGAAACAATGGGACAAACCACACTTCTCCCTATTTGAACAACATAATAACCCCTTAAGGACACATAACATGTGTAACATGTCATGATTCCCTTTTATTCCAGAATCTTGGTCCTTAAGGGTTTAAGATGATGATACTACCAAAAATCCTCTATATATTTCAAACGCTCCCCATCGAGCTCAGACGCTCGTTTTTCCACACGCGGAAAAAAACCTTCCTCTCGTTTATTTGGGGAAATAAAAAATCCCGATTAGCAAATGAAACACTCACACGGGACAAAAAGAAGGGAGGTATGGGATTACCCCATATTTACAACTACTACATAGCAGTCCTTTTCACTAGAATAAGAGAATGGACAGATATAACGCACAAAAAGGCGTGGTATGACATAGAACAAAGCTATGCACGAGTCCCTCTGACATCCCTCCCCTGGAAAACATGCCAACTACAGCAGATAGCAAACTCAACCCACCCCCTTATCCACCACATCCTAAAGAAATGGAGATTACACAAAACCCCATGGGACTTGTCACCAGGCATCTCTCCACTACCCAGATATACTAGGGGGCAGGGGTGCACAGACTATAATAAAACTATTAGAGACGCCGAACCCACACCTTGGCGACCTACTGACGGAGTATACACCCCCTAAACTCAGACATCTACAAAACCCAGGTGGTCACCACTCACTAATAGAAGCAATGAGATACGCACAGCTGAGACACTCCCTCGCCCAAAAAGTCCTACCAAACTGGACTCCAAGAGGTTTAACCCCCTTTGAGAAACTGTGCACGACCACAAAACCACAGAAACGCACCCTATCACAAATCTACAAACTCATCCAAACATCCGATAATGATCAGGAGACCCTGACATACTAACGAAAATGGATGAAGGAACTACACATACACATGACACACCAGGACTGGGCATATATCTTCACAAAACCCATGCACACTTCCATTAGCTTATTAAGATGCAAGTCTTTCTATTAGCGCATTACGCGGTGGTATAGGACACCAGACTTACTCCATTTGTACTGGCCAACAGTTAGTGATAAATGCTGGAGATGCGAGGGAGACGTGGGCAGTATGGGGCACCTATGGTGGTTTTGTCCACAAATAAAAACGTATTGGTTGGAAGTAATATCCAAAATTAATGCTATCCTAAGGGTGCTGCACTCTCTACCGCCTTCCCACGTCCTGCTGGGATGGCCGCAATCTTTCCAATGTATGAGGAGTCAGCGCCTGCTATGGCTGCTACTAGGAGAAACAAACAACCTTATACCGATTTACTGGAAACAAACTGTATCACCCACAGCTAACCAATGGATATAAAGGGTAGAACACATGAGAGAAATTGAAATGCTATATTATTCCTGCAAAGGAAAATAGAAGATTTGGACAACAGAGGAAGAAGAAACAACCTTAGGATAAGGGGTCTCCCAGAAACTCAGGAGGGAGAAACAGAGGATATTATACTCCTGCTCACAGGCCTCTTTAACAAAATATTGGACAGGCCTCTGGACACTGTCATTAAATTTGACTGCGCACACAGAGCGATTAGACCCCTGAGCACTACCACATGACAAACCGAGGGATATTATCTGAAGAGTTCACCATTTCCCGCTCAAAGAAGCACTTCTACAAAAAGCCAGACGCCTCAGAGACATTAAACATGGCGACCATAAAGTGTTGATCTTCTAGAACTTGGCACAATCAACTCTCGTAGCAAGGAGAGCACTTAGGCCCATAACAGCAGCCCTCTCGGATAACAATATTAGATACAGATGGGCATATCCCTTCACTCTGGTGGTTACACAGCAAGGGAAAACATACTCTATCTCCACACCCGCAGATGTCCCTGCTTTCCAGCAAGCCATAGGACTTCCAAAGGACACAGTAGAGGACTGGACTGGGCTGCCATTGGGACAGGCATCATGCACATCCCAGAGAACCAAATGGCAAAGAACCCCAAGAAAACGTAGAAGACGTACCCCATTGGGCAATGAACCTATAACAACTCCCAAAAGCGAATTAAGCAGACCCACTTGAGGGACCTAATATATCCTTTATTACTTATAACTACCTTTTGAAGCACCTAGATGCTCTCTCTTATACCTGAAAGTTTCATGTCATATGTCGCAACTCACATACTGTTTAATGTATTGCATATTTATACTGCCATTCCGCGCAGCCACCGCCTGCACCCCCTTAGGAGCTGGGCCATGGCTGTGTGGAAACTAGGGGACAGAAACCCACATTTCAGATTTAATTCCAAGTTATTATAAGATACCATATGTTATATAGTTAGATACGCTTTTAGAACTATAAGTTTACTTTCCAGACTACAGGCCACACGTTCTGGACACCCAAGACCTCGTAACCCCCAAGAGGTGCCGCAGAAAGCCCGCAGGACTCATACAGAGCCTAGCGCGCTAGACACCATCTGGCAGATGCATGTTACTCACATGCTAATCGTACATAATATTCCAAGTTTGAGATCCCCCCACACATCCTACATCCCCACACACCATAATTTCCGCTCACTTTTTAATGGCTGATCTCAAAATAATGTCCCTAAATGTTAGGGGACTCAACACTCCGGAGAAACGCACAGTACTAACCCATGAAATTGACAGGCAACGGGCTGATATTGTTTTCTTGCAGGAAACACATTTTAGAGGGAATCAAACCCCCAAACACGATAGGGCAAGCATTCCATAGCAACTACCACGGGGGCAAAGCAAGGGAAGTAGCTATTCTAATATCACCACGTATAGTCTTTACCCTGAGTGAAACCGAAACTGACCCCTTGGGAAGGTATCTATTCATTAAAGGCACGCTAAACAACACATTATTGACACTGGCAACTATATATGCTCCAAATACCAAACAAGTATCCTTTATCAATTCCTGTCTTCGGAAACTACACAAATTTGCAGAAGGGATAACGGTTCTGGGGGGGGACTGGAACATGGTCCTAGATCACTCCACAGACAGTTCTACAACCAGTAGAGACACACAGAAACACCAAAGGGCTTTGTTTCAGAGATCCCTCCATACCCACCAACTGGTAGATTGCTGGAGAATATCCCATCCACAAGTGAAGGACTACAGTTACTACTCACAGGTTGCACATAGCTATTCCAGACTGGATATGTTCTTTCTAGGACATAGACATCTACATTTGCTGAAGGAGGCATCAATAGGCCATATCACATGGTCAGATCATACCCCAGTATTCCTCACACTATCTATTACAGGAATGTGCACACCGGTCAACTTGTAGCGAATAAATGAATCGCTACTAGACGACCCTAGAGTAACTGATGACCTCAATGAATCCCTCCCTAGATATTTTCTGGAAAACAAGAATAAAGACACTGCAGACACCTGGGTATGGGAGGCACACAAAGGTATTACTCGAGGTATACTGATTAAGTGGGGAGCACGCATAAAGAAAGAACGCCAAGCGGAGGTCAAATCACTCACAGAAGCAATCTCTAGGGCAGAATCGAAACATAAAGCCGACCCCTCAGTAGAAACATGCAACACACTAACAGCACTAAGAATGGATCTACGCAATATCCTTACGATGAAGGCACACAGAGCAATACTCCTAACTAGGGGGACATATTACGCACACGTCAATAGGAGTGGGAAATATCTAGCTAGAGCCCTAAAAGAAAAGCACCAAAAAACATACATATCCCACATAAAAGCACAGGACGGCACACGCAAAGACAAGACCGAGGACATAGCCAAAACCTTCCGGGACTACTACAGTAATCTCTATAACCTAGACTAACCGAGAAGCCCTCTTCACGACATTAAAACATATATCTCCTTCCATACCCAAAAAACTATAGACGCCCACCAGTCAACCATTTTGGACTCACATATCCAACTGGAGGAATTGCAAAATGCAATAAAAACTCTCCCTAAAGGTAAAAGCCTGGGACCTGATGGCCTAACATCCAGATACTACCAATCTTTCCAACACATCGTGACCCCCCACTACCTAGAAGTCCTTTACAGCCTGCTAACTACTCCAGAATTGCCACCCCCGATGCTGAAAGCATCGATCACAATCCTACCAAAACCTGGCAAGGACCAGAGCATATGTAGTAGTTATAGACCCATCTCCCTGATTAACCTTGACATTAAACTCCTCGCAAAAATCCTTGCCAACCGACTCAAGACATTTTTGCCCGACTTGGTCCATACAGACCAAGCAGGATTTATCTCCGGCAGAGAGGCGAGGGACAATACCACCCGTGTTCTCAATATTATACACGGTGCCTCAATCACCAAGAGATCAACAATACTACTCTCGGTTGATGCCGAAAAGGCGTTCGAACAATTACATACAATGGGTGAGAACACTGTAGAAGGAACCATCGGCCACAGTTGGAGTCAATGGGCAAAACTCTCCCCCCTTTACTATAGGCAATGGTACGAGACAGGGGTGCCCTTTGTCGCCACTCCTATTCGTTCTGGTGGTGGAACCATTCCTAAATGCTATCAGGGCAAATAACAACATAAAAGGCTTCAATACAGGTGGACAGGAAGTAAAAGTATCTGCCTTCGCAGAGGACGTATTCCTAACCCTCACACACCTAGATCAATCCCTCCCACATCTCCAAAAAGAAATAGAATACTTCAGTACATACTCGAACTTCAAGATAAACGCTGATAAGTGTGAACTAATGGGAATAAACTTAAACCCGACCCAACATAAGCACATAAGCCACACTTACCCTTATAAATGGGCAAACACAGGCCTCACATATAGGCGTTAAACTAACATCCACAACTACAGGCCTCTATAGAATGAACTATATCCCCCTATTGGCTAACATTGAATCACAACTGAAACAATGGGACAAACCACACTTCTCCCTATTTGAACAACATAATAACCCCTTAAGGACACATAACATGTGTAACATGTCATGATTCCCTTTTATTCCAGAATCTTGGTCCTTAAGGGTTTAAGATGATGATACTACCAAAAATCCTCTATATATTTCAAACGCTCCCCATCGAGCTCAGACGCTCGTTTTTCCACACGCGGAAAAAAACCTTCCTCTCGTTTATTTGGGGAAATAAAAAATCCCGATTAGCAAATGAAACACTCACACGGGACAAAAAGAAGGGAGGTATGGGATTACCCCATATTTACAACTACTACATAGCAGTCCTTTTCACTAGAATAAGAGAATGGACAGATATAACGCACAAAAAGGCGTGGTATGACATAGAACAAAGCTATGCACGAGTCCCTCTGACATCCCTCCCCTGGAAAACATGCCAACTACAGCAGATAGCAAACTCAACCCACCCCCTTATCCACCACATCCTAAAGAAATGGAGATTACACAAAACCCCATGGGACTTGTCACCAGGCATCTCTCCACTACCCAGATATACTAGGGGGCAGGGGTGCACAGACTATAATAAAACTATTAGAGACGCCGAACCCACACCTTGGCGACCTACTGACGGAGTATACACCCCCTAAACTCAGACATCTACAAAACCCAGGTGGTCACCACTCACTAATAGAAGCAATGAGATACGCACAGCTGAGACACTCCCTCGCCCAAAAAGTCCTACCAAACTGGACTCCAAGAGGTTTAACCCCCTTTGAGAAACTGTGCACGACCACAAAACCACAGAAACGCACCCTATCACAAATCTACAAACTCATCCAAACATCCGATAATGATCAGGAGACCCTGACATACTAACGAAAATGGATGAAGGAACTACACATACACATGACACACCAGGACTGGGCATATATCTTCACAAAACCCATGCACACTTCCATTAGCTTATTAAGATGCAAGTCTTTCTATTAGCGCATTACGCGGTGGTATAGGACACCAGACTTACTCCATTTGTACTGGCCAACAGTTAGTGATAAATGCTGGAGATGCGAGGGAGACGTGGGCAGTATGGGGCACCTATGGTGGTTTTGTCCACAAATAAAAACGTATTGGTTGGAAGTAATATCCAAAATTAATGCTATCCTAAGGGTGCTGCACTCTCTACCGCCTTCCCACGTCCTGCTGGGATGGCCGCAATCTTTCCAATGTATGAGGAGTCAGCGCCTGCTATGGCTGCTACTAGGAGAAACAAACAACCTTATACCGATTTACTGGAAACAAACTGTATCACCCACAGCTAACCAATGGATATAAAGGGTAGAACACATGAGAGAAATTGAAATGCTATATTGGTCCACATTAGGCAAATATAATAACTACCTAAGCATATGGGAACCCTGGTTAAAACACTGGGCACAGACACGAAATCAACCACAACCGATTGAAAAGTGATAATGGGAAACACCTTGTACCTTTCTCCCCCCTCATGTACATAGTAGACCCCCTCCCCCCCCTATACCTCACCCCCCGGAATACCCGGAGATCCCAGTTTAGCAAACCCCCACCAAAGGTTCAATGAAGTACAGAATACAAGGACAACACTTGTGGTAATATAATGAAAAGTAACATAGAAACCACTGTCTATCTCAACAATGTTGTATAAGATGAAACTTACCTCCCCCTTTATAACCTCCCTCCTTTCTCTTCTGTACCCCCTCGTATTTGTTGTGGAATATCAATAAAATTGTAATTAAAAAAAAAAAGAGCTATGGCCAGCTCTGGTGTGAAGGGCGTACATCAATATAATCCTTGCTTATGGGGATATGTGGAGGGAGTGCGTCTATCAGCACCGTCAGGTCATTCAAAGCTCCAAAGGAAATAAAAAGAGGCGACAATAGTGTTCTCAATTGGATAAAAGTAAGTAAAGGTAACTAAAATAATACCCACAGATATAGAGCAGGAACACTGCTCTATTTGTAAAGCATTGGTGGTATTATCCCCACCTGGGATTTCTTTTAGTACAGGAAAAGCAATAAAAAGCCAGGAAGGTAAAACTAGTAAAAGTGCATAAAAATACAATAAAAAGAGAATTGGCACAGTAAAGTAACCAAAAACCTTTAATTGATCTAAAACACACAATATAAAATAACCATTACGCATTTCACCAATATAGGCTTTCTCAAATGGCATAATGCCTACAGCCACTAGAGGGACTTCTGAAATTGAAACGGACCGTTATCTGATGCTGGATGTCCTCACGCTCTGACGCGCATGCGCATTAGGTCTCCTCCGGGGGGGGGGGGGGAACGAGCGTGGGCGAAGGACATCGACGCTGGACCCAGGTAAGTGACTCAAGGGGTTATTAACCGCGGGATGGGGGCTTGACAAAGGGGTAATCTATAGTGCAGGAAAACGAGTTTGTTTACATGGCACTATAGTTTCTCATTAACCCCTTAACGCCGTTACGGCGTGCTATGCCGTCACGGGTTAAGTGGGCTTTAACGCCGTTATGACGGCATAGCACGCCGTAACGGCTTGCAGCCCCAGGAGGTAAGTTATACTTACCTCCGCCGCGATCCGCTTCGGGAGGACTGCCTCACAGCCCAGGCAGCCCTCCCACGGCAAATGAGGCCCCCGGGGGCCATGTGATCGCTCTCAAAGAGCGATCACATGGCCCCCTATAGCTGGCTGTGGATATGCCAGCAGGGGGACTGTTTGAAATATCAGACAGTCCCCCTGCTGGTGGGAAGAATTAAAAAAAATAATTAGACATGTGTAAAAATAAAATAAATGCATTTTTATATATATATAATATGTATATATATTATATATATAATATATATACATATTATATATATGTAACGTCATACAAAGTGTATTTTAATATTAATATAAGTATATATATTAATATTAAAATACACTTAGAATGACATTACATATATATAATATGTATATATATTATATATATAATAGATGTACATATATATATTATATATAAATACGTATAATTAAAATAATAAATAAATTAAATAATAAAATAAATAAATAAAATATTGAAACAAAATTTAATATAAATTATATATGCATATGTAATTTCATTCTAACTGTATTTTGTTATTAATATATATATATCGGTAACAAAATACACTTAGAATGACATTCTATATATATCTATCTATATATAAAATGCAAATAACCGCAAATATATATATATAGATAAATACATATAATTACATAAAAGATTACATCAGAGGGGGGGCGGAGCCTGACAAGCAAGCGAGCAAGACGTGCTCTGCTCGAGCTCCCGCCGATCGGAACGCTTAACGCCTAATAACTGGGGTTGAACCGCAGAAGGAACCACATTCAGCGTATACAAAGCTTGGGGAAACCAGCACACACCTGTGGACACCCGACCTGCCACGCAGAATGCACGGGAACCGAAACGGCGGAGTGAGGCCTATGGGGCTGGACGGGCTGGGAAGGCGGCCGCTTCCTGCTCACCACACCGGGCCACGAACAGGCACCAAGCATCTCCCCCCCCCTACGGACCGGGGGGGATATCCCGGTCCCCGCCACATGGAGCTGGCTCGGCTGCACGCCTGCAGTCGGGACCGACAGCCGGAACAAACAGACTGGAGGTGAGGGTGCCCAAAATGGCGGACACAAGCGACCACAGAACTCGAGGCACACATCAGCAGCCTGCAATACCCACTCACGTTCCTAAAGCGAGCAAAAGGGTGGTGAAGCAAAGCGGGGCAAAAAATCCACACAGCCTGCCCACAAGGGCCACTCAGCCAGGGCCTGAAAAACAGAGCGCCAGCCTCGGGACGCACAGGTCCTCACTGGAAACCTTTGACTGGCTCTGCACGGGCCTCAGGAAGGCTTTACACAGCCGGGGAGTAACCCACCGCCAAGCTGAATTAAAGGTGGCCTCATGGATACGTCCTGCAGCGAGGCGCAGCTACTATTTACAGATACCCCAGGCTTCCAAGATGGCCGTCCGGCACAACAGATACCGCCGGGCTCTGAGGCGGGGTGAGGCACCAAACCCCCCGTGCACGCAGGCCCAACAGCGCAGTCGACACAGCGAAGGGGCACCCAGAGCCGTAAGGCTGAAATCCTCGTTACTGCCGACACGCCGAACCTCTGCAGCAGTTCTGGGAACAGATCCGAGACGTCCACACCGAAATATCGGGACCCAACGGTGGCACATACAGCCAGATGGCGCATGGAAAAACCGGAACGTTGCAGGACTGACAACACCTGCCAATTGCCGCGCGAGCGGAGAAGGCCGTACATATCCAAGGGAGCGAGGTAGGACAGTGCTTGTCCCACTCCTGCAATGCCCCAGCCAGCCTAACTGGCCCCAGTTAGGGCCACGACACCCGAGACTTTTGCACACCTTGGTCACTGTCCCCCCACTCATGGGCATCGGCTAAAAGAACCACACAGATACCGCTTGCCTTTGGGAAATAACTGATGCATACCTAGACTACCCCACCTGACTCTGATAATTCTAGCCAGTAAAGCTCCTTATCCCTCGTTTATTTTGTTCTGACCAGCGCAGGCGTGAGCTGATCGGGACTCCAAACACAGGCCTGCACTCGTAATACATGGGACAATGCCACAGATTATGGACTCAGGCCTCATACAAGCCACGCTCCTGCAGCCGCCTCACTTACTACCATGGCATTTGCTTTTGGTATTGATGTATTGCCTGTGACTTTTTGTTTTCGTTTTACTTTTGTTTCACTCTCTTGCACTATCTCTAATTTGCCTATTGGGGTTCGCCCTCTAACAGTATCAGGCTACTTAACTTCACTAAGCTACTCTCTGCTAGATACCATATTAAGCAGTAATCGAACTCCGCTTTAAATAGTGTTCTACGCATGTTTTCATGATACATAATGCTTTGATCTTTAGCCCTGATAGCACGGCACTCGTTTTAAATGCAAATGTTAGCAAGGATGTCTTACGTGTTAAGTTCTATATATTGTTATGAGATCTCATGCTACACTAGAACACACGCCTTGTACGGTCTAGAGAATGTAACAAGGCTACTTGACAGTCTAAGAGGGCTAATGTGATGTTTTGCAGCGGGACATGAGTAATCTCAATGATTAATGATATTATAGTCGTTTTATGCCTTCACCAGTTAACTGCCTCCTAGAGGTCTCCTTTTGCATAATGCATGCGGGTGCTGTTTTTTCAATGTTTTTTCAATGTTTTTTCAATATTTTTCAATATTTTTCTTTATTTCTCACCTTGATTTTAAGTAAGTACCCTTAAACTACTCATGTATAGCCTGATGCCGGGGCTAACAGGAAGTTTTTCAAACAGTTCACCTAAGCGACTTACTATGAGGGCTTTGGTCATAGCGTATACCCAGCTTGTGCAGATTATTTAACTTCCTGAGGGGCCTACTGTGTGATATTTAGCGTGTTCCCAATCAGATATGACCAGGATATTCACAGTTGTTCCCTGCCTAACATGTAACCTACCCTTGATTTTAACTTCAGTAACCATAACGTAAGCGTTGTTTAGCATACTTAATTTTTATTTTATTAACCAAGCTTGTATCAATCTGTTTGCATGACGTTTCTAAAAACAAAAAATATGGCAGTCTTTCTTAGAGGTGTATTGTTCACTATATTGTTATCATCAACTCGTGTTACCTCACAATGCCTCCTCTCTCTTTTCTGTACCCCATATCGCATGTGCCATAATAAAAGAAATATTCACAAAAAAAAAAAAAGATTACATCAGTATACACGTAGAATTTAAATACCTATAAATGCATATATATTAAAATTCTACATGTATATTTAAATAATCTTTTTTTTTTTTCAATTCTTTATTTTTGGTTTGACAGTTACATAGTAATACATATGCTTAGTTAGGCTTACGCAGAAGCCCGTTGTATCCGTCATGGTAACCGTCCATTTTTCTTTTTTGTAATTAAATAATACAATAATGTAACAAATAACATAAACTATTTAACATATGTCACATAGTTGCGCATTACAGGGTTGTTTGGCTCAACATTATTATCTGAACCGTTGGTTTTACCAGTTGAGAGTTAGGTCCCCTAAATCATGTGTCATACTGTTCCCATGGTTCCCATACTTTTCGGTAGGTAGATGAGGTGTTTCGCACCTGGGCCGTCAACCTGTCCATCAGACAGTTATCTCTAATTTTCGTCCGTACAAGCGTGATAGGTGGGGTGTCTGTTTTGTTCCAATGTTGTGCTAACGCCCTGCGGGCTGCCAGATTTAGTGAGTTTAGTAATTTCTGACTGTGTTTGTCTAACCCCTCAGTCGGTCTGGACAGGAGGCAAGCCCATGGGTTTGCAGTCAGAGGTCTTTGCAATATGCGTGAGTTTTGGTCTGTCACCTCTTTCCAGTATATCCTAACCTTGGGGCATTCCCACCACATGTGGATGTAAGTGCCTTTTTCTCCACATAGTCTCCAGCATGTGTCTGAGGGGCTCAGGCCCATATGGCATTGTTTTGTCGGGGTGGTGTACCACCTGAATAGGATTTTGTACATTTGTTCCTGTAAGGTGGTGCATATTGAAATCTTGGAACTTGCGTCCCATATGTCTCGCCACTCTTCCCCCTCTAGCTTCTCTCCCAGATCCGTTTCCCATCTGTCCGTGTAGGTTAACGTACCCCATTCCCCTGATTCCTCCCCTATATGGTTATACAGTGTTGTTATCATTTTCGTGGGCATGTGTTCCCTAAGGCACATGCTCTCGAAAAAGGTTTTGCGTTTGCGTATTGCTGTTCTGACTTCTGTTGTTTGTGCAAAGTCTCTAATTTGGATGTATCTGAAGAAGTCATGGTTTGTCAGGGGTGCTAGAGTTTTTAGCTGATCAAAGGTGATTACCTGGTTATCTTGGTACAGGTGAGCGTATCTGTGTGTCCCTGTGTTTTTAATTCCTAGGAAAGCTTCTGTACATAGTCCTGGTGGGAACGCTCTGTTACGTAGTATCGGTGTCATGGGGGAGGGGTTGTTCATGAGTTGGTATTTCATGGCTGTTTTGTCCCATATGTCTATAGAGTTTAGGATTGCTGGGCAGGTGGTTCTGAGGATTACCCTGTGGTTTTTAGGGGTCCATATGAGTAGTTGTGGTGGGTCTTTGCCCATGAGGGTGGTTTCAATATCTACCCATTGATGTTGTCCCTCAGGGCTGTGCCAATGCGCTATTTGCGCTATCTGTGCTGCTAGATAGTAGTGGTATAAGTGAGGCAGTCCTAGGCCCCCCCTCCACTTTGGATTGTATAGTACCGCTCTGGCTATCCGGGGTCTTTTTCCCTGCCATATAAATTCGTCTATTGCTTTTTGGATGTCGGCTATATCCTTTTTTGTGACTTTAACGGGTAGTGCTTGAAATAGGAAAAGGAGTCTGGGCAGGACATTCATCTTTATGGAGTGCAATCTCCCTATCCAAGAAATTGGTTTGTCCGACCAGTTCTCCAGATCTTTTTTCAGTTTGTGTATTAGGGTTGTGTAGTTTTGCCTGTACAGCATGGAGTAGTTTTTTGTTAACTGTATCCCTAGGTACGTGAATTGTTCTTTAGCTAGTTTAATTTTGTATGTGTTGGTTAGATGAGTGTTGTCCTCATCAGTGATATGGAAGGAGAGAGCCACCGATTTGGTGAGGTTTACCCTGTATCCCGACACCTCACCGTACTCCAGTAGGAGCTTATGCAGGTGTGCCAGTGACTGCTTTGGTTCGGACAGCGTGAGTAGAACATCGTCTGCGTACGCCGCCACTTTGTATTGTTGTGTTCCTATTTGTATCCCCTTGATGTTAGGGTCGTTTCTGATGGCTTGCAGCATGGGTTCTAACACCATCGCGAAGAGGAGCGGGGACAGGGGGCAGCCCTGTCTCGTTCCATTACTTACACTGAAAGGTGTTTTTTGGGCACCGGTTATAAGTGTTTGGGCTTGTATGTCCGTGTAGAGTGCTTTGGTAGCTGTTATGTATTTTTCTGGGAATCCCTGCTTTTCCATGAGTCGGAACATAAAGGGCCACTGTACCCTGTCAAAGGCCTTCTCTGCGTCCAGTGACAGGGCCAGTGATGGGGAATTGGTCTGTCCCATGTGCCATAGTAAGTCTACCCCTCTACGGGTATTTTCGTATAACTGTCTGCCCGGGATAAAACCCACTTGGTCTGAGTGTATTAGTTTAGGCAGTAGTGAAGTTAGTCTTGTCGCTAGAATTTTTGCGAATATCTTTAAATCCGTGTTGATTAGGGAGATTGGTCTATAGTTGGCGGTCTGAGTGGTGTCTTTGTTGGGTTTTGGCAGCAGTACTATGTTTGCTGTGGCCATGTCTCGGTCTGGGGTTCCTCCGGTCATAAAATGATTATATAGTTTGGTCAGTTGTGGGATCAGTTCTGTTTTAAATGCTTTGTAGTATTGGATATCATATCCGTCAGGGCCTGGGGCTTTGTTGCCTTTGAGTATTGAGATCGCTGCTGCGATTTCCTCTGGCGCGATCGGTTCGTTTAAGAGGTCGGCTTCTCCCTCTGTTACTGTGGGCAGATCCGAGTGGTTAAGGAAGGTCTCTATGTTTTTCAAGTGTTGGTGGTGTTCGCTGTCGCTGTGGGGGGAGTGGTTATATAAGTGACTGAAGTAGTTAGTGAACTCCCTATTGATATCTTCAGGTGTGCTGGCTATAGTGTTTGTATGTGTTTTTATGGTCGTGATTGGTCGAAATCCGGGCCTGGGTTTCAGGGTCCTGGCCAATAGTGTGTCCATTTTGCCCGCTTTTTCATAGAAAAAGCGTTTAGACCACGTAAGGGCTTTGGTGATCTCGCCTATGGACAGTTCTTTCAGGGCATGTCTAAGGTCTTGTAGTGATTGGAAGTTATCTGCGGTGGGGTCCTGTTTATGTCTAGTTTCCGCTTTCCGTAATTTAGTCTGCAGCTCGAAGAGTTGCTTCGTTTTGGTTTTCTTTTTATGGGTTGCAATTGTGATGAAGTGTCCTCTCAAGACTGCCTTGTGTGCTGCCCATAGTGGTGTTGGGCCTATATCCTCCCCCTCATTAGTGGTAAAGTAGTCTGATATAGCTTTTTTGGTGTCATTGAGTATGGCTTCGTCTTGTAGGAGTGATGTGTTTAATTTCCATGTCCAGCTACTGTGGTGCTGTATTTTAGTCAGGGTCGCTGTTACTGCTCCGTGGTCTGACCATGTGATGCTATGTATTTCTGTTTGGCTCAGTTTGGACATGCCAGCCCCGTTTAAGTATATGTTGTCTATCCTTGAATATGTGTTGTGTGGTGCTGAGTAGAATGTGTAGTCTTTTGTGTGTGGATGTTGTATGCGCCAGGCGTCTAATAGCCCTGTGTGTGTAAGAAAAGCGTTTAGCAATTTGTCTTGTCTCCCCCCCCCCTGCGCGCGAGTCGTTCCTGGTTTGCTACTCCTGTCTATTGCCGGGCAGGGGACCGCGTTGAAGTCCCCCCCCATCACTAAGATGCCACCTGTGAGGTGCGTTAATAGTGTTTTCAATGAATCCCAGTATCCTGTCTCAGGAATGTTGGGGGCGTATATATTTACTATATGTATCCTCGTGGAGTGTATGGTGCCGGTGAGAGCTAAATATCTGCCCTCTGGATCTATATGTGCTTTGGTCAGGTTAAACGGGCATCGTTTGTGTATCAGGATGGCCACTCCTGCTTTTTTCCTCAGAGCCCTCGCTTCGTGGACTGTGTTATAAATATGATTTTTTAGGTGTACGCGTGCCGACCTGGGTAAATGGGTTTCTTGTATTAGAGCGATATCCGCTTGTTTAACCTTAATGTCTCTGTGTAGGGTCCTGCGTTTGTTGGGTGTGTTTAAGCCCTTGGCATTAATTGTCAGTATGTTCAGAGTCATGGCGTCAGTCGTCTGATTTGCGGATCGTATGGGTATAGTCCCCAGTGATCTAGTGATGGGTGGGGTGGGTGTTGTAGAAGGTCAGTCTCTTCCGTGTGTTTCGTAACAACCTGTGACTGTGTGACATCATTCAAAACAAATAAAACGTTAACATAATAATTAAGTACATAACAATAAACAGATTTGCATATATACAGTTGTACATTTTCTCTGGTCTTACAAGTCGCCAGAGTAACTGGTGAGCGCGCACCTATCTCTCGGGTGTTTCTGTTAATACCCGGGAAGGTGTGGATGCGCCTCGCATTCGAGCCTTGGTGTCGTGAGCCCCGTGTTCGGTTGTTTGTCCCCCCCTCTGGTAGTTTCACCCTGTGGCCCTCTCCCCCCCCTATTTGCTCCTAACATCATCCTTCTATTGTGTGGTGTGTGTGTTTTGCCCCCTATCGTGCACTCTCTATTTGCTCTTCCCTGGGGAGTGCCTTGTAACCTTTGCTCGTAGGGAGTGAGCGTGTGTCCCACATGCCAAATGGCCTATAGTGCCCTTCATTTTGTAGGTCGGAGTAGGGAGTGACTCTCTGGTGTCTGTGTGTCCCCTACTCATTACCCGTTACATTTACATTTGCACATACATTTTCATCCCCCTTTTTTTTTTTTTTTTTTTTTTCCCTTTTTTCTCACTTTGGGGTGTTAGGTCATGGGATGATGAGCTTTGGGAGTAGGATCCCCCCCCCCCCCCAATCTTTAAGTCCTTCCCTTCTGGGAAAAATGAGCGGTACTTAGCTGCGATACGTTGTTGCGGCCTGTACCGGATTGGTCTCAGTGTCCCCATTTGTAGAGTTATCGTGTCCGTTATGTCTGTTTACGACTTAGGCGTCGGTCCAGTCACTTTGGAGCGTTGAGAGTTCTGGCATCTGGTATGTTTGCAGGTTGAGGGTCGGTGGGGGCTCGATGCGTAGGCTGCGAAGAAAGCGCTTTGGGTCGTACCCTGGCAAGAGGGTGTGAGTGGCTCCCTCTTTGAATGCCACCAGCTTGAAGGGATGGCCCCACGTGTATTTTATTGTGTGTTGTTGTAGTAGCGCCGTCAGTGGTTTCCATGCTTTTCTTCTCTGTAATGTCGTCGGTGATAAGTCCTGGTATGCAGTGATGGTTGCACCCTGGTATTGCAGGGTGTTTTGGCGTGTGTATTGCATGACCGCTTCTTTTGAGGAGTAATAGTGGAACTTGATGATAATGTCCCTTGGCGGCATCCCCTCTGCTCTTCAGGCGCGCAGTGCCCTGTGCGCCCTGTCAATCGCCCATTTATCTTTGGGGATGTCGGGTAGTAATTGGTGGAAGAAGAGCTCCATCTTTGGTGTTAGGGGGCCTTCGTTTTGTTCCTCCGGTACACCTCTCAGCCTAATGTTATTCCGGCGGGAACGATTTGCCAGATCTTCTATTTCCAACTCCAGGTCGGTAATTCTCTTTTCAGCGGCTTGTGAGTGGGCCACCATTTGATTGTGGGCTTGTGCAGCGGCGTCAGCTCTGGCCTCCAGTGTTGCGGTTCTGGTGCCCAGAGCGTGTATCTCTGCCGTCAGCGCTTGTGTGCTCTTGGAGATCTCCCCTGCCAGGTAATGTCTGACTTCTGTCAGTTTGTTCAGGACGCTGGCTATGTCTGGCTGAATGGGGTTGTGTGAGTCCGGGCCCGGTGTGGCTGCCGGTGAGTGTTGCGGGCTGATCCGGCGGCCATCTTGTGCGGCCTGTGAGCCTCGTGGAGAGGTAAGCATATCGGCTACTGAGACCGCGGCTTCTTTCTGCTCACCTTTTTTTCTTCGCTGCGATTTTGCTCCGGACTGCGCCCCTGACATGTTAGGGGTAATTTAGCTGGTTTTGGGGGCTCGATGCTGCTGATAGTGGGTAGATTGTGCTCGGATGCTGCGGAGCTCACAGACTACACGTCCATCTTAGTCTGCGGTCCGGCCACGCCCCTTAAATAATCTTTTAACATAATTATGTGATTTGATTAATTAAAATTTGATTGACATGCATGACAACACAGGGAGAAAGTGCAGAGAATTTAATTTGCAAGCACTATATTTGACCCTGTAACTCTCCAAGACACCATAAAACCTGTACATAGGGGGTACTGTTTTACCCGGGAGACTTCGCTGAACTCAAATATTCGTGTTTCAAACTGGTAAATTGTATTACAACGATGATATTTTAAGTAAAAGTGACGTTTTTTGCATTTTTTACAAGCGAACTGCACTTTTATGGTCTATATTATTGTTGTAATATGTTTTACTGTTTTAAAACACTAATATTTGTGTTTAGTGAAGTCTCCTGAGAATAACAGTACCCCCCATGTACAGGTTTTATGGTGTTTTGGAACGTTAGAGAGTCACATATAAGGCTTGCATTTCATTTTTTTCACATTGAAATTTGCCAGATTGGTTATGTTGCCTTTGAGAGCGTATGGTAGCCCAGGAATGAGAATTACCCCCATGATGGCATACCATTTGCAAAAGTAGACAACCCGAGGTATTGCAAGTGGGGTATGTCCAGTCTTTCTTAGTAGCCACTTAGTCACAAACACTGGCCAAATATTCGTTTTTTGCTTTTTTCACACAAAAACGAATATGAACGCTAACTTTGGCCAGTGTTTGTGACTAAGTGGCTACTAAAAAAGACTAAACATACCCCACTTTCAATACCTTGGCTTGTCTACTTTTTCAAATGGTATGCCATTATGGGGGTAATTCTCATTCCTGGGCTACCACACCGTCTCAAAGGTAACATTACCAATCTGGCAAATTTCAATTTGAAAATGTAATGTTCTATATTTGACCCTGTAACTTTCCAAAACAACATAAAACCTGTTAATGGGGGGTACTGTTGTACTCGTGAGACATCGCTGATTACAAATATGTGCATTTTTTTTGCAGTAAAACCTAACAGTATTATGACATTCACAGTTAAAATGTCAGACGGAAATGCAAATTTAAAAAAAAATCTTATTTTCTCACATTTTTTTTACTTTTATTCATAATAAATGATGTTCCATATATGAATAGTTAATGATAGATTAAAGCCCTGTTTCTCCTGAACAAAATGATATATAATAAGTGTGGGTGCATATAATTTGAAAGAGGGGAACTACGGGTGAACAGACACATAGCGCAAATTCCAGTTTTTGTTTACGTTTTGTTTTGATCAGAACGTGCACTATTGACTCCGTCCTGAAGGGGTTAATGTAGCTGTTCTGGTACGAATAATCATTTTTTGCAGGCATTTTCATGTAAACATGGCCTTTTCATAGAAAAGGCAGTGTTTACATTGCCCCCTAGGGACACCTCCTGTGGTGTTCAGCATCTCCGCGCTCTGCATGCAGACGATGAACTTTCCTCATAGAGATACATTTATTCAATGCATCTCTATGAGGAGGTGCAGATTGACCAAGCTGGCATTTGCTCCCACCCCTGTCCCGCCTTCTTGCCAATTTCAGTCAATCCAATGTTTTTCCTATGGGAAAAGCATTGCCAATCCAGCCAGCCAATCCAATTCAATTATTTTCCTATGGGAAAGCATTGGATTGGCCAAAATCATATAATTTTGATGATTTCAGCAAGGAGGCAGGGCGGGGTCAGCACCGGCAGACCCACGTAGATAGCAGAATAGGCTTAATGAGCTACGATTTCCCACGCTGGAAGACAAACGCCGCCTAAAACACCTGAAGATCAGGGGTGTTGCTGACAACATACCAGAAGCTGAATTACCACACTTTGCACGACGGCTCCTCACAGCACTATTAACCCCTAAGACGGCCAAAGCGGTAGTACAGGACGGAATATTCCGCAAACCGAAGCCAGCTAAGGCACCATCCACAGCTACAGGGCCGTCTTTAACGCGGGGCAAACGGGGCAGCTGCCCCAGGCCCTGTCCCTGCTGGGGGGCCCAAGACAGCTGATCCGTTTGCCCTCTGCCTGCAAACTATGGGGGCCCATCGGGTGGCCCATGCACTTAGGGCCACCCGGTGGGCCTGTGTCAGCAGGGGCCCGGTCAGGCACTGTGGCGCTTTAACAGCGCGACCGGGCCCTTGCTTTTCGGCAGCACTGGGAGGAAGTGACAGCCGCGCGTCACTTCCTCCCACAGAAAAACGAGCTGCGCGGGAGGAAGGAGGACCAGCTGTTCAGGAGGGGGCCAGGCCGGGAGAGCTTAACTCCCAGCCACCCCAGCCAGCCCACTGGACCCCAGGGAAGCCACCCTCCAGAAAAAGGTAAGAAACTGGAGGGTGGTTATCAAATTTTGCATGAGTGTCTGAGTGTGCGTGTGTGTGTGTGTGTCAGTATATATGTATGTGTGTATGTCTGTCAGTGTGTCAGTATGTCTGTGTGTGTGTGTGTGAGTCTGTCAGTGTCTGTGTGGTTCAGTATGTATGTGTGTATGTGTGTTTCAGTATGGCTGTCTGTGAGTGTCAAAATGTCTGTATGTGTGTCTGTGTGTTTCAGTATGTCTGTCTGTCTGTCTGTGTGTATGTGTGCCAGAATGTCTGTGTGTGTGTGAGTCTGTCAGTGTCTGTGTGGTTCAGTATGTATGTGTGTATGTGTGTTTCAGTATGGCTGTCTGTGAGTGTCAAAATGTCTGTATGTATGTATGTCTGTCAGTGTCTGTGTGTATGTGTGTCAGTATGTCTGTGTGTGTGTGAGCCTGTCAGTGTCTGTGTGGTCCAGTATGTATGTGTGTTTGTGTGTTTCAGTATGGCTGTCTGTGAATGTCAAAATGTCTGTATGTGTGTATGTCTGTCAGTGTATGTGTGTTTCAGTATGTCTGTCTGTCTGTGTGTATGTGTGACAGAATGTCTATGTGTGAGTCTGTTAGTGTCCGTGTGGTTCTGTATGTCTGTGTTTGTCAATATGTCTGTCAGTGTATGTGTGTTTCAGTATGTCCATCTGTCTGTGTATATGTGCCAGTATGTCTGTCAGTGTATCTGTATGTCTGTGTGTGTGAGTCCGTCAGTGTCTGTGTGGTTCAGTATGTCTTTGTGTATGTTTGTTTCAGTATGGCTGTCTGTGTCAGTACGTCTGTCAGAATGTGTCTCTGTATCTGTATGTTGTCCATTTGTGTTTGTGTGTGTATCTGTATATCTGCATGTGTGTCAGGTTGTGTATGTGTGTGTCTGTATGTGTGTCAGTGTGTGTGTCAGTGTATCTATATGTAGTCAGTGTGTGTACCTTTGTATCTGCATGTATGTCAGTGTTTGTATCTGTGTGTGTGTGTCTATGTGTGTGTCAGTGTGTATCTGTATGTTCTTGTGTGTATCTATATGCGGTCAGTGTGTATCTGCATGTGTGTCAGGTAGTGTATTTGTGTGTATCTATATGTAGTCAGGGGGCCCAAGTAAATGCTTGCCCAGGGTCCAATAAAAATTAAAGACGGCCCTGCACAGCTACACAGACGTAGTAATGCAGTTCCAGAACCAGAAAGACAAATCCGCAGTCTTGGCGGTCACCAAGGATCAGCCGACATACCTCTTCGAAGAGATGGCTCTCACGTTATACTCGGATCTCTCAAGTGCAACACTGGCGTGGAGGAGAACCTTGCAACAATTTACCTCCTTCCTGCGAGCTCAACACATCAGGTACCGCTGGGGCCCAGCTCACACTCTACTGGTCACCAAGGGCAACACCACACACACTATACACGGCATGCAAGAGACAACGAAGATACTGAGGCTGCTGGGCCTCCCCCCGGACTCACTTGACTGATCTTGACAATCAACAAAACCCACAAACCCCCCCAAGTTGGGACCTGAATTTGTTCCCTGGCGGCCACCCGCAGAACCCTATGCCGCAGCCACCACCTGACTACAGACTGGGAAAAACAAACAGTCTGCCGGGACATTCCGCAACTACACAAAGTTTATTACTGTTTAAAACTTGAGACCTTACTTTGATGGCCAAAGCAATCGACAATAACCACTGACAAGTAGGCCCCACACTCTTGCACAGAGCTATCCGACTATCAGCGGACTCCCCACTCCTGCGCCCCAGGGTAACTCGGGCATACATTAATCCATGATCGCCTCTGTTCACCAGGGGAGCGCCTCTGTTCTGGTGTCTATAGCCTGTCTCTGTAGGCTGAGCACTTTAAATGCTACCTTTTCAGAGAAAAGGCAGTGCTTACATTGTTGCCTAGGAACATTTCTAGTGACAGTCACTCAGGGGTGGATCCAGAGCCTGATCTCGGGAGGAGCTTTTGTAGATTATTATTAAATTATCCAGGCACAAATAACCACTACAGCTCAGTGTAGTGGTTATGGTGCCAATTATGATGTCCCGAACGGTTCGCTGGCGAACATAGCTTGTTGTTCGGTTCGATGTTCGGTCCGCCCCCTATTCGTCATCATTGAGTAAACTTTGACCCTGTACCTCACAGTCAGCAGACACATTCCAGCCAATCAGCAGCAGACCCTCCCACCTCCTGGACAGCATCCATTTTAGATTAATTCTGAAGCTGCATTCTTTTTTTGTGTGTTTATTATACATTATCCTCCATAGCCAGTCACCTGTGTTTATTATACATTATCCCCCATAGCCAGTAACCTGTGTTTATTATACATTATCCCCCATAGCCAGTAACCTGTGTTTATTATACATTATCCTCCCCATAGCCAGTAACCTGTGTTTATTATACATTATCCTCCCATAGCCAGTAACCTGTGTTTATTATACATTATCCCCCCATAGCCAGTAACCTGTGTTTATTATACATTATCCCCCCCATAGCCAGTAACCTGTGTTTATTATACATTATCCCTCCCATAGCCAGTAACCTGTGTTTATGATACATTATCCCTCCCATAGCCAGTAACCTGTGTTTATTATACATTATCCCCCATAGCCAGTAACCTGTGTTTATTATACATTATCCTCCCATAGCCATTAACCTGTGTTTATTATACATTATCCTCCCCATAGCCAGTAACCTGTGTTTATTATACATTATCCTCCCATAGCCAGTAACCTGTGTTTATTATTAGTGATGTACCGAACTGTCCGCTGGCGAATAGTTCCCGGCGAACATAGCGTGTGTCAGCAGACACATTGCAGCCAATCAGCAGAAGACCCTCCCTTCCAGACCCTCCCACCTCCTGTACAGCATCCTTTTTAGATTCATTCTGAAGCTGCATTCTTAGATAGAGGAGGGAAAGTGTAGCTGCTGCTCATTTGATAGGGAAATGTATAGCTAGGCCTACAGTCCTGAAGGACTCATCTGATCTCTGCTGTAAGGACAGCACCCCAAAAAGCCCTTTTTAGGGCTAGAACATCAGTCTGCTTTTTTTTTGTGTAATCTAATTGCAGTTGCCTGCCTGCCTGCCAGCTTCTGTGTCAGGCTCACAGTGGATACTGTGCCCACTTGCCCAGTGCCACCACTCATATCTGGTGTCACAATAGCTTGCATTTAAAAACAAAAATTTTAGATTGAATAGCAGTTAGTTGTCTGCAAGCGTCTGTGTGTCAGGCCTATAGCGTGTACTCTGCCAACCCCTGCCAGTGCACAGTGCCACTCATATCTGGTGTCACAATAGCGTACATTTAAAAACAAAAAACTTTTTTCACTGTTATAGATTGAATAGCAGTTAGTTGTCTGCAAGCGTCTGTGTGTCAGGCCAACAGCGTGTACTCTGCCAGTGCACAGTGCCACTCATATCTGGTGGCACAATAGCGTGCATTTACAAACCCAAAAACTATTTTTTCACTGTTATAGATTGAATAGCAGTTAGTTGTCTTCAAGCGGGTGTGTCAGGCCTACATCGTGTACTCTGCCAACCTCTGCAAGTGCACATTGCCACTAATATCTGGTGTCACAATAGCGTGCATTTAAAACCCAAAAACTTTTTTCACTGTTACAGATTGAATAGCAGTTATTTGTCTTAAAGCGGGTGTGTCTGGCCTACAGCGTGTACTCTGCCAACCTCTGCCAGTGCATATTGCCACTCATATCTGGTGTCACAATAGCGTGCATTTAAAAACAAAAAAATTTTTTCACTGTTATAGATTGAATAGAAGTTACTTGTCTTCAAGCGGGTGTGTCAGGCCTACAGCGTGTACTCTGCCAACCTCTGCAAGTGCACATTGCCACTCATATCTGGTGTCACAATAGCGTGCATTTAAAAACAAAAAACTTTTTTCACTGTTATAGATTGAATAGCAGTTAGTTGTCTTAAAGCGGGTGTGTCAGGCCTACAGCGTGTACTCTGCCAACCTCTGCCAGTGCACATTGCCACTCATATCTGGTGTCACAATAGCGTGCATTTAAAAACAAAAAACTTTTTTCACTGTTATAGATTGAATAGAAGTTACTTGTCTTCAAGCGGGTGTGTCAGGCCTACAGCGTGTACTCTGCCAACCTCTGCAAGTGCACATTGCCACTAATATCTGGTGTCACAATAGCGTGCATTTAAAACCAAAAAACTTTTTTCACTGTTATAGATTGAATAGCAGTTACTTGTCTTCAAGCGGGTGTGTCAGGCCTACAGCGTGTACTCTGCCAACCTCTGCCAGTGCAGATTGCCACTCTTAGCTGGTGTCGCAATAGATTGCATTTAAAAACCAAAAATTTTTTTCCACTGTTATAGATTGAATAGCAGTTAGTTGTCTTCAAGCGGCTGTGTCAGGCCTACAGCGTGTACTCTGCCAACCTCTGCAAGTGCACATTGCCACTAATATCTGGTGTCACAATAGCGTGCATTTAAAACCCAAAAACTTTTTTCACTGTTATAGATTGAATAGCAGTTACTTGTCTTCAAGCGGGTGCGTCAGGCCTACAGCGTGTACTCTGCCAACCTCTGCAAGTGCATATTGCCACTCATATCTGGTGTCACAATAGCGTGCATTTAAAACCAAAAAACTTTTTTCACTGTTATAGATTGAATAGCAGTTAGTTGTCTTCAAGCGGGTGTGTCAGGCCTATAGCGTGTACTCTGCCAACCTCTGCCAGTGCACATTGCCACTCATATCTGGTGTCACAATAGCGTGCATTTAAAACCAAAATACTTTTTTCACTGTTATAGATTGTCAGGCCTACAGCGTGTACTCTGCCAACCTCTGCCAGTGCACATTGCCACTCATATCTGGTCTCACAGTAGCTTGCACGCATAGTATCACTAATCCAAAAAAAAATGACAGACAGAGGCAGGCCACCCCACAGGGGCCGTCGTAGTCGTGGTGCTGTGATTCCCTTTTGCCCCAGAATAATGCCCAATTTTCAGAGGCCACGTACCCTAAACTTGAAAAGTTCTGAGGACATAGTTGACTGGCTAACACAGGACACCCAATCTTCTATAGCTTCCGCTCGGAACCTTGACGCACCATCCTCCTCCAGCTTAGCTTCGGGCACCTCTCAAGATACCACTCACCCGCCTGCCGCCACCACCAACACTAGCACCACAGCCGCTTCACTTTATCTGTCAGTTATTTACACATCCGTTTGAAGAAATGAGTGATGCGCAACCATTATTGCCAGATGATGTAGATAACAGGGATATGTCTCAGTCAGGCAGCATTACATACATGGACGTACGGTGTGATGATGATGATGATGTTGTACCCGCTGCTGCTTCCTTTGCTGAGTTGTCAGATACAAGTGAAGCGGTTGATGATGACGATGCGTCCATGGATGTCACGTGGGTGCCCGCTCGGCTAGAAGAAGAACAGGGCGAAAGTTCAGATGGGGAGACAGAGAGGAGGAGGAGACGAGTTGGAAGCAGGGGGAGGTCGTCGCAAGGAGCTAGTGGCACAGTCAGACAGCATGCATTGGCAGCCCGACAGCACGCCAAAACGCATGCTGTGTCCACCACCAGAATACCAGAGCTCAGCAGTGTGGCATTTTTTTTTGTGTGTCTGCCTCTGACAACAGCGATGCCATTTGCAACCTGTGCCAAAAGAAACTGAGTCGTGGGAAGTACAACACCCACCTAGGTACAACTGCTTTGTGTAGGCACATGATCGCACATCACAAACGCCTATGGGATCAACACATGAGTACAAGCAGCACACAAACTCAAAGCCGCCATCCTCCTCCTGGTCCAACATCTTCAGCCACGTCAACCACTGCTGTCCTCCTTGCCCCCTCTCAACCATCCGCCACTCCGTCTCTCGCCTTGAGCAGTTCCTGCTCATCTGCCCACAGTCAGGTGTCTGTCAAGGACATGTTTGAGCTTAAGAAGTCAATGTCAGAAAGTCACTCCCTTGCCCAGCGTCTGACAGCTGGCTTGTCTGAACTATTAACCCGCCAGCTTTTACCATACAAGCTGGTGGAGTCTGAGGCGTTCAAAAAATTTGTGGCTATTGGGATACCACAGTGGAAGGTACCCGGACGAAATTTCTTTGCACAAAAAGCAATCCCCAACCTGTACTCGATTGTGCAAAAGGAAGTAATGGCATGTCTGGCACACAGTGTTGGGGCAAGGGTCCATATGACCACTGATACCTGGTCTGCAAAGCATGGTCAGGGCAGGTATATCACCTACACTACGCATTGGGTAAACCTGCTGACGGCTGCCAAGCATGGAATGCGTGGCTCTGCAGAGGAGTTGGTGACACCGCCACAACTTGCAGGCAGGCCTGCTGCCACCTCCTCTACTCCTCCTACTCCATCCTCTTCCATAACCTCCTCGGCTGAGTCCTCTTCTGCTGCTGCGTCTTGCTCAACATCAACGGCACCCCCCCAGCTCCCCAGGTACTATTCCACATCCCGGATACAGCAGTGTCACGCCGTCTTGGGTTTGACTTGCTTGAAAGCAGAGAGTCACACCGGACAAGCACTCCTGTCTACCCTGAACACACAGGTGGAAAAGTGGCTGACTCCGCAGCAACTGGATATCGGCAAAGTGGTTTGTGACAACGGAACAAATTTGTTGGCGGCATTGAAGTTGGGCAAGTTGACACATGTGCCGTGCATGGCACATGTGTGTAATCTGATCGTACAACGCTTTGTGCATAAGTACACAGGCTTACAGGACGTCCTGAAGCAGGCCAGGAAGGTGTGTGGCCATGGCGCACTTTGCAGATATCCAGTGGCGAAACAACATGCCAGTGAGGCGCTTGATTTGCGACAGCCCTACACTTTGGAATTCAACACTCCTAATGTTCGACCGCCTGCTCCAACAAGAAAAAGACGTTAATGAATACTTGTATGACCGGGGTGCTAGGACAGCCTCTGGGGAGCTGGGAATTTTTTTGCCATGTTACTGGACGCTCATGCGCAATGCCTGTAGGCTCATGCGTCCTTTTGAGGAGGTGACAAACCTAGTCAGTCGCACCGAAGGCACCATCAGCAACATCATACCATTTGTTTTCTTCCTCGAGCGTGCCCTGTGAAGAGTGCTGGATCAGGCCGTAGATGAGCTTGAAGAGGAAGAGTTGTGGTGACCATCACCACCAGAAACAGCCTTATCAGCATCGCTTGCTGGACCTGCGGCAACGCTGGAAGAGGATTGTGAGGAAGAGGAGTCAGAGAAGGAATGTGGCTTTGAGGAGGAGGAGGAAGATTAACCACAACAGGCATCCCAGGGTGCTCGTTGTCACCTATCTGGTACCCGTGGTGTTGTACGTGGCTGGGGGGAAAAACATACCTTCATTGAGATCACTGAGGAGGAGGAACGGGAAATGAGTAGCTCGGCATCCAACCTTGTGCAAATGGGGTATTTCATGCTGTCATGCCTTTTGAGGGACCCTCGTATAAAAAGGCTGAAGGAGAATGACCTGTACTGGGTGTCCACGCTACTAGACCCCCGGTATAAGCAGAAAGTGGCTGAAATGTTACCAAATTACAACAAGTCGGAAAGGATGCAGCATTTGCAAACAGGGGAAGAGGTGAAAGTAATCCTCCTCCTCCCACGACCACGCCGGCAAGGACAGGACGCTTTAAAGACGTGTTGTTGATGGAGGACATGCGGAGCTTTTTAAGTCCTATGCATCGCCACAGCCCTTCGGGATCCACCCTCAGAGAACGACTCGACTGACAGGTAGCAGACTACCTCGCCTTAACTGCAGATATCGACACTCTGAGGAGCGATGAACCCCTTGACTACTGGGTGTGCAGGCTTGACCTGTGGCCGGAGCTATCCCAATTTGCGATATAACTTCTGGCCTGCCCCGCTTCAAGTGTCCTGTCAGAAAGGACCTTCAGTGCAGCAGGAGGTATTGTCACTGAGAAGAGAAGTCGCCTAGGTCAAAAAAGTCTAGATTACCTCACCTTTATTAAGATGAATGAGGGATGGATCTCGAAGGGACTGACAGTGGGCGATAAATTCGACTAAAAAAGGCCTGATGAGATGAGCTGCCTTGGGCTAAAAATTATGACCCTATGTAGGAGGAACATTCCCTATTCTGCTCTGTGTCAGTGTGTATCAGGGTCCCTGAGGACAGGTGTCAATCCAAATCTGCCAAGTGACCCTATGTAGGGGGAACAGTCCCTATTCTGCTCTGTGTCAGTGTGTATCAGGGTCTCTGAGGACAGGTGTCAATCCAAATCTGCCAAGTGACCCTATGTAGGGGGAACAGTCCCTATTCTGCTCTGTGTCAGTGTGTATCAGGGTCCCTGAGGACAGGTGTCAATCCATATCTGCCAAGTGACCCTATATAGGGGGAACAGTCCCTATTCTGCTCTGTGTCAGTGTGTATCAGGGTCCCTGAGGACAGGTGTCAATCCATATCTGCCAAGTGACCCTATGTAGGGGGAACAGTCCCTATTCTGCTCTGTGTCAGTGTGTATCAGGGATCATTAGGATAGGTTTCAATCCATATCTGCCAAGTGACCCTATGTAGGGGGGAACAGTCCCTATTCTGCTCTGTGTCAGTGTGTATCAGGGTCTCTGAGGACAGGTGTTAATCCATATCTGCCAAGTGACCCTATGTAGGGGGAACAGTCCCTATTCTCCTCTGTGTCAGTGTGTATCAGGGTCTCTGAGGACAGGTGTCAATCCATATCTGCCAAGTGACCCTATGTAGGAGGAACAGTCCCTATTCTGCTGTGTGTCAGTGTGTATCAGGGTCCCTGAGGACAGGTGTCAATCCATATCTGCCAAGTGACCCTATGTAGAGGGAACAGTCCCTATTCTGCTCTGTGTCAGTGTGTATCAGGGATCATTAGGATAGGTGTCAATCCATATCTGCCAAGTTACCCTATGTAGGGGGAACAGTCCCTATTCTGCTCTGTGTCAGTGTGTATCAGGGTCCCTGAGGACAGGTGTCAATCCATATCTGCCAAGTGACCCTATGTAGGGGGAACAGTCCCTATTCTGCTCTGTGTCAGTGTGTATCAGGGTCCCTGAGGACAGGTGTCAATCCATATCTGCCAAGTGACCCTATATAGGAGGAACAGTCCCTATTCTGCTCTGTGTCAGTGTGTATCAGGGATCATTAGGATAGGTGTCAATCCATATCTGCCAAGTGACCCTATGTAGGGGGAACAGTCCCTATTCTGCTCTGTGTCAGTGTGTATCAGGGTCCCTGAGGACAGGTGTCAATCCATATCTGCCAAGTGACCCTATGTAGGGGGAACAGTCCCTATTCTGCTCTGTGTCAGTGTGTATCAGGGATCATTAGGATAGGTGTCAATCCATATCTGCCAAGTGACCCTATGTAGGGGGAACAGTCCCTATTCTGCTCTGTGTCAGTGTGTATCAGGGATCCTTAGGATAGGTGTCAATCCATATCTGCCAAGTGACCCTATATAGGAGGAACAGTCCCTATTCTGCTCTGTGTCAGTGTGTATCAGGGTCCCTGAGGACAGGTGTCAATCCATATCTGCCAAGTGACCCTATGTAGGGGGAACAGTCCCTATTCTGCTCTGTGTCAGTGTGTATCAGGGATCATTAGGATAGGTGTCAATCCATATCTGCCAAGTGACCCTATGTAGGGGGAACAGTCCCTATTCTGCTCTGTGTCAGTGTGTATCAGGGATCCTTAGGATAGGTGTCAATCCATATCTGCCAAGTGACCCTATATAGGAGGAACAGTCCCTATTCTGCTCTGTGTCAGTGTGTATCAGGGTCCCTGAGGACAGGTGTCAATCCATATCTGCCAAGTGACCCTATGTAGGGGGAACAGTCCCTATTCTGCTCTGTGTCAGTGTGTATCAGGGTCTCTGAGGACAGGTGTCAATCCATATGTCAAGGTGTCAATATGTCATATGTCAGGTGTCAATCCATATCCATTGTGATTTAGGAATGTTAGGTGATTTATGCCCTTTATGGATTAAAACCAGACTCTGCCTCAACTGTGTAATTTTCCATGGGAGTTTTGCCATGGATCCCCCTCCGGCATGCCACAGTCCAGGTGTTAGTCCCCTTGAAACACTTTTCCATCACTATTGTGGCCAGAAAGAGTCCCTGTGGGTTTTAAAATTCGCCTGCCCATTGAAGTCTATGGCGGTTCGCCCGGTTCGCCGGTTCGCGAACGTTTCGAAAATATGTTCGCGACATCACTATTTATTATACATTATCCTCCCATAGCCAGTAACCTGTGTTTATTATACATTATCCTCCCATAGCCAGTAACCTGTGTTTATTATACATTATCCCCCCCATAGCCAGTAACCTGTGCTTATTATACATTATCTCCCCCATAGCCAGTAACCTGTGTTTATTATACATTATCCCCCACAACCAGTAACCTGTGTTTATTATACATTATCCCCCCATAGTCAGTAACCTGTGTTTATTATACATTATCCTCCCCAAAACCAGTAACCTGTGTTTATTATACATTATCCCCATAGCCAGTAACCTGTGTTTATTATACATTATCCCCCCATAGCCAGTAAGCTGTGTTTATTATACATTTGTTCTTGACTCTGAATTTATCTTTAACCCTTTCCTGTCTTGTTTGGCCGTGTGACTGATTACCATCTACCTGACTATGTTTATTATACATTATCCTCCCCAAAACCAGTAACCTGTTTTTATTATACATTATCCCCCATAGCCAGTAACCTGTGTTTATTATACATTATCCCCCCATAGCCAGTAAGCTGTGTTTATTATACATTCGTTCTTGACTCTGAATTTATCTTTAACCCTTTCCTGTCTTGTTTGCCAGTGTGACTGATTACCATCTACCTGACTGTGGCTTGTTCTCATTTTCGTAGTCTCTCTGTTACCATGACCTCGTCTCGTTTCTGATTACGCTTTATCTCTGTCTGACGTTTAGTCTGGCCATTCTAAGTCCAGGTAATAAGTTATATCCTAGTCTTGTCCCTTGCTATCCTAAACTCTGCGTGTTGGGGTATTACATCATGACATTATGATAGGACCATGGGCCCTGCAGGTTTAGGACAGCAAATGGCCTCCTATGAGGCAAGATTTTAAGAACAGGATCACCGTATGAACCAGATTGCCCAGGCCCATCAGACACTTTTGTCCAGAAATGCTTATTTGGCCCCTGAGACACTGGTATGCATACCATCTCAACCCGTACCTCCCATTCCAGAGGCATCTATCCTGACTAGAGATGTCCCGAATAGTTCACTGGCGAATAGTTCCTGGCGAACATAGCTTGTTCGCGTTCGTCACGGATGGCGAACATTTGCGATGTTCGGTCCGCCCCCTATTCGTCATCATTGAGTAAACTTTGACCCTGTACCTCACAGTCAGCAGAATAATGACATTCCAGCCAATCAGCAGCAGACCCTCCCTCCCAGACCCTCCCACCTCCTGGACAGCATCCATTTTAGATTCATTCAGAAGCTGCATTCTTTTTTTTCTTTTTTAGACAGAAGTGTGTTATATTGGAGCATGCTAGGCTGAACGTGCATATATCATGGCTAGTTGCACTGAGGGTATGAGTATATAGCAGTACATTGTTGTGAAAGATGGCTGTCATGTTTAGGGTGTAGCTTGCACGTTATCAACTGTGTATTTATATCAGCAGCTCCACCACTAGTTATAAATCAAGTGTGAGTCGCCTCATGAGATGAGACTAGTGAATAAACTCTTAAAGGAGGTGAAATAATGACATGTTTAAACGCTTGCTACTTTACGATTAGTTAATGTGCAGAGAGCAGTTCATGTGATCAAAGGCATGGTGTGGAGGATCGGCTATAGTGGGACATGCTTGGCAGGCTGCTGTTTACTGCTTGTGCTCATCCGACCCCTTCTGGGCGCCAGGTGCAGACCCTGGGAGTCCCTGATACCTGGAACAACAAAGGCAAGTCTCTGGCTGAGTGCCGAGTTTGCGGCTTGAGGTGGTGGAAGCTTGTTTTGTCGGGTGGTCGGATCTGTCCCGGTGGTGCTTCACGTCCGGTGCGGGATTGTGGTGGCTTAAGGTGGAGGCGAGTGCTTGACGTGGGGCAGGCTCTGCATTTCTGTTTGTGCCTCCGGTCCCGTCTTCGACGACTTTTGCGTTGGTGGATTTTAATGGGGACTGCTTCGCTTAGCTGTGGTGGAGCTTGTTGGGGCTGTGGTGGAGCTTGTTGGGGCTTCCTGCTTGTTATTTGCTTCCAAAATTGATTAAAGAGTCTGTCCAGCTTAGACTCAATATCCTGCCATGCTTTGCTGGTACCAGGAGGACACGCGGCTGCTGCCAGATGAGTATGTCAGCCTGGGCGGCTATGCTCTGTGCGTCCATTAGCTCCAGACAGCCTCTCAGTGGTGGACCCGGATAACCCCCACCGTTCCGTGGGGGGGGGGTAACTAAGCTCCTGCCGGGAAGTAGCTGCTCCTGGGCATCCCAGGATTGGGAGATCGGCTGCCTCTCCCGCCCGGTGAGCACCAGGCCACACTTGCCACGCGGAGGTAAGTAAGACTCTGTCGAGTTGCTGACCGCTATTAAGCATGTCGGGTCGGTCAGGTAGGAGCAACATTGCTGGGTCAACCCCTCCTGGGGTGAAATTCGCTTGTTGATAGCTGCTTAAAGTGAGATATTGAGGGAGCTCACACAAAGTGCGTCTTTCCTCCATGACAGCTAGGCCCCGCCCCCCGGAAGCTGCATTCTTAGTGAGAGGAGGGACAGTGTAGCTGCTGCTGATTTAATAGGGAAATCGATAGCTAGGCTAGTGTATTCAGTGTCCACTACAGTCCTGAAGGACTCATCTGATCTCTGCTGTTAGGGCTAGAACACAGTCTGCTTTTTTTTTTTTTTCCCTGTGTAATCTAATTGCAGCTGCCTGCATGCCAGTGTGTGTGTCAGGCTCACAGTGTATACTGTGCCCACTTGCCCAGTGCCACCACTCATATCTGGTGTCACAATAGCTTGCATTTAAAAAAAACAAAACTTTTTTGACTGTCATATGATAGCAGTCAGTTTCCTTCACACGTGTGCGTTTCAGGGCCTGTCAGGGCACAGTGTCACACCAGTGCAACTCATATCTGGTGTAACAGTAGTGTACAAAAAAAACCCTAGAAATTTGACTGTGAAATAATAGCAGTCAGTTTCCTTCACACGTGTGCGTTTCAGGGCCTGCCAGGGCACAGTGTCACACCAGTGCAACTCATATCTGGTGTAACAGTAGTGTACATTTAAAAAAAAAAAAATACAGGGGGCTTGTTGTCACCTCTCGGGGACCCTTGGTGTTGTACGTGGCTGGGTGGAGGAAGAGACCTTCAATGACATCAGTGAGGACAAGGAACGGGACATGGCTAGCTTGGTATCCAACCTTGTGCAAATGGGGAGTTTGCGGTTGTGCAAATGGACTGTTTGCGGTTGTTTGCGGTGCGTTAAACGGGGAGTTTGGCCTGTCACTGTGAAGCGGGCGTAACCCTTACACTACCTGATCGATACAACATCATACCTGACGTTTTAAAGCACGTTATTCCAAACAATTTAGGAATGTTAGGTGATTTATGCCATTTATGGATTAAAACCAGACTCTGCATCAACTATGTAATTTTCCATGGGAGTTTTGCCATGGATCCCCCTCCGGCATGCCACAGTCCAGGTGTTAGTCCCCTTGAAATAACTTTTCCATCACTATTGTGGCCAGAAAGAGTCCCTGTGGGCAGTGTGTGTATGGGGGGCAGTTTATGTTTGTGGGGCAGTGTGTGTATGGGGGGCACTGTATGTTTGTGAGACAGTGTCTGTAAGGGGGGGGAGGAGGGTAGGGAGGCTTTATAACAATGTTTTCTTTTATTATTATTTAATAAAATAGATACATTTATGCCCCCCCCCTTCCTTCTTACCTTTACTGAGGGAGGAGGGGGGACATTTCTCAATCCCTGGTAGACCAGTGGGGAATCCCTGGTGGTCCTAGTGGTGAGAGTGAACTCTAGCCTGCAGCTCCAGGGCTACAGTTCACTCTCGCGAGATCCGGAGCGTTGCTGTGGTAACCGCGGCAACGCTCCGTGCTCGCGAGAGAAGGACCCGGAGGAGCTGCAGGCTGAGCTCCAGGGTCCTCTCTCTCTCCCTGCCCTGCCAGCTGCCAGCACGGTGCCTGTGGACCGGTGAGGGAGATCTCTGATCTCCCCTCCGGTCCGTGAAGGCACATTGCAGGGCTAGTGCTTGGACAGTGCCAGCCCTGCATTAGCCCTCAGGTGAGAGTCTTGCCTGTGCAGTCAATCGGCCACTAGAGCTGCTTCCTAGTCTAGTGCTGCACAGGGTGCAGCGCCTATGTTGAGCGTCTCCATGCCCTGAATGGAGGCGATAAACGCTCCTCATAGAGGTGCATTGATGCAATGCATCTCTATGAGGAGATGCTGATTGGTGTGTTGAAGCGCAGCATTTTGCCACACATGCGCAATAGTCCCCCAATTCTTTCCTATGGGAATTGAATTGGTGTTGACTGAGATCATCCAGTTGTCAGCCAAAGTGAAGCGCACACTCTTATTACTTCAAAATAAACAAGATAACATCATTACAAAACTTTTCTTAATATATCAAGGTAGTTGGGCTGAAACGTTTATTATATGCAAATGCATGTCTGCTTACAATAAATCCAATACATTTTGTTTATTTTGAAGCCCTATGAGTGCTTTCTTTCACTTTGGAGTGATAATTTTCAGTTTTAAGGTTTTTGTTCCCAGCTGCACACTATGCTGGCGTGATGCATTATGGGGCTGGTATAGAATTTTTTTGCACGGCTGCTTTTCATTCCCAGTCTGGCCCTGAGTACACCCCTAAGTGGAAATGTCCAAATTGGGCCCAATTAGCCATTTTCCCTCCCCTGTGTCATGTGACTCGTTAGTGTTACAATGACTCAGGTGTGAATGGGGAGCAGGTGTGTTAAATTTGGTGTTACACACTCTCATACTGGTCACTGGAAGTTCAACATGGCACCTAATGGCAAAGAACTCTGAGGATCTGAAAAATATAATTGTAGCTCTACATAAGGATGGCTTAGGCTATAAGAAGATTGCCAAGACCCTGAAACTGAGCTGCAGCACGGTGGACAAAACCATACAGCAGTTTCACAGGACAGGTTCCACTCAGAACAGACCTCGCCATGGTCGACCAAAGAAGTTAAGTGCACATGCTCAGCGTCATATCCAGAGGTTGTCTTTGGGAAATAGACATATGAGTGCTGCCAGCATTGCTGCAGAGGTTGAAGGGGTGGTGGGTCAGCCTGTCAGTGCACAGAAAATACGCTGCACACTGCATCAAATTGGTCTGCATGGCTGTTGTCCCAGAAGGAAACCTCTTCTAAAGATGATGCACAAGAAAGCCCGCAAACAGTTTGCTGAAGACAAGCAGACTAAGGACATGGATTACTGGAACCATGTCCTGTGGTCCGATGAGACCAAGATAAACTTATTTGGTTCAGATGGTGCCAAGCGTGTGTGGTGGCAACCAGATGAGGAGTACAAACACAAGTGTGTCTTGCCTACAGTCAAGCATGGTGGTTGGAGTGTCATGGTCTGGGCCTGCATGAGTGCTGCCAGCACTGGGTAGCTACAGTTCATTGAGGGAACCATGAATGCCAACATGTACTGTGACATACTGAAGAAGAGCATGATCCCCTTCCTTCGGAGACTGGGCCGCAGGGCAGTATTCCAACATGATTACGAAATCAACCACTGCCTCGCTAAAGAAGCTGAAGGTAAAGGTGATGGACTGGCCAAGAATGTCTCCAGACCTAAACCCTATTGAGCATCTGTGGGGCATCCTCAAATGGAAGGTGGGGGAGCGCAAGTTAAGGTCGTCATGGAGGAGTGGAAGAGGACTCCAGTGGCAACCTGTGAAGCTCTGGTGAACTCCATGCCCATGAGGGTTAAGGTAGTGCTGGCAAATACTTTTGTGAGATACTGTTTATATGTACACACACACACACATGGTTTATTAGGAGACCATCAGCTCATTTGCCCGTATATTTTTTCTCATATATCGTTTTTATTGATATCAAGCAACAAGGTTACATTGCATCATCAAACACCTCATGAGGCATAACAGTAGGCTTCTGAACATACAGCAGCTTTAGTATACACATTTGAAGGTAGATGGTACGCCATTAGCAATATCTCATATCATTGCCGTCATTACAGACCCAGTACACAATGCAATTATATGATGCGACAGGTTGAAATAAATTTGTTGTGTTTTTTCAATTATATAAGAAAGGCCGATTGGGCATAACAGTAGAGAAGAAGGAAAAGTAAAATTGATGAGTTTACATAGCTATATGCGTGCAATTTGTGTGCAATATTTTCACACTTACGTGCTTGCAGTATACATACATGGCATTTTATATACAAGGTATTTTGCATCAGGATAAATGAGATTAATTGTTAAGGTAGAGATGCCCACCAGGTGCCCAGAAACAAGACTTTTACACTGTACCCTTGTTCTCCAAGAGCCCAGAGGGTTTTTGTTACTGGATTTACTTCCAAGATATCCTGTAGCCCCATGTAGCTAGAGCGCAGCTAAGCGGAAAAAGGCCTTGACAGGGGTTAGGAGGCAGGCCTAGGAGGAAGTAAGCAAGGGTTGGAATTATGGGTAAGTAGGATTGGCTATTTAAATGAGCAGCCATTTTAGGTGAGTCATTCTAACTTTCTACCTGGTTGAGTTTGTGTTCACCCTGGTTGCTTGGTCGGATTTTCTTTTGTCTCCTCTGCAGGGCTAATGGACGACGTGGAGCGTTTGCTGGAGGGGATCAGGTCGGCAGCACGGCATCAGGGTGTGGACTGGCTACGGGCACAGCTAGGCCCTGCCCTGGCGGAGGCGGCGGATCGGGACGGTGATGGCGGGAGACCGGTCAGGGCCCGGAGGCCCCCGAGGAGGCTAAGCCCGGGCACGGGGCCCGGTGAAGTTGTCCCCGGAAGTAGTGGAGTTTCGGTCGTGACCGGCAGCAGGCCCGGGAGCCGCGTGGTCGAGGCCTTGCCTCCCCGCGTGCGGACGGAGCCTTGGATGAGCACTCGGCGGCAGAAGGATGTCGCGGACGGGGGCGCTGCTGCTTTCGGGTCGGAGGTGGCCGGGCAGCCCCCTGGTGGTGCGGGACCCACGGAGGGGAGGTCTGGGAGGGCTTCCCCCCCATCGGAAAGTGACGATGAGGACGAGGCTGGATCCGGGAGACCGCATGGCCGGCCTAGGAGGCAACAGGCAAGTGCAGAGGGCTCCGGCCGGGGCCCTCTTGGCGGGAAGGTCGTTAGGGGGAGCTCTGCCACGGGGGGGGGGCGGGAGTAGGCCGGTGGGGGGCGCCCGGGATACAGTCGTAAGGGGGGAGGGTCCTGGGGCCCCTAAGGGCAAGTGCGGTTCGAAGGGAGTGAGTTCCAAGGGCGGGGGGGGTTCCCGGGATGCGGCCAGGTCAGAGAGCGGGTCCCCCGAAGGGGTGGTGGGTAGGTCTGGGCCAAGGGGGTCTGGTAAGCATGGGGGTGTAGGTAAGGGGGCAGTGGCGGTAGGTGCGGGAAAGAGGGTTCCGGAGGCAGTTAGGCAGAGGAATAGGGGAGGCCGGGGACTGGGTTCCTCCGTAGTGGTTGGGCGGCGGGGGGGCCCGGGTTCTGGGAGTAGTAGCGGCAGTCCCTCACCCGTTAGATCTCTGGGGTCCCGGGATGCGCGGGGGAGGTCGGGTCGGCACTGCTCCCCCTCGGACAGCTCGGCAGGGGAAGGTGCGGCAGCCCCTAGGTATGGTCGGCAGGGGCGGCCTGCTGGTAGAGACGGGAGGAGTCGTAGCCCCAGGGGTTCCCGGGTGCCACGGGGTGGTAGAGGTCAGCGGGAGGCTTCGGTGCAGAGCAGGCGCTCCCGGGGTCGTGACGGGAGGGGTATTGATGTCCATTACACCCTACCCAGGACTTCTTCTCCTTGTCCTAGATCTCGGAGCCGTTCTGCCTCCTCGCAGGCTGGTCACCGGGTGGGCTCCCCGGTCGGCGAGACAGCAGCGGAAGTTCCTCTTCCTGGACGTCGGGCGATCTGCACTGCAGCCCCCACCGTTCCGGTGTCGGGGGGCTTGGCCGGTGAGTCCAGTGGGTCACTACACTCTAGCGCTTTAGTTACCACACTTCAGGCACTACTCCACTCATTGGGGGCGGGGGGTGACACTAGCGGCATTGGTCAAGTGTGGGCTCCGGGTGCTGTGGCTACAGGCTCTCGGGTTGGGACTTTCATGGGGCCTAGTTCAGGTGGGGACGTGGTGGTGCCGCAGGATGTAGGGGAGACTGGGAGTGAGCGGGCTGAGTTGACTGGGGGTGTCCCCGACGCGGCTAGACAGCACGCGTATGTATCTTTTGCGGGCCCGCTGGGGGTTCATTTGAAACAGGACGTGAAGGATAAGATATGGAAGGGTGAGTTCTGTGAGATCTTCTCCCTCCTCCCATTGGAGGACTTTATAGACCTCAAGGAGGAGGATAAGAAGGACGAGAAGAAGGAGGAGGAGGAGAAGAGGAAGCGGTATCGCAAGATTCCGAAATCCTTTGGGAATTGGTTGAGGGCATTTTGTGTGCTGGCTAGCGTGCTCGGCGAGAAATCGCCGGGGTTGTGCTCCTCTCTGTTTTGCTATTTGGATGGCATTTGGGAAGCGTACCGGACTTACGGGGGGTTAGCGTGGTGGCGGTATGACGAGCAGTTTAGGCAGCGGCTGGCGGCTAACCCGGGTATGCGGTGGGACCAAATGGACCTGCCGCTCTGGATGAAGCTGATGATGGCGCAGAAGGCGCAGCCCTTTCAGAGCTCGGCCGGCGCTAGGGGGCAGTCCGCCTCGTCGGCCACCTTACCAAAGGGCTTATGTTGGCTCTATAATGAGGGCCAATGCAAATGAGGGACCACCTGTCGTTTCAAGCACGAGTGCTCCGGCTGCGGAGGCGCTCATGGGCTCAACCGCTGCTTCAAGAAGGGGAAGTCCGGTGGCGCCGGTGCTGCTGTCGCGGCCGGGGGAGGGGGTGCATCCGCTTCCCCTGGGCTTAACCCCAGTGAGGCTAAGCGCGATGGAGCCATGGCTAAGCCGCTACGATAACAGGGCGGATGCCGCTGTGCTCCTGGCGGGTTTTGCGAAGGGGTTTTTTATTCCGTTTCAGGAGCGGGAGGGGGGATCGGGGAGGCTGCGCAACCTGAAGTCTGTGGCTGACTTCCCGGACGTGGTTAGGGAGAAGCTGGGCAAGGAAGTCGGGCTGGGCCGCATGGCGGGCCCGTTCGCAGTGCCTCCGCTGGAAGGCCTGCGGATTTCTCCACTTGGGGTGGTTCCCAAGAAGGAGCCGGGTAAATTTAGACTCATTCACCATCTCTCGTACCCGAAAGGGGAGTCGGTGAATGACGGTATTCATAAGGACTTGTGCTCGGTGTCATATGCATCTTTCGACCGGGCGGTCGATCTGGTCCGGCGGGCCGGGCGTGGGGCTCTGATGGCGAAGGTGGACATTGAGGCCGCGTTTCGGCTGCTGCCGGTCCACCGGGACTGTCATCACCTACTGGGGTGTTTCTTCGAAGGGGCCTACTTCGTGGACTTGTGCCTGCCCATGGGTTGTTCCATTTCGTGCTCCTATTTTGAGAAATTTAGTACTTTTCTCGAATGGGTGGTACGGGTGGAAGCGGGGAATCGTTTTATTGTGCATTATCTGGATGATTTTCTGTGCGTGGGGCCGGCTGATTCCTTGGATTGCCTGCGCCTGCTGCGGACGGTTGAGTGGGTGGCGGGCCACTTCGGGGTTCCGCTGGCGGCGGATAAAACTGAAGGCCCAACCACGTGTCTGAGTTTCCTGGGTCTGGAGATTGACTCTGGGTTGGGCGAATGTCGGCTGCCCCGAGATAAGCTGGACAGGCTTCGAGGGGCGGTGGCTGCTGTGGCGGGGACGCGCAAGGTTACTCTGCGGCAGCTCCAGTCTTTGATTGGGCTGCTCAATTTTGCGTGTCGGGTCATTCCGATGGGAAGGGTCTTCAGTCGCAGCTTGTCGGCCGCTACTGCGGGGGTTCGGTCCCCGCACCATTTCATCCGGGTGTCGGCGGCCATGAAAGCGGACTTGGGCATTTGGGATGCCTTCTTGCGGGACTTTAATGGAACGGTGTTGTTCCGGCAGGAGGGCCAGTCGTCGGCCGAGCTTGAGCTTTTCACGGATGCATCGGGCAGCGTGGGTTTTGGGGCATATTTTGGTGGCTGCTGGTGTGCGGAGAGGTGGCCGGACTCTTGGGGTTCGAGCCCTCTTATGCGCAACTTGGCTTTCCTTGAGTTGTTCCCGTTGGTCGTTGCGATGGCACTATGGGGTGACAGGCTGCGTGATCGGAAAGTGGTCTTTTTCTCGGATAACATGGCGGTGGTTCACGCGGTGAATCGTCAGTCTGCGGCCTCAAGGCCGGTGGTTAGGCTGCTTAGGCGACTGGTATTGCTGTGTATGTCTCGGAATGTTGTTTTTCGCGCGCGGCATGTTCCCGGTTATTTGAATGAGGTGGCTGATGCTCTGTCTCGTTTTCAGTGGTCCCGATTCTGGCTGGTGGCGCCGGGGGCATCGAAGGAAGGGCAGGCTTGCCCGGACGAGATTTGGCAGCTGGGAACATCCTGCTTGGAGGACTTGTGAAGGCTTCCCTGGCGCCGGCCACTTGGGCCTCGTACAGTAAGGTTTGGGGCTTGTGGGAGCGGTCACTGGACGGGTTGGCCATGGACAGCGGGGAGGCCCTGCGGGATGCTTTCCTGTGGTACACCTGTCAGTTGCTGGCAAAAGGGGCGTCGCCTACCATGGTGGACAGGTCCATGGCGGCGATGGCATTTTGGTTCAGATGGCATGGGAAGGAGGACTTTACTAAGACCTTCATTATCAGGCAGGCCCTGAAGGGTTATCGCAAGGGACGCAGGTCGCCGGATACCAGGCGCCCGGTGTCGGTTCGACTACTGGGGGATTTGGTGGGTTTATTGCCTGAAATCTGTTTCGATGGGTTCGAGGCTTCGCTGTTCAAGGTGGCGTTTATTTTGGCATTTTTTGGGGCATTCCGAATTGGGGAACTGGTGAGCGCTAATAAGAGGGTGCAGGGGGGCCTGCAATTTTCGGGGGTTCGTGTCTTGGATGGGAAGGTGGTGGTGCACCTCGGCAGATCCAAAACGGACGTCCGCGGCGTGGGCCGGGACGTGGCACTGGGGGCCTTGCCGGGCTCGGCTTTATGCCCGTTGGCTGCTACGGCAGAGTACCTGGCGCGGAGGCCAGCGATGGGGGGTTCCTTGTTGGTGCATGCCGACGGATCCTCCCTCTCTCGGTTTCAGTTCACGAAAGTTTTTCGGTTGGGCTTGGGCAAGTTAGGGCTTCGTGCTGAACGATTTGGAACGCACTCGTTCCGTATTGGGGCTGCCACGGAGGCGGCTCGGTTGGGATTGGGGGACGAGGTGGTGAAGCGGATCGGGAGGTGGGAATCGGTAAGATTCCGTTCCTATGTCCGGTTGGGTCTGTTGGAATAATGAAATTGGGGACCGTTTTATGCAAAAAAAACAAAAAAAAAAAAAAATTGGGAATAAGAGACTTGTAACTGGCTGTACTGAAATGGTTCACCGTGTTATTTGGGCTGGGGTGGGGGTCTCTGTCGGACTTCCCTCATCTTTTGTTTTTTCCCCCCAGGGCGTGAGGCATGGATCGTGGGCCATTCGTTTGTCTTCTGGGCCGAGAGGAGGGCCGCAGCTCGAGCGCAAGGCCAGCAGCTGGGTTTTCCGAGAGGCCAGTTGGCAGTTCGCTGGTTTGGGTATCGGGGTTTTTGCTGGGGGGATGTTTGTGGTAAACTGTTTGGGATGCTGGCGGAGGGATACACGCCAGACTTACTGGTCCTGCATATTGGGGGTAATGACCTGGGCCTTACGCCGCAACGCCGGCTGGTGAAGTGGATGAAGCAGGACATCAATAAGTTGAGGGGCCTGCTTCCGGGGGTCATGTTGGTTTGGTCGCAGATTGTCCCGAGGCGCCGGTGGCGGCACGCTCGGGATCCGGTGGCTATGGATAGGTGCAGGAAGAAAGTGAATAGCTTGATGGCAAGCTTTGTGCGGAAGGTAGGGGGTGTGGTGGTAAGGCACCTTGAGCTGGAGGAAGGGTTGCCAGGATACTACCGCTCGGATGGTGTTCACCTCTCGGAGGTGGGTTTGGACCTGCTCAACTTGGGTTGGCAGGATGGTATACGGATGGCTCTGTTTTTTCGGGGTGGCGGAGCTCAGACAGCTTAAGGGGTCAAGGTCTGAGCTTGTGGCGGGACGGGGAGCCGAAGGAGAGGAAATAGGTTCCCCTGGATGAACGTGAGGTGGAATAAACAGATTGTGGTCATCGGTGGTTGAGAGGTTTCGAGTCCTGGAGGTGACTCAGAACCTGGTGGGGCAGGGGTATCCGGGTATACCCCTGCCGTGGTTAATGGATGGTTGGCACTTTGGAATGTTGGTGCATGTTATAAATATGTTATAAATATGTATAGGTGTTATTATATGGGGGTCATTGCCTTTTGTATGGTAGCCGAAGGAACAAGATGCGAGGGGGCGGAGTATGGGGGGCAATGACCCATGTTTATATGTTAATTTATTATTATTATTATTATTATTTGTAACGGACCGTTTCAGCATATGAGGGGTTAAATTCCGTTTAGGCGATAATCCCCTTTTCTCAGAAAGGCACAGCTACTGCAGAACATCAGAACTCACGAACTGAATATAGGTGAATAAGGTAGCACTCCAGCTGGAACCTCACAAATAGCTGCTAGCAGATGAATAGGAAAAGCAGACATCAGCTTACACTCCTAGCAGTCAAATCTCCAACAGCATACAGTGAATCCCCCCAAGAACGAGACAAGGCTCCGTGTTGAAGGTCAAGCAGTGGTCTGAGGTGCTGGGCACCCAGCCTGGTTTTTATTACATGAGTACACATACAGGCCACACCCAGGGGGAGGCATAAAATAACCAATAACATAGATGTTACCTCCCACACATCCCCTCCCCTTAGTGTGACACTTAATCCCATTATGTGTACAGTTCAAAATATACTTTTACACAACTTTCATAACATTAAAACCATACATCACATTCACATAAAAATACATACAATCCACAATCAATCCATTCAGGGGAACAACATATTAAAAAAAGGCATGAATCAGACCAGGGGTTCAAAAGTTAGTAAAAGTATCTTTTATTCCCCCTGGCTCAAACAGTAAAAGTAAAACATCCCCACAATGCATCCTGGCTTCCTCCCTTCTGCCCTGGAGATAATTGGAGAAGAAATCTAATTATCCAGGACTAGAGGCAGACTCCATTAACCACATGGTTGCAAAACAACATAAAACTCTTTAAAATACATAAAGTCACATTTTATACATTAAACACAGACATTTAACATATCCCCAGATAGCTCAGGTCTGCGTGCACATTATTAGGTGAATGGCACGCAGACCACACAAATACAGTTTAATTGCCATGGAGCCAAAGTCTTTCCCATAGTCTTTCATTATATGAATAGGCTCCATGGCATAGCTATCTGGGGGGTATCACTGCTCACACAGAGCAAGTACCAAAGGACCCCACTGTATTTAAAGGGCCAGAATGAGTGACATGCACTCTGTTAGGGCCGAATACTGTTTGTAAAGGGCCCAATCTCCCAGGGCCATAGTCCAAAGGCAGCAAGCGGGCAACCAGGCTTCTCCAGTTCTCAGTGGCGAGGTTGGTTTCGTCACATTATTATTATTAATTATTGGTTAATAAAGCTGTGGACAAATTTCCCCATAATACTTAGTGTCTGTGTGTTATTGGGTTAGGATATGGGGGTGGTTTGTCCTGGATTCCGACTGCCCAAATGGCGACTATACACCTGTCATGTAGCCCCATGTAGCTAGAGCGCAGCTAAGCGGAAAAAGGCCTTGACAGGGGTTAGGAGGCGGGCCTAGGAGGAAGTAAGCAAGGGTTGGAATTATGGGTAAGTAGGATTGGCTATTTAAATGAGCAGCCATTTTAGGTGAGTCATTCTAACTTTCTACCTGGTTGAGTTTGTCCCACCCACCCTCCCTTTGTTTGTTATGTGTTTATTTAACCCGTTTCTTTCACAGCGGCGGGACGGGGAGCCGAAGGAGAGGAAATAGGCTCCCCTGGATGAACGTGAGGTGGAATAAACAGATTGTGGTCATCGGTGGTTGAGAGGTTTCGAGTCCTGGAGGTGACTCAGAACCTGGTGGGGCAGGGGTATCCGGGTATACCCCTGCCGTGGTTAATGGATGGTTGGCACTTTGGAATGTTGGTGTATGTTATAAATATGTTATAAATATGTATAGGTGTTATTATATGGGGGTCATTGCCTTTTGTATGGTAGCCGCAGGAACAGGATGCGAGGGGGCGGAGTATGGGGGGCAATGACCCATATTTATATGTTAATTTATTATTGTTATTATTATTATTATTATTATTATTATTAATTATTGGTTAATAAAGCTGTGGACAAATTTCCCCATAATACTTAGTGTCTGTGTGTTATTGGGTTAGGATATGGGGGTGGTTTGTCCTGGATTCCGACTGCCCAAATGGCGACTATACACCTGTCAAGCTTCCCCACACTTGTTCGTATTTATCCACACAGCCTTGCAATCTGCAGGCCATCCGTTCATAAAAGCTGATAGTGTCTAATCTGTTGATAATAGTTTCTAACGAGGGGATTGTTTTGCTTTTCCAGTGATACGCTATGCTCACCTTCGCTACCATGAGTATGTTAATTATTACTGTGCGGTGAGGGTTGGCATCTAAGTCAGGGATAATGTGGAGAAGAAGATAATGTTCTGATTTCAAGTGGAGATTGAAGTTGGTTACCTTAAGGATAAGTGTATAAATGCGTGCCCAGAAGGTCAGAGTCAAGTCAGGAGAACATGTTTCAAAGTGCCAGTGTCCGTCCCGCATTTCCAGCAGAGCCGTGATGCGCCACTGTAGATACGAGACAGTCTATGCGGCACCAGGTACCAGCGCATTGATTCCCATTAAGGCTTGTTAGGTGTTTGCAATAGCTGCATGCCATTGTGATAGGGCAAACTTATGCCCTACGTCCCTCTCCCATTGAACCATTTGGGCATCTTCTCTAGTAATGACCCAGTAAGAGCTGTGTTGTAGCACATTGACAAAGGTTTGACATTCTTGGTGAGATGCAGTTGACGCAGTGATATCAGGGATGCTCAAGTTGGCCTTTGTTCGCTATATACAGTAGACAGTAAAATATTGTTAACCCTAAGATAAATAAACATGTCACGTAGTGGCAAGTATTGATTTTGTAAGGAGGGAAATACTTTTATCGTTTCACCCTCTAGGAGATCGTTCACTTTATGTATACCCTTATTTGTCCATTTTTTTAATGGAAGGTCAGGGACCAGTGCCATGAAGGTTTCCAGTGTCGCTGATATAAGGAGTGATGTTGTATTTAGGATGTTTGGGCTCCAGGCTTTCCATATATTTTAATATTAAAATTCAGAGTTCCCTAAACAACTTTATTATTATTATTAGGGCTCAAAATGTCCAAGTGACAAGTAGAAATTTACCCCAAGTGAATGTGACATCGATTCTCCAGGCTTGCAGTGTTGAGTCATTTTTAAGGCTTGACTATTAGCAGAGAACCTGAAATTTTAAGCACTGAATATTATTATTATTATTATCATTAAAATATTTCCTAGACATGGGACTTGCAGTTTGTTAGGGGCATGGATCTATAGCATATGCCCCAACAACCATGGTGGGTGAGGTAAAAAGGGGCAGGTTAATGATGCCAATTGCTTCACTGGTGCACTTGAAAGGGTGCCAGGTCAGCTCAAGAATTGGCTGTTTAGCCTGTTCGCCTTTAAAGGGATACTATAAATGTCAGGTATACATAGCTGTTCATGAATTTCATGTGTTGGAAGCAGGGCCGGTGCAAGGATTTTTGCCGCCCTAGGCAAAAAAAAATTTGCCGCCCCCCCCATATGTCCTGCCCACCATGTGACATCACAATGCCCCGCTGATATGCTCTGCCATATGGGCCAACGTCAGTCTGCACAAAGTGTCTTTTATCTGAAAAGACAGTGTGTTTACATTAAAAAGCCTACAGGCACAGGCTATAGACACCAGAACCACTACATTAAGCTGTAGTGCTTCTGGTAACTATAGTATCCATTTAATGTGAGGTAAATTAGAGATTAGTGCCACTAATAATATATTGGATTGCCTACTTACCACCAGATGAGGAAAATAGGCTGATGATGGGCTCAGTCTGGCTCCACAGGTCTGGTGTAGAACAGGAAGCAGCGCCATTTTTTGGGGCCCCTTACACAGCTCAAGGTCTGGGCCCCCAGGGCTTGACCGTGAGTATGCCTACAATGCCCACACATAAATCCACCTACATGGCCCACCCATGAGTTCTCTCACAGGTAGTGGAGTGTATGTGTGTAGGGGATGTTTTATGTGTTATTGTAGAGGATGTAATGTGTGTGTTCTTATAGAATGTAGTGTATAGGGATACCAATTTGTGTAAGGGATGTAGTGTGTGTATAGTGGATGCAGTGTGTGTTTGCGTGTAAGGAATGCATTGTATGTTTCTGGGTGTGTGTGTGTGTGTGTAAGGGATGCAAGGTGTGTTTCTGTGTATGTGATTGAATGCAGTGTGTGTCTGTAAGGGGTGCATTGAGTGTGTAAGAGATGCATTTTGTTTCTGTGTGTAAGAGAATGAGTGTTTGTGTGAGCGTAAGGGATGCATTGTGTGTTTCGGGTGTGTCTGTGTGTAAGGATGCATTGTATGTTTCTGTGTGTGTGTGTGTGGGGGGGGGGGATGAATTGTGTATGTGTGTAGTGTAAAAGAGAGGGTTTGTGGGGTAGGATAGGGACTGAGAGGGGAGCAGCTCTTTATTTTTTTTGTAAAAAATGTCATAGTGCTCTCCCCTCCTGTCAATTAGTGATTTCCCCTTCCCTCCTGTCCCTCAGTGTCATAGTGCTCTCCCCTCCTGTCAATTAGTGATTTCCCCTTCCTGTCCATGTCCCTCTGCAGTCCCCCCTTGGTGGTCTTCTCACTCCCCCCTCTTAGTGGTCCTCCCTCCCTCAGTGGTCCTCCCTCCCCCCCCTTTGGTGGTCCTTCCCCTCTTCCCCCCTTAGTGGTCTTCCCTCTGGCAAACCCCTAGTGGACCTTCCCCCCTCCTCCCTCAGTGGTCCTTACTCCCCCCTCTTCCCCAGTGGTCCTTACTCCCCCCTCCTCCCCCAGTGTTCCTTAGTGTGTCCCCCTCCTCGCCCAGTGATCCTTAGTGTCCCCTCCCCCTCCTCTCCCAGTGGTCCTTAGTCCCCTCCCCCTTAGTGGTCCTTAGTCCCCCCCCTCTTCCCCCAGTGGTCCTTAGTCCCCCCTCCTTCTCCCCCAGTGGTCCTTAGTCCCCCCTCATACCCCAGTGATCCTTAGTGTCCCCTCTCCCTCCTCCCCCAGTGGTCCTTAGTCCCTTCCACCCCCCTTGTGGTCCTTAGTCCCCCCCCTCCTTTCCCAGTGGTCCTTAGTCCCCCCCTTTTCCCCCAGTGGTCCTTAGTCCCCCTCCTTCTCCCCCAGTGGTCCTTAGTTCCCCCCTCCTCCCCCAGTGGTCCTTTGTCCCCCCCTCCTCCTTCCCCAGTGGACCTTAGCGTCCCTCCTCCCCCAGTGGTCCTTAGTGTCCCCCCTCCCTCCTCCCTCAGTGGTCCTTAGTCCCCCCTCCTCCCCCAGTGATCCTAAGTCCCCACCTCCTCCCCCAGTGATCCTTAGTGTCCCCTCCCCCTCCACCCCCTTGTGGTCCTTAGTCCCCTCCACCCCCCTTGTGGTCCTTAGTTCCCCCCCTTCCTCCCCCAGTGGTCCTTTGTCCCCCGTTCCTCCTTCCCCAGTGGTCCTTACCCTCCTCTTCCTCTTCCCTCCTGCCAATGTAGCGTTGCCGGGCGGCGCGGAACGCGGGACAGGAACCTCTGTTTCCTGTACCCGGCTGCCGGCGGACTGAAAGGAAGTGAGCACTTCCTGTCAGTCCACCGGCGGCCGGGTACAGGAAACAGAGGTACCTTTCCCGCGTTCCGCGCTGCCCGGCCACGCTACATTGAGAGACCGGCAGGAGGGAGCGCTCTGCGCTTCCCTACTGCCGGTCACTCAAATCCGGCCGCCCCCACACAGCACAAATGCGCCGCGTGGGGCTTGCTAAAGCGCTCAGGCGGCGCAGCATGAGGAGATGCACCGGTGATGACCGGGTGCAGGGATCCGGCGCCCCCTGCTAAGTTGCGCCCTAGGCGGCTGCCTAGGTCGCCTTACAGGTGGCGCCGGCCCTGGTTGGAAGCAGGAAAAATGGGCAAGCGAAAAGTTCTGAGTGACCTTGACAGGTGCCAAATAGTGATGCCTAGAAGACTGGATCAGAGCATCTCCAAATGGCAAGTCTTGTGGGTTGTTACTGGTATGCAGTGGTTAGTACCTATCAAAAGTGGTGCAAAGAAGGACAGTTGGTGATTATGGGTGCCCAAGGCTCATTGATGCACGTGGGGAGAGAAGGCTGGCATATCTGGTCTGATCACAGAGAAAAGCTACTGTAGCTCAAATTGCTAAAAAATTTAATGTTGGCCATGATAGAATGGTGTCAGGACATACGCTGCATCGCAGTTTGCTGTGTATGGGCTGCGAACCACAGACCGATGAATGTGCCCATGATAACCCCTGTCCACCACCAGAAGCCCTTTCAATGGGAATGTGAAACAAGGTGGCCTTGTCTGTTGAATTATGTGCATATGCGTCGTTTACTTAGGGAAGAGATGGCAGCAGGATGCATTATGGGAAGAGGAAGGCCAGCAGAGGCAGTGTTATGCTCTGGGCAATGTTCTATTGGGACACCTATGTCATGTATATGTTACTTTGACATATACAACCTATCTAGAGATAGTTGCAGACCACGTAACCCCTTCATGGCAATGGTATTCGCAGTAGCCTCTTTCAGCAGAATAATGCACCCCTCCACACTGCTAACTTGGTAAAGGACCACCATCTACTCATAGAGATGAATTGAATCAATGAATCTCTATGAGGAAAGTTCAGTGTCCGCATGCAGAGGGACAAGATATTGAATCACAGGATGCTGTGCACAGTGCTGCCCTGTGCTCTGCTGACAGCAGATCTGAGTGCATGGAGGCATATTATGCCTCCATCAACTCCGAAGTCCCTCTGGTTCACTCTGAGTGACTGCAACTGGAGGTGTTCGTAGCTTTCAATGTAAACACTGTATTTTCTCAGAAATACAGAATTTATATTTATATTGTAAGGTAGCCATTTTGCACTAGCAGATATTTTTCTACTACTGCCTTTGTTAGATTATTGGGAAAATCTTTTTATGTTTCAGCTGCTTTTTAAAAATGTCCTTTAGAATATTTAAAAAAATATTTTAAAATTATCTTTAAAACTGTGATTTTGTAGTTTTGCGCTTTCTATTTTTTTGTTTATTAAGACTGTGTATGTATCTGTATGAAAGTGCGATTGTATGATGCTCTGTTTGTATTATTAGTGGACTGGTCTGAAAATGAGATTGGTGGTGGTGGGGGAAGGGTTGGGTGGCTGAAGAATCTCCCCTAGCTGGGAGGTGTGCCCAATATTGCAACCTGACCAAATTTATAGTAAGTTTATAAATGTTTTTTTAACATACTTTTCAAAGTTTTTCTTGCTTTATTTTGGTTTGTATATGTGTTTGAACGTGTTTGCTTTCTGGTTTAAAAAATAATTATCAAGTGATGCATGTCCCGTTAAGTGCACCCATTCATAGAAACATAGAAACATAGAATGTGACGGCAGATAAGAACCATTCGGCCCATCTAGTCTGCCCAATTTTCTAAATACTTTCATTAGTCCCTGGCCTTATCTTATAGTTAGGATAGCCTTATGCCTATCCCACGCATGCTTAAACTCCTTTACTGTGTTAACCTCTACCACTTCAGCTGGAAGGCTATTCCATGCATCCACTACCCTCTCAGTAAAGTAATACTTCCTGATATTATTTTTAAACCTTTGTCCCTCTAATTTAAGACTATGTCCTCTTGTTGTGGTAGTTTTTCTTCTTTTAAATATAGTCTCCTCCTTTACTGTGTTGATTCCCTTTATGTATTTGAATGTTTCTATCATATCCCCCCTGTCTCGTCTTTCCTCCATGCTATACATGTTAAGATCCTTTAACCTTTCCTGGTAAGTTTTATCCTGCAATCCATGAACCAGTTTAGTAGCCCTTCTTTGAACTCTCTCTAAGGTATCAATATCCTTCTGAAGATAGGGTCTCCAGTACTGTGTACAGTACTCCAAGTGAGGTCTCACCAGTGTTCTGTACAATGGCATGAGCACTTCCCTCTTTCTACTACTAATACCTCTCCCTATACAACCAAGCATTCTGCTAGCATTTCCTGCTGCTCTATTACATTGTCTGCCTACCTTTAAGTCATCAGAAATAATCACCCCTAAATCCCTTTCCTCAGATGTTGAGGTTAGGACTCTATCAAATATTCTGTACTCTGCCCTTGGGTTTTTACGTCCAAGATGCATTATCTTGCACTTATCCACATTAAATGTCAGTTGCCACAACTCTGACCATTTTTCTAGTCTACCTAAATCATTTTCCATTTGGCTTATCCCTCCTGGAACATCAACCCTGTTACATATCTTAGTATCATCCGCAAAAAGACACACCTTACCATCAAGACCTTCTGCAATATCACTAATAAAAATATTAAAGAGAATGGGTCCAAGTACAGATCCCTGAGGTACCCCACTGGTGACAAGCCCAAGCTTCGAATATACTCCATTGACTACAACCCTCTGTTGCCTGTCACTCAGCCACTGCCTTACCCATTCAACAATATTGGAATCCAAACTCAAAGATTGTAGTTTGTTGATAAGCCTTCTATGTGCAACAGTGTCAAAAGCCTTACTGAAATCGAGGTAAGCAATGTCTACTGCACCACCCTGATCTATAATTTTAGTTACCCAATCAAAAAAATCAATAAGATTAGTTTGGCATGATCTCCCTGAAGTAAACCCATGTTGTCTCTGATCTTGAAATCCATGTGTTTTTAGATGTTCAACAATCCTATCCTTTAACATGGTTTCCATCACTTTCCCCACTACTGAAGTTAGGCTTACTGGCCTATAGTTGCCCGACTCCTCCCTATTACCTTTCTTGTGAATGGGCACAACATTCGCTAACTTCCAATCTTCTGGGACTACTCCTGTTATCAATGATTGGTTAAATAAATCTGTTAATGGTTTTGCTAGTACACCACTAAGCTCTTTTAATAGCTTTGGGTGTATTCCATCAGGTCCCATTGACTTATTTGTCTTTACTTTTGACAGTTGAAATAGAACCTCTTCCTCTGTAAACTCACGTGTAATAAATGACTCATTTATCCTTTTTCTTAACTGAGGTCCCTTTCCTTCATTTTCATCTGTAAATACCGAACAAAAATATTCATTGAGGCAGTCAGCTAGACCTTTATCCTCATCTACATACCTTCCTTCTTTTGTTTTTAATCTAACTAATCCTTGTTTTACTTTTCTTTTCTCATTTATGTATCTAAAAAAGGTTTTGTCCCCCTTTTTTACTGACTGTGCTATTTTCTCTTCTGTGTGTGATTTGGAAGCTCTTATAACTTGCTTAGCCTCTTTCTGCCTAATCTTATAGGTCATTCTGTCTTCCTCACTCTGGGTTTTTTTATAATTACTAAATGCTAACTTTTTGTTTTTTACTATTTTGGCTACATCTGTGGAGTACCACAGTGGTTTCTTGAATTTTTTGCTTTTACTGACAAGCCTAATGCAATTTTCTGTTGCCTTCAGTAGTGCAACTTTTAAATAATCCCATTTCTTTTGGACTCCATTTAAATTGCTCCAGTCTGATAATGACTCCTTTACACATATTCTAATTTTGGAAAAGTCTGTTTTTCCAAAGTCTAAAACTTTTGTTTTTGTGTGGTGTGACTCAGTCACTGTTCTTATATTAAACCACACTGACTGATGATCACTGGATCCTAAACTTTCACCTACAGTAATATCTGATACCAAATCTCCATTTGTTAACACTAAATCTAGTATGGCCTCTTTACGAGTTGGCTCCTCAACGACTTGTTTTAGAGACAATCCCAGTAGGGAGTTTAGAATATGTGTGCTCCTGGCACAAGTAGCTATTTTTGTTTTCCAATTTATATCAGGAAGATTAAAGTCACCCATGATGATAACTTCCCCCTTCATTGTCATTTTAGCTATTTCTTCAACTAGTAGATTATCTAACTCTTCAATTTGTCCTGGGGGCCTATAAATCACACCTACACGAGTTACTGTGTGATTACCAAATTCTAACGTAACCCAAACTGACTCTATGTTCGCCTCACTAACCTTTATTAGGCTAGATTTTATGCTATTCTTTACATACAGGGCCACCCCTCCCCCTTTCTTGCCTTCCCTGTCTTTTCTATATAAAGAGTACCCTGGTATTGCTATGTCCCAGTCATTTTTCTCATTATACCATGTCTCAGTAACAGCGACTAAATCTACACTATCAGTTGCCATTATTGCCACAAGTTCATGGATCTTATTCCCTAAACTGCGAGCATTTGTAGACATGACTCTAAGCTTATCATTTTTTAACACACTTGCTACAGGCACCTTCTGTCCTTGTTTTGGGGGACAATTGGATTGATGTTTTATCACCCTTTTGCCCCCCCCTCCTAGTTTAAATACATCCTAGCAAAACCTCTGAACTGCTCACTGAGAACATTTGTTCCCTTTTGAGAAAGATGCAAACCATCTTTTTTGTACAGTTTATTTCCATTCCAAACAGAGCTACCATGAGCAATAAAGCCAAATCCTTGCTCCCGACACCATTATATATTGTTTTTTAAAGGACATAAATTGCTTTGGTTGAGATTATCCCTTAACTTTAACCCTTCACTACTCCTAACCCTAAAACAGCATTAACTTATACTATACCCTAACAACAACCCTACCTACCCTGACGCTAACTCTAACCCTTCCCCTTACTCTACCACTATCCCTAAGAAAACTCTCAGATAATAGTACTGATATTAACAGGTGGGGGTCCTAGTTGAAACAGTAGAGAGCTTTCTGTGACCTCCATCTACTGGCTAATTTCAGCATTACAGTTACTGTAGATTTCCCTCTAATATGGAAATCAAGCATGTTTTTAGCTGATTACACTGTGATCAATGCTGCAGCTGGAAAAGCTAAGCACTGATCACAATCGGGATTGATGAATGCTTGGGGTCCCTGCCGTCCCTGCCGTAAATCACTGAGCAATCATACTGAGCTGTGGTGTCCTCAATTGATTTAAAGGGCTGTATGCAGTGCTCACTTTGAGTGTGCTGCATGCAGCTCATCGGTCAGTCAGGGTCACTAAATATGGCAGCAGCTGACAGAGGAGCCCCAGGTTTTGAGTGATAAATGGGTCTCACTGGTGTGAGCAGGGATTTAAAGGGACACTATAGTTACCAACACAACTACAGCTTATTGAATTTGTTCTGGTGAGTAGAATCATTACCTTCAGGCTTTTTGCTGTCAACACTGTCTTTTCAGAGACAAATGCAGTGTTTACGTTACAGCCTAGGGATACCTCCTCTGGCAACTCCTCCTATGGCTGCTAGAGGTGCTTCCTGGGGCAGTGCTGCACACTGTACAGCACTGCTATTCAGTGTCTCCACCCTCTGCTTGTAGACATTGAACTTTCCTCATAGAGATGCATTGATTCAATGCATCTCTATGAGGAGATGCTGATTGGCCAGGGCTGTGTTTGACTTGTGCTGGCTCTGCCCCCAATCTGGCTCCTTGACAGTCTCAGCCAATCTTATAGGAAAGCATTGTTATTGGCTCAAAAAAATAACTTCTGATGATGTCAGCCAAGCAGTAGGATCAGGGGCAGAGGCAGCAGCTGCCGACTTGAATAAAAGTAAGATTTTTCTATATTTAGGAGGGCAAGGGGGCAATGGGGGCTAGATGGTGGTTTTAACACTATAGGTTCAGTAACAGACCCTGCTCACACCATGTTGCAGCAATGGGGATTTCAAAGCCCATTTAAAAGATTAAATGCAGAGCTCACTTAGAGCGCTGCATACAACTTACATGCTAGTCTGGGGTCTCTAAATATGGTCCCAGCTGACAGAGGGGAGCCCCAAGTATCAACTGATACCTGGGAGTCCCTGGTGTTAGCAGGGATTTAACCCTGCTCACACCATAATGTTAGGACGTTCCATACCACCTTAACAGCGTAAAAGCCCACTCTGTGGAAGAAAGTTTTAACGTCGGGAATGGGGTTAAAGTGTTCAAAAAATGAGGTGGAAAGATTATTCAAATTACAGTTAGGGTGCAAAAGTATCAAAATGAGAAAATTTGACAGTTTGAATAAATTGTGCAGAAAATTTGACGTAAAAGTGTCACTGACAATCAGGGGCGTATTAGCCGCGAGGCAAACAAGGCATTTGCCTTGGGCGGCATTTTCCAGGGGGCGGCAAAAAAAGCCGCCCCCCAAATGCCCAAGGCAAATGTCTTGTTAGCCTTGCGGCTAACAGACATGCTGGGCTGCTGCTGGGCGGTCGGGCGGCGAGGGAGCACTCCCCCTGAGCTGTCTGCTCAGCTCCCTCGCGCGCCGCACAGTGAGGCTGGGAGCCGGAATATGACGTCATATTCCGGCTCCGCCTCCCAGCCTCACTGTGCGGCGCGCGAGGGAGCTGAGCAGACAGCTCAAAGGAAGTGCTCCCTCGCCGCCCGACCGCCCAGCAGCCACTGGACCACCAGGGAAAAAAGAAGCCCCCCCCCCCAGCATTCCCAAAGGTAAGGAGGCTGGGGGGGTTAAAGTAAAAAAAAAAGCCACTGGACCACCAGGGAAAAAAGAAGGCTCCCCCCCAGCATTCCCTAGGGCAGCACAAAACCAGGATACACCACTGCTGACAATTTGAAAATGTCTCTCTCTGCCTGTGACAATCTGAATTCCTGTGTCTGCTTGATATCTATTATTATTTTATATTATTACGATTATTTATTTTATTGGGATATTTTGTTTCTGTGTTTTCCGGTAAAAATAAAAACTAAATTTCTCACACCCAGTCACATTCAGCCAACCCAAAAACACAATCCCTCCTTTCCAATGCCCACTCATCACATTCCAAAACGACCACACCATCACACTTAGCCAACCCCAACACAATCACACAGCCAACCAAACACAATCACACTCAATCAAACTGCTCCTTACTGTGAGTTTTATTGCTTTGGTTCTCTGAAATACAATTAAACACTGCACATTGCTACGAATTTTATTTTTGTGTTGCTTTGAAATACACTGAAACACATAACACACGGCTGTAAGATTTATTAAACTTTTCATTTGATTAAAAACGGTAGGCAGCCCTCTACTCTCTGCCAGCAGCCCAAGTGTTAAACGCAGGTTTTATATCAAACAATTTTTTTTTATCTCCAACGGGACTCGACAGGGATGCCCCCTGTCACCGCTGCTATATGTGCTTGCACTAGAGCCGATGGCGGCATTGATACAAGAAGACACATCCATGCACAGAGTCCAGATTAACAGCAGGATGTATAACGCGAACATATTTGCCAATGACATCTTGCTGACCCTGACCCAGTCCCGCATCTCACTCCCAAATCTAATGTGTCAAATTTCTGAATACGGGAAATTCCCCTACTTTAACCCCTTAAGGACACATGACGTGTGAGACACGTCATGATTCCCTTTTATTCCAGAAGTTTGGTCCTTAAGGGGTTAAATGAAATGCGATGAAGACCCAGGCTCTAGGTGTGGGCATAGACCATGACACTATAGATTCCCTAGAACCGTCATTCAACTTTGATGCTCTGTTTTTGTGATACGTATGCCTAGAAATGTGATCTAATCCTGTCTAGGATTACATCACATTTCTAGGCATACGTATCACAAAAACAGAGCACCACCTCTCTACAGCAAAAGTTCACACAAACCTTCCAATCATGGGAGGGAGACTTTTTGTCCTGGCAGGGGAGAGTTTGCGGCATTTAAAATGTAACTACTCCCTAAACTTCTTTACTTACTGCGAACACTGCAGATCCCACTTCCCAAACAATACCTGACCAACCGACAGAAATCTATCACAAGATTTGTGTGGGCAAACAAACGAGCCAGAGTAGGCACTAAAATACTACAGAAATCAATCTCCAAAGGGGGCCTGGGCCTACCAGACTTAACTTTGTACTAAAGCGCTGCCCTTCTGATAGAATTGGTAACATCACACACTAAAGCAGGGACCCCCTCAGTGGGTAGCGTAAGAATCTTTCTGGTCCTGCAAGCCAGGCTTACACAACTTGGTCTGGACCCCCAAACACCTACGCCCAAAGACAATCTTGATGTTGGACACTACACTACACACTTCTGCTACACACATGGGACAAACACCGTAAACAATTATGCCATGGAAACCCGATCTCCCTAGCAGCCCCATTATATAGCGTGCACCTATGTAATCCGACCTTTGATCACAATGTGTGGACATCGAGAGGTTGCACACACATACATCAGCTATATCAAGAGATCACCCTGAAAACAATTTCCTGACGTCCAGACTCACCACACAGAGCCATCTTCTCATACCTCCAACTCAAGTCCCTCCTGCAGCCGACCACCCGTAAGCTGAAGACACCGACTATGTCCTTGCCTGGAAATTATAGACCTGTGAGCTTAACTTCTGTGGCTGGGAAAATATTTGAAAGGTTATTAAGGGGTAATATTCAAGAATTCCTTGAGAAGAACATGGTTATCAGCAAAAATCAGCACGGTTTTATGAAGCACAGGTCATGTCAAACTAACTTGATTGCGTTCTACGAAGAAGTAAGTAGAAGTATAGATCAGGGTGTTGCAGTGGATGTGATCTATTTGGATTTTGCCACGGCATTTGATACAGTTCCACACAATAGATTAGTGTTCAAACTCAAGGAAATCGGTCTAGATGAAAATGCTTGTTCTTGGGTAGAACATTGGCTTAAAAACAGAGTACAAAGAGTTGTCATTAATGGTAAATTTTCAAGCTGGACAGAGGTGGCAAGTGGTGTCCCTTAGGGGTCTGTTCTGGGACCCCTTCTATTTAACATGTTTATAAATGATCTTGAAGACAGCATTGAAAGTCATGTTTCAGTGTTTGCAGATGACACAAAACTTTGTAAAATAATACAATGTGAGCAAGATATAACTTTGCTGCAGAGGGATTTATATAGACTGGGGGACTGATCACTCAAATGGCAGATGAAATTTAATGTTGAAAATTGCAAAGTTATGCACTTCGGCGTAAAGAATACACAAGCAACGTATACCCTTAATGGAAGCCAATTAGAGATAACAACACACGAAAAGGACTTGGGAATTGTTATAGACAACAAACTATGCAACAATGTGCAATGTCAATCAGCAGTGGCCAAGGCCAGTAAGGTATTGTCATGCATGAAAAAGGGCATTCATTCTCGGGACGAGAATATCATCTTGCCTCTTTATAAATCACTGGTAAGACCACATATTGAATATGCTGTGCAATTTTGGGCACCTGTTCTAAAGAAGGATATTATGGCACTAGAAAAAGTGCAGAGGCGGGCTACAAAATTAATAAAAGGAATGGAACATATCAGCTATGAAGAAAGGTTAACAAATTTAAACCTATTTAGTTTAGAAAAGCGTCGCCTGAGAGGGGATATGATAACATTATACAAATATATTCAGGGCCAATAAAAACCATTGTGTAGAAATCTATTCACAAACTGGACTTTACATAGGACACGAGGCCATGCGTTTAGACTGGAAGAAAGAAGATTTTGTCTAAGGCAAAGGAAAGGTTTTTTTACTGTAAGAACAATCAGGATGTGGAATTCTCTACCTGAAGAAGTGGTTTTATCAGAGTCCATAAAGATGTTCAAACAGCTACTAGATGCATACTTGCAAAAACAGAATATTAAAGGATATAATCTTTCAATGTAGGGTAATAACTGCTTGATCCAAGGATAAATCTGACTGCCATTCTGGGGTCAAGAAGGAATTTTTTTCCTAGCTTGTTGCAAAATTGTGCTTCAAACTGAGTTTTTTTGCCTTCTTTTGAATCAACAGCAAAAAAACAAATGTGAGGAAGGCTGAACTTGATGGACGCAAGTCTCTTTTCAGCTATGTAACTATGAAAACTATGAAATGAAATGTCCAGATTTGAGCTACTGTGCCTGGCAGAAAACCCACGGAAAAGGATTTTGTCTATAGCTTACGCCACACTCCTCAATAGTCAAAGCACAACTATGGAAAGCTTTCAGACGGCCTGGCATAAAGATTTAAATTCTGAGTTCACCACAGAAATGTGGGAAAGAGCATTCACAACACACAAAAGCAACACAGCATGCGTAGCCCACTTTGACCTCATACACAAAATACAATACCGCTGGTACTTGGTACCGACCAGGCCAGCACACATACACCTGGGTGCGTCTGACAGTGTTGGAGGGGCGGTGTGGACAGAGGAACAATGTACCACATTTGGTGGACATGCCTGGAAATCCAAAACTACTGGAAAATCGTGGGACATGTGATACAAACGTTTCTGCCCACTCTAGACCCCTGACACCATGCACAGTCTCCTTTTTATGTGGCCAGACACAATGTCTAAGATAGACCAAAAATTGCTTTGTCATGCATTAATTGTCGCTAACACACTGATAGCCAGGGCATGGAAGAATCCTCAAGCACCCTCTAAAGAAGCACTACTCCAAGAAATCAATATTAATTGGGAATACGAATTAATGGCAAACAAGCAAATAAAAATGGGTAAACTCACAGCTGAGGTAGGTCAGACATGGAGAGACCACTGGAAAACACTTGAGAATAGTGTATAATTAATCATGACCCCTGTATCATGAAGGAATAGAAAATTACTGCCCAGATAACCAGTAAGGGTAACTGAAATGTTACTAACACCAGATGTCTCCTAACCCCGAACCCACTTCAACTCTGAGAAATCAGACACCAAGAGGCAAAGAATGTATCCCTCATGGACCATGCCCACCACACTGGACAACCTGACTTATTTACTTTAGAATACGCAATGCTTCCCACCCACATCCTGTTTCTTTTTTTTCCCTATTTCATTTATTGTAAGTTTACCCCCTTCCTAACTACTGAGCCAGGTGTATGAGTGCCTCAGGCAGATTTCCAACTTCTCGGATAGCAGCACTCGGATCATATAAATGCTTTTTATTGAACCAAAAAAGGTATACACACATAACAAACAAAGTAACAATAAATAGGCAAATAAGTAAACAATAATAGTTACCAAAATGTCACAAGCCAACTATGACAGAAACACGAGCCACCAATACCCCAATGTTTCGGCACCTACTGGCTGCCTTTTCAAACACACTCGAGAAATTTTGGTAACTATTATCGTTTACTTATTTGCCCATTTATTATTACTTTGTTTGTTTTGTGTGTATACCTTTTTTGGTTCAATAAAAAGGATTGATATATTTCTTAGAGGTGGCTATATCTTTTTGTGGATATTATAGTTGTTTGGGCACTGGAGGGAGTGCCTGAGAGTATTTGCACCTAGTGGTACTATCATACTTATGTTGTCTCTTCATACGGTGTTGTTCTTACAGAATTTATTTTATTCTGTAACACCGATGAAACCAAATATAAATTGTTAAATTGAAAAAAAAACAACAGAGGGCAGGATTCTATTTCCCTTCCGCTTTTCATTTCCTCTTGTATGTTTCTTACTGCCCATCAGTGACTGGCAAATATTGTATTTATATATAAGTATATATGAATGGGGGCGCATTGAGGAAACAAGTCTCAGGGCAGCATAAATGGCAAAACCGTCGCTCAAAGTCTCGCTAAATCGTCACTATTGAGAGGCCTACTCTTGTTTAGGATGGGTGAAAATAAAGGACTTTAACCACTTAAGGACACATGACGTGTGACATGTCATGATTCCCTTTTATTCCAGAAGTGTGGTCCTTAAGGGGTTAAACATGATGCCTCATGACCTTGATACACATCTGGCATTGGGAGACATTGCTTATTTATTGGCCATTGTTTTTGTTTTTTTCTAGACTGCTCAATCAATATAATATTCCATACAAGAATATTGGGCGTGCCCTATCTCTTCAACCAACAGGGCTAATTAGTCTTCAACAGCAAGCAGTCTCATAGCCCACTCTCCCACTGTTATTGATGTAAACTCTCCAGCAGGTGGCGCTGATCCTTATCCTTCGCTCTTGTTTGCGTTTCTTCCCAGGAGGAGTCGCTGTGGTTCGGTTCTCACCCGATATTGCTGATCTCAGCCTTACTCCCATTATCACAGTACTATCGGACCCAGCCCCAGGACATCGCGACATGGGCACCCGGGACGATGAGTATGATTATTTATTCAAAGGTAAGTGGAGGACACCGGGGCTGGGGATGTCATTTGCCTACGATACAAATACCGAGCCAATATACACCGTGTAAAGAACACGGATCTAAAAGGATGGAACCTGCGTTAATATGTACCAGCTCGATGTACAGGTCTAGGCTAACACATGTGTATGTATGTATGTGATCTGTGGGCAGGAAGACACAATACATATTATTGTAATGGCAGCCAGCAGGCCTCACATCGGATTTAGTGGGAAGAAGTAATAATCTCAGGCATTGATACATTGTCCGTATTCTTGAATTGTGGGTCTGTGAACATTCTATACCAGGGATAATGTCAACATTCTGGGCATTGAAGAGATGCAAACATAGCACAGTCAGATAAAATCAGTATTTAGGTCTGTCTTGTGTCAGTGTACCTAATGCTTAATACTGTGTACAGCTGGGTATACACTATTGTCATTATATGCTGGGTATACAGTATTGTATTGCATGACACTGTGCTATCAGTGTCATGCAATAGTATCTTTGTGCTCCCACTCTCTCCCTCCCTCCCTCCCTCTCTCTCTCCCATTACAAACAAGGTCTTTTAGAGCCTGATATAGCAAAGCTCAGGAAGCAGGATCCTCACCTCCCATCACTGTATTGTGAAAAAGAAAAGAAGAAAAAGGAAAATATAAAAATGCTTTCCTGCCTAACTTTAAAAAAAAATATTTTGTATTTAGTGGGTTCCGTAAAGTAACCATATTTTATAGCAAAATTGAAGACCAAAATAATATGTGTGTATTTTGTATAATATTGAAGAATGTGATATTGGAAAATAATAAACCACACGGCGGAATATTTTGAATGAATGAATCTGGGATGGCATTATTTTCCCATTATACAGGCTTGACCTAACAACGTTATGTATCTCTTATATTATATAATAAGGTTAGGCTGGCCTGCCAGGGATTGGTGAGAGTTACGTTTCTGAAATCTGCTGCTATGTATGGCTAATGTCTTCGGTTTAGTCATTTTCCTGTTGATCATATGCTGGGAGACAGAGTGAATGGGAATATTTCTACTCTGGAGACTCACAGACTGTAAGGAGATCAAAAGATCGCTCCCCATTATTACATTAAAGATACAGTGGGGGAGCATGTGGTCTGCACCAATGGCAAGTGCAGATGACATGAAACATTCCTTTGTAGTCTCAGTGCTGTAGCAGGATTACCCATTCAGCACTCTGAGTCACAGAAAAGCGCCAAGCATAATGCAGTGCTAATTGCCATCTGCGTCTGCTGGCAGTGCCATCTCTACATTAGCACAAATGGTCAGCCAGCTGCACTAGGCCCAGGAATTCTGCCCACTTATGATGCTACATTTTTCTCTTTAAGACAGTATAATTTTTTTATAATTGTTAACCGCCGGGCCAGTTTATTGTACATCATGGCATCTGGGTGTGAAGGTTTCTGGTAACACTCTAAGCACAATAACCACTGCAGTATGTATAAGTGGTTATAGTGCCAGGAATGCTTTGTCACCCATTGTTGTAAGTGGGTTTGACTTCTTGCCTGGGGTCCGCCACACACTCTTCCCTCCACTACAGGTCAGTGAGAGCCAGAAGCTTTCTTTCTAAGCCCGGCTCCCGGCTCTCACTTCCACCTGCAGGGTGACAGGTAGCAATGCCGCTGGACAACAGGTAAGTCGTCACACAGTTCTAAAACAGTTTTACTGCCTACAATGGTCAGGCACCAGGGCACTCCTGGCACCATAACCACTGCAATGCGCTAGAGCAATTATGGTGCTTAGAGTGTTCTTTAATACCTCATTGTCTTGCAATTAACAGCATGTAATACCTGGGGAAACAGGAAGGAGGGTTGTTGTAAAGATTGCATGTACAGCATTAGAGGCCATCCAAGTTCTGTTCATTATAAAAGTGGATAAAACCTAGTATTGTAAACAACGTAGTGCAGTGCTAGTCCACTAAATCCCTACTAATATTAACAGAGCCGTAAGAAAGATAGATTGCAAGTCAGCGGTAGGTATTTCACAATTTGCTATGCCAATGAGTGTAGCAAGCCCCAATATTTATATTAAAAAAGGAAAAATGTATATTTATTAGAACATTTTGGATGGATAGTATATATATATATATATATATATATATATATATATATATATATATATATAGGAAACATGGGGGGATGGTTGCACTCACCTAAACATGCTTAAATGGGGTGCTGCTGGGGGCCATATTATACAATAAATATACAAGATCCAGTGCACTCTCCTATCTACTAAACAGCAACTTCAATGTTGACAGATTTTATTAGTTTGTAAAAGTTTTTTTTTTTTAAAAACACCTAATCTAGGCAAAAAATGGGGATTTAGTTACATTATATGATCATACATTGCATAAGCCTGCCACAACGTCAATGTACCCCATCATATATATATATACCCTGAAGCCAGGCTCTGTGCCAACCGTAAAAGAAAACGAATTTAAAAAGAAAAAAATAATTAATTTTTAATTACATGTGTTCCTTGTTAGCTTATTATCAATCCTAGTCTTTTGTTCAGTTATAAAAATATTGAATAATTAAATCTTTTCCAGTCAGAAGTTGGCACTGTTTTCTTTCTTTCTTTTTTTTTTATAATATTCTTTATTTATTCATATTTTTAATAAAGTATAGTGCAACATGATAAAACAACAACAATCAGTACATTGACAATACACTGCAGATGTAGAAGCTGTCTCATAACATTTGTCTGCAGATATCTTATATAGTATCAATATCATGTTGCAATGATTTCTTAGGATTGGAGGAGTCCGTTATACTAATCAAAACACTGAAGTCTGTGTAAGATGGTCAGTATTTGGAATATGATGTCGGGTATGCTTAGACACATTTCATTAGCTCTGGCTATACATATGGTCTCCCTATGAACCATTTGAAACGTGTATTTAAAGGCCAATATGTCTTCCACAAGGAGGTCTATGTGTGTATGATCGGAGACATCACGAATGGAAAAATAAGTGCATTCCAGTCCGAGTATTGTCACTATACGGGGTCAGGAACTGTGGGAATTGGGTAAGGGATAAGGGTGAACAACGTTATGTCATGCCTGTGTTGGCGAGTTAATTCCGGTAAAGAGGTTACGTCCATCCTCTATGGAGTTTGATGTTCTTCGTATGATTGCAGCAGTTTTGACGTTTTTAGGATAGGGAGGAGGTATGGGGGTTTGAAACTAATGTACAACAAACTATATACAAGTTTGCATTCTACTAGGATACGGAGAGTCATGTCAAGCCAGGCATGAGGGAGTGGACAGAAATATGAAGGTAATGAAAGCAGGCCACTTGGGGCTCCAAGCCCCTATGGGGAGGGGAGAAGAAGAAAGAAAGAAAAAAAAAACAGACACAATTAAATACCTACATGTGCACATATGTGCACACATCTGTACATGGAGAGAATGGGGGTAGTAAATGTGGTAGGGGAAGGGAGAGTAGGGCACAATCTTGGATTTGTTAAGTCTGTAATTTATACAGTAATGAACGGTGCTCATGATAATGAGTCTAGGTAATGCAAGGTTGAAGACCGATCCAAGGGTCCCATATTTTGTGTAGCACCTTGGGGGTGTCAAATATTTGGGCCATTAGTTTGTCCATTTCGAAGGCCTCTCTGATTTCACGATAACTATTTCTACTGGGGTATGTGGGCATCTGACCATAGTTCCCCTAGTGCCCTGCATGCTGCCAGCAGGGGGTATGTGTGCATCTGACCATAGTTCCTCTAGTGCCCTGCATGCTGCCAGCAGGGGGTATGTGGGCATCTGACCATAGTTCCCCTAGTGCCCTGCATGCTGCCAGCGCTATTCTAGCAGCTAATTTGTTTTCGTTCCTCGTAAGGGCGTCTAAAGGTGTAGAACGCTATATGGCCCAAGGGTGGCACTGTTTTCTTTTTAAAGGCTAAATTATCAGGTTTTTGCAAAGAAGTGAAAATTTCCAGTGAATTGAAAAATGCTAAAACTTAGGCCAAAATAGCTAAATTAGAAAAATAAATCTCCATGTCAATTCTGTCTTTATTTTGGCTATTTGAAATCCCAGCAGTTCTTACTTGTGAAAAACCCTGTAAAGTGAAGTGATTTTGGTACTTAGACTGCCCTTTCAAACATTATTTCACCTGGAATATTTACTGATATAGGTGTATTTTATTTCATGTGGATACTATGCAGCTCAAATGTATGTCATGTTTGTGATGTGGATGCCACAAGAATGGATGTTGTGTGCTGTATGGGTATTGACTGTTGACTTGAAGATAGGGAATGTGATGCCCATCTAGTTGCCACGAGAGTTACTAATGCGTACTGCATGGGGTGTCCCTGATGGGTGTTTTGTGTGATGTAGATGTAATGAAGGTGACTGAACAGTATGAATTTAAATGAACACTCCAAGCACCATAGCCACTACAGAGTGCCCTGATGCCACCTAGTGCAAAAGTGCCAGTCTATAGAGAGCAAAAGCTCCTGCATGTAGCTTCTATTAGCTCTCCTGAGGTAAGCTCTGCACCACAGGACTCGCTCACTGGCCGAGTTCACCAGCTGATCGCTCTCAACCGATGAGCTAAGCCCTACACTGTCAGTAGCTTTTTACTGTCATTAGCAAACAGTTTGACTAGTAACATTGGGAAATGCACTCATGGCACCATAATCATATAGCTTCACCAAGTGACTCCCAAGTTATTAGCTGCTCTTGGGTATAAACATCTCTCGTGATGTGCAGAGGTTTATGGGATAAGATTTTCTTCCTGATGAGGGAGGGGTCCACCTGTTCCTGCAGAATGAACCCCTACACAGTGCATTCATGAAAAGCTTGAAGGTGAGAACTGTTTTGCTTTTTTTTTTTTTTAATAATGCCTTAAAATAGTTTTTTTACCCTTATATATTCCCATAAATAATAGGGGTAGGGAGCCAACAGTTTAAATTCCATAGAGATTGTTTAAATCTACTTCTCAGCCACCAGTCCTCACCCAATCCACTAGAAAAGTACCGTATATACTCGAGTATAAGCCGACCCGAATATAAGCCGAGGGCCCTAATTTTATGAGTGCAGTGTGTGTGTATGAGTGCAGTGTGTGTGTATGAGTGCAGTGTGTGTATGAGTGCAGTGTGTGTATGAATGCAGTGTGTGTATGAATGCAGCGTGTGCGTATGAGTGCAGTGTGTGTATGAATGCAGTGTGTGTATGAATGCAGTGTGTGTACTTTAAATGCTGCAAAAAACAGCCTGCTTAGTTTGCCTGAGAGATTTATAGGATCGTGACATCAAGATGTGCTGGGACACTTAAATGAACACTATAGCGTTAGGAATATATATCTGTGTTCCTAACGCTACAGTGCAAGTGGCCCTTATCCCCTCCCCCCCTTCCATCTGTACAAAAAGATAAATAAAAAAACAAACTAATTACTCATCCTTTCTCCAGCGCTGCGTCTCCCTCAGCACTGTTACGACCACCTCCTCGTCAGGTTGCGTCATTCTCGAGGCGTACCTTCAGGCCGATAGGCCAATCTAATGCTCCTCATTGTATTCCACGATTCTCTATCTATGAAGGAACTGCGCATGCGCTCATGACGTCACAGTATGTTACGGTATGATAGTCAGTAAGCAAGATTCCTGGCTCTCATAACCAAAGGGCTTGAAGGTGTGGCTTGAAGCTGTGCTCCCAAGGATTCTAGTTAGTTTAATATTGTTTTTTGGGGCAGACACTATAACAACTTCAATATGTCTTTTTAAAGATAAATATTTATTCCACCAGAGCTTGCCTAGAATGTAGTTCATCCACTTGTACCTTTTTGGTTTGTAATTTATTTGGGGGTGAAGTTAAAGGAACTGTGTAGGTTAAAAAAAAAATGTATATCCTTTCCCCATCCCAACAGTAAACCTAGTGTCACTAAATGCTTTTTTCCTTAAATAGTGCCTGAGATTTGATAAAGACTCAGAGAGGAGCCGAAACGTTGTCTCCACTTCCTTGTTTCAAATAAAAAGACTGCCTTTTAGAGGAAACCTCAGGTATGCCTGGATATTTCTTTTCTTCCATTTGATGTCTTCGGGGATTGGCCCTCCCTTTCTGGAGCACCCCGCAGGAAGTATTCCCCCCTTTTTAGTGTGTGCATTTTACTCTTATTTTTTTGCAAAGACCGCCAACCAATGGCCATGGTCCAGTGATTCTCTATGAGAATCAGTAATAACATGCCTACAATGTCTGTCCACCAATGGCCATGCTCCAATGATTCTCTATGATCAGGCTTCCCCAAACTCCGGCCCTCCAGATGTTGCTGAACTACAACTCCCATGATGCTATGAATTCAATAGATAGACTGAGAATCATGGGAGTTGAAGTTCAGTAAAATCTGGAGGGCTGGAGTTTGGGGAAGCCTGCTCTATGATAATGAGTAATGACACGCCTACAATGTCTGTCCACCAATGGCCATTTTTTTCTGGTTTCCTCACCCTTATAATCAGAGCAAAAATAAAACAAATATCGCGTCCAGAGGCGGTTGTACAATATCTCGTAATGCCCAGCGTGCACCCACATGCTATGAATAGTTCGGTGTTGCGCAAGTGATTTGAGGGAAGGTGTCTGCATGTGCCGCTGTCCTGTCCATTCGCAGAGGACACTTCGTAGGAGTAGTTTTGGAATGGCAAATAACCTATAGCTAGTGGTGTAGGACTTGGAATTTTGATCCCTGATACAACATATTTTTGGACACTTTAGTGGAAACGTTGTTACATTATGACAGTATTGGGGGTTTATTCACTAAAATATGATATGAGCAAACACAAGAGCTAATCACCTGTACTTCTTTTAGTCTATTGTGCCTGTTTTATTACAATTGCCAGTATAAATACAATGTCCTCTTTCTGGTAATTTTTTTAGATTCTAATTGTTACAGAAATCAGGAAATAAGAGTTTTTCCTGTGGCTGTGGGTCCAAAATGGACATTTCGAAAACAGAGAATATTAATCGTTTTTTCTTGGCATTAGCCGTCAGGTTTGCCACTGCTGCTGTAGATTTTTATCGTTCACTTGCCATGTTTCACATTATAAATTTTTAATGGTAGTTCTCTCCCCCTGAAGAACCTTTTTAATGGTCGGCTTTAGCAGGAATAACTGGGTCAGATTCCTTATGTACAAACACGCAGCCGTTATATTCCTGCAATACTGAATAACCTGGAAACATTGTGCTGCAGTGAGAGAGTAATGAAGAAACATGTATCCTATTATGTAGGTCTGTTTCTGTTTTAGAGTCGTGTGTGGGAGATCTGTTCATAAATTGCTATTTTATCATTCTAGAATAATGTTCTTTATATGGAGTTATGTTTTTCTTTTAAAAGACTGCTGTTTTTATTAGTTTTTTGGGGAAATACATGATGGTCACCTTCCTTCTATCACATTTATTTGTTGCTAGTGGTCAAATGGCGCGGTCCAAGATGGAGGCACCCATTATTAGTATTTTCTCTTTTTCAGACTATCATGCATGTACAGTAAGGGCGGTGTCCTGTTTTTCCATTTACGACGTCCAAACATCTTTAAATAAGAACTTTTACATGAGATTTTTTTTGCGCAATGGTTAACTATGGGGTGTGCTTTTTATTGTCAATCTTTTTTACATTTAAATTTGCACAGGATTCAATTTAATATTCTTGGATATGCTTTTAAAGTGATTTAATATTTTTGGATAAACTCTCTACTTCTGTAGCTACCTTAAAGTAACTGTCATGGTCTATTACAAGGCTTGACATATTTGCTTGGAAACCATGAGCCAGCTAAAAAAGTTAGAAGCCAGTTTTGTTTTTTAAACAAAGCTTAATTTTCAACAGCAAATATATAATTCTTAAAGGGACACTATATTCATCAGAACCACTACAGCTTAATGTAGTGGTTCTGGTGTATATAGCCCGTCTCTGCAAGCTTTTCAATGAAACACCACCATTAAAAAAAAAAAAAGGCAGTGTTTACATGGCTGCCTAGTAAGACCTCTAGTGACAGTCACCCAGACGGCCACTATATGTGATTCCTAGTCTTTTTCAGCACCTAAATGCAGTATCTCCACGCTTTGCATGGAGGCGTAAAGCGTGATTCAGTGCATCTCTATGAGGAGCTATGCTGATTAGCGCATGCGCAATAGCCTCCCAATACTTTCCTATGGGAAAGCATTGGCTTAGCTGAGATCATCAACATCGATTAGGCCAGGGCTTGACAAATTTGCTTTAAATATAGGCCCAGCTAAAAAAAGTTAGGAGCCAGTTTATTTTATTTTTTTTCAACAACAAAAATACAGTTCTTAAAGGAACACTATAGTCACCAGAACCACTGTAGCTCGATGTAATGGCTCTGGTTTCTATAGCCTGTTCCTTTAAGAATTGTATGTTTCTGCTACCTAGACCAGTGCTGCACAATGCGCAGCACCTTCATTCTGCATCACCACGCTCTGCATGGAGGAGCTGAACATTCCACATAGAGATGAATTGAATCAAGATTGATTATCTTAGCTATGGAGAAGTGCCAGCCGCAGAGAGACAGGCACATTGTTTGGAAAAAAGTATGTAAAAACACCATTCCCATGTAACCGGAGGGGAGCTGGTGACCTAAACATATACATGTACTGACAGATACACACACACACACATATACACAAACATACACACAGACACACATATACACAAACATACAGAATGACACACACACACAGACACACTCACAGATATATGTACACACACTCAGACAGACATGTACACACACTCACTGACACACATTCTTTCACAACACTCTCAAAGTGTTTTTATTTAACACACACACAGATTCATAGATACACACAGACAAATACACATGACAGATATACACACATGACAGATATACACACACACAGAAAAAAATACATATATTACCACCATCCTCTTACCTACTTTGTGGGAGCAGGAGAGGCTTTCCTTGGGTCAAGTGGGACTGGGAGCAGATTACAGTGGGGTTGGATGCGGCTGATAGGAGTGGGCTGCCGCTGATCCAGACTCCCACCGTCCTGTTTTTGTATCCCACTGCTCTGGGAGTAAGTGGAAGGAACTTAACTACTTTCTCCCAGTGGTGAACCAGCACAGGGGAATGGGTAGGCCGGTGTGCGTGCGGGCGGCTCTGCCGAATGAGTGGGCGTGCAGACAGCTCTGCAGAATGGGTAAGCGAGCGTGCAGGCGGCTCTGTAGAATGGGGGGTCAGTCCGGCGGATGGCTCTGCAGAATGGGCGGTCGGCTCTGTGACCAGAGACATCTTTACCTGTTTACCTGTCAGCTTGTCCTTCTCCTGCGCAGTCTCAGCACCGGGAGGAAGTAGTTACAGTTCCCTTCACTTCCTCCCGGCGTGCAGAGATAGTGAGACAGGAGGAGGAAGGACGAGCTGACAAATCCAAGACGCCAGGAAAACATTCTTAGTCGCCATGGCGACCTGGCGCCTGGGATTTGTCAAACCCTGGATTAGGCCAGCCGCTGTGAAACAGTAAAAATACCTTTCCCATGCGACCAGAGAAGGCTGGTCACCTAAAAAGACACTAACTGACAGACAGACACACACTCACCGACAGACACACACTTGCTGATTTGACACATACTCACTGGCAGACACACTCTCAGATAGACACACACACACTCACTGACAGAAATTTTCAGACAGACACACACACTCACTGACAGAAACTTTCAGACAGACACACAAAAATTCCTAGTCGCCATAACAACCTAGCACCTGGGATTTGTCAAGCCCTGGTCTAATATTTTATTAATATTAAACATAAATAAATAAATAAACTATAAACATGCCGATTGATATAGCCCTGAACTCTTTTTGGTGATGTAGAAAATTATATTCACTAACTGGCGTAACTTTGCAGTGAAACCTATTAGTAAGGGATCTGACCGTAGTACATGTGCTCCATAGGAAATCATAGAAACCACAATGCCATTTGGTGTTAGCCCTTTTACTAGCGTATATATGCTACACCTGGTGTAATCAGGTGTTAAGTCTCACAAGGCAAGTGTCGCTGATAAAGTGAACGCTTTTAGTGCCACAGCAGAAACAGCACACTTCACTGCTGTCCTGTTGTTCTGAAAGTAAAATAATGTTAGATTGAGTACATAATAAGAGAGACACGATTGGCCCTAGGAAAGTAGGTTACTCTTTTTGGGAGTGCAGATCATATAGTGGTGCTTCAGTTCAGTTGCTTTTTAGAGTTGAATTTGTGCATATGTGGGCGGTTATAGTGTATATGTTCATGAGTAGTTTGTGATATTGTTTGATATCTATGAATGTGGGATGTTTATGGGGGCTGCTTGTTGAATTGTGTGTGTGGATGATATGTCACATGTGTGTTTGGTGGGGCGTGACGCTGCTTGTGGATTGTGTGCATTCTACATCTCTGTCTATATTTAGCAATGTTTGTGGCTTCCCTGGGGTCCAGTGGTGACTGGGCTGGCCAGGTACTGGTAAAGGGCAGGAGCTGCGGTAGCTACTGCAGGCTGCTCTACTACAGTGCGGATTCCCATTCACAAGGGCTGAGAGGTAGTATCTGAGATCACTTACTCTAAGTCAGAGGTCGTCAACCTGGTCCCTACCATCCACTAGTGGGCGATTTGCGGTTTTATGGTGGGTGGTGGTGGGCCTTGCTGTGAGCCCTCTCGGGTTTGTGAGAAGATCAAAGATCTCCCTCACCGGCCCGCTGGCACTTAGTACCAGCAGAGGGAGTGAAAAACCTGGGAGGCAGTGTGTTCCATGGCAATGTGCAGCAATGCTCCAATACAGTGCTGTGCTCACAAGAGGACCGGAGAGTAAAGAGAACATGTCCCCTCTCTCTGGCCAAAGGTTAGAAGAAAGGAGGGTAAGACATAAAGATACATTTTCTCGCATCTCACCCAACCCACCCACACACAACAAATGCACGCTTCACACAAACACACATTAAACTGTTCACATACTCACACACACACACACTGCCTACCTCACACACACTAACCCTCTCACACACACTGTCCCCACACACACTGTACCTCTGATACACACACACACACACTGCATCTCTCTCGCACACACAGCACCTCACACACACAGCACCCCATACACACGCACCTCACACAGACACATAGAAAAAAAATAGATTAGAAAATAGAAAAAAAGGAAATAAATAGACAAAAAGGAAAAGAAGGGAAAAAATTAAAATAGAAAAAGGGAGCACTTTCTATGTTCCTTAAGAAAATCGAACCAGATATCAAATATTTAGTCTTGCAGTATCAGCCTCAAGGATCTCATTATTCATCAGTTAATGGTCATTTCGATTTACTTTATTGTTTTCACTTTTAACTTTATAAAGTTAAAAACATTATAAACATGCATAAAGTTGAAATAAAAAGATACATTTAAAGGACCACTCTAGTGCCAGGAAAGCATACTCGTTTTCCTGGCACTAGAGTGCCCTGAGGGTGCCCCCACCCTCAGGGACCCCCTCCCGCCCGGCTCTGGGAAGGGGAAAGGGGTAAAAACTTACCTTTTTCCAGCGCTGGGCGGGGAGCTCTCCTCCTCCTCTCCGCCTCCGTTCCTCCCCGTCGGCTGAATGCGCACGCGCGGCAAGAGCTGCGCGCGCATTCAGCCGGTCACATAGGAAAGCATTCATAATGCTTTCCTATGGACGCTTGCGTGCTCTCACTGTGATTTTCACAGTGAGAATCACGCAAGCGCCTCTAGCGGCTGTCAGTGAGACAGCCACTAGAGGATTTGGGGGAAGGCTTAACTAATTGATAAACATAGCAGTTTCTCTGAAACTGCTATGTTTATAAAACAATTAGTTAACCCTAGCTGGACCTGGCACCCAGACCACTTCATTAAGCTGAAGTGGTCTGGGTGCCTAGAGTGGTCCTTTAAGTACATAATTTTTTTTTTAAACCCTCCTTTCTAAAAAATATTTCGCACTTGCGCTAAAAAAAATCCCAAAAGCGGCACTGGTGGGCGGTAAGGAAATTTTACCATTAATAAAGATACAAAAGTGGGCGGTAGGTATTAAAAGGTTGACTACCTCTGCTCTATAAGTCCTACAATGCGTAAATTGTGGATTATCCCTCACCGCCTTTTTGCACAAGCAGACATCTGAACTTCCACTGGGATACCTGACAAGCCTGTTTGGCACTAGCAGCCTTGAGTGCTGTGCAAGGGCACCTTGAGTTCCATGCATGGCTCATGTGCTATGGGTTGCAGATCCTTATAATGAGCTCTGTGCTTTGCATCTGCAGTCAGCATAGAGAAAGCATACAGAGAAGAAGAGAAATGAAACAATGTGGGCTGTCCTGGAATTATTCAAATCAGAAATTAGTTTTCTTAAATCAATTTTCAACCCCACTGGGGTTGAGTGTCGCTTCAACCCATTTCTAATTGCTCGAGCCTCATAAAAGTGTCTTCTCTCCAGTTAATCAACATAAAACCCTGGGATTTTCAGCAAGGGTGTGTCACCATTATGTTTACACACACTATGGGATGATGCTCTGACAGGTTGGGCTCGCAAGAGGACCCAGTTGAGGAGCAGACAGAGGGTCTCCTGGACTCTTGCTGCTACTGCTTTGCAAGCCTGCATTGACCATGTGAGGGAGATCTTTTGCCTAGTTTCCACTGAGCGGTACGGTTCGGGTCGGTACGGTCTGGTACGCTATTTTGAGTGTTTCCATTATGAAAGTGACCCATACAACCAAACCGTACCGCACCATTCCCGAGCCCCCTTCAGATGTAAGTCCATAGGAAATGGTACGGTACGGTTAGGGCGGAGCTACTGGCATCACACTATACAATTCATTGATTGGCGGACAGGAAAACGGCAATGCTCACGACAAATGACACGCTAGGCATTTGGTCTAAACCCTGCATGCCCCCTGGCGATCCTACTTGCAGTGGAAACGCTGACCTGAATAGGCTGGACCATTCTAACCCTTCTGAACTGTACCGACCCGAACCATACCGCACAGTGGAAACGAGGCATTTTTGAAAACCCTCACCAAGCCAGATCGGGCTGTATCAGCATGTACGATGCATGCAGTACATTTTACTCCATATATTAAAAAAATAACCAGCAGTTTTGGCAGACTTCATTATAGTGATCAAATGAAAAGTATATAGTATCAAAATGCTCTTAAAACCCTGAGGGGTCTATTTCCTACAAACATTCTTTGGTGTAGTATTTAAGAATTACATTTTGCAAATCTTTTACATTTTACATTTATTAATTCCTGGTAATATTCACTGTTTATCTCCCACAAATTGATTTAAATCCTAGAAATCTGAGGTATATCCACAAACGAGACAAATAAATGAAACAAAAAATAAACAATTTTTAAAATTCTCCCTTTTCCTCAAATTTTATTCACTCCTACTAGTGTGTAATAGGTACACAGACTGAGAAAGCAGAAAATTACCGGTAATCAAATACACAGCAAAAGTACCAAAATAGCCCCCAGTCACCTATGTACAGAATTGCAGCAAAACTGCACTCAGATGTTAGTAATCATCAGGCCCGGCCTGACCACCAGCAAACCAGGCACGAGCCAGGTGTACTGCAAAGGCTCATACAAGAGCTCCCTCTTGGGCCTGCCCACTGTCATAAAGAGGGGCCTAGGGAACTTGCGGTCTTATCAATTGGTCCCAGAAATGAATTAGAGCATTGCTGCAGGTAACCATGGCAATGCTCAGATAGTTTCTTATGCACTGGCTGGGGGGGGATGGGGGCATCTCCCTAATTCACCAGACCACCAGGGATCAGGATGCTCCTGATATATAAAAAAAAAAAAAAGGGAATCATTATTTTTTTTTAAATACCTTCACAGATTACATCCCTATTTTCCACCCTCCCAAGCAAATACTTCTGCCCCTATGCCCCCTCCCGCACTACAGCGCTTTACCTTTCTCCCACACACTACAGCCGTTATACCCCCTGACACTCACTCCAGAGCCCCTATCCCCCCACAAACACACTACAGCCTTTATGCCCCATGCACACACACATTACAACCCCCAGAGCCCCAACACATACTACTTCCCCAAATTTACATCCCACTATGGGATGTGTGCATGTCAGTAATAACGCAACACAAGCCCTGGTAATCATTATTTAATATAACAAGTAGTGTATTATAGTTGTGTGCTAAGAGTCCTTAATGACATTATAATAATAGCACAGTTTTTTTGCTTGCACTAATTAATAATAACAAAAACTAATATTTATGGTCTCTGCCATAAAAGGGCAATACTTTAGCTTTCAAGGAAATAAGAAAAATGAAATTGCCCTGCATGTACGTCACAGCATTTAAGTTTTATTAATTTGGGAAATGAAAATGCTAGTCTAATAATTAAAGAAACTTTAATGATTATTCTAATAATTAAAGAAACTTTTGAGATTATTTTTTGATGTAAGTTTTATATGGTTGACTGATGCATTTAATGTTTGTCATTCTTTTGGAATGTTGCCGATGCTTCCTCCCTGTGGTATATTATGTTTGAATACTACTATCAGTCAAGGGAAGGATGTTTCATAGTTCTGTCTTCCTGCTCCCCCTATCAACCTAAGTCAGGTCCTCTCAGTTTCTTCTGCACATTTAAAAATGTTTTGCTGACTTGTTCTTAATAGATCTGTGGAAAAATATTTCATTTGTCAGTTTGAAGAAAAGTGCTATTGAACCGACTCTTAAAGGGACACTGTAGGCACTATAACCATTTAATCTCATTGAATGGATTATAGTGCCTGGAGTCCCCTGCTACTGTTTCTCTTATTCAGTGTTAAACCATTTTTGAGAAGTTGAACTCTAAATAAGGGTCTCTGGCCACACACAGCCCAGCCCCCACTGCATGTATGCCTAAAGCAAAGATTACACACTTCCTTATAGCCTTACTGAATCATACCAGCAGTGGGCGATGTGATAGTCTGGAAGCAGTCATTCTGACTCTCTCACCCAATCAAAGCTGCCTACTGCTGCTCACGATACTGCTTCCTTATTAGCCCGAGCAGCACAGGAAGGATGGGCTGTGGGGAGACACATAAAGGATTAAAACATTAAAAAAAGGTTTAATGCTGAATGGAAGGATGACACCAGGAGACTCCAAACAATATAACCACTCAAATGAGATGAAACAGTTAGAGTGCCTACAGTGTCCTTTTAAAATTTTGTCTCTGTCTTAAAGAACAACTGTCACCAAATCTCCACTATATAGTCACAAGTAACAACAATAAAAAATAGTAATGTGTGAAAATATATATTTTTACAAAAGAAGCAAGTCTAGTAACACTAAGGGCTTTATTAACTAACATTTAAATTACTGAATTTCAATAAAATTAGCAATTCTCATATATTTACTAAAGCCAATCTGGTGGAACTTTGGTCAGACCAAATGCATAAATCAAATTCCAAACCAGGGGTGTCCAAAAGACAGATACCCAGGTGTTTAAAAACTACAGCTTCCATGATGCTTTGCCATTCAAAAGGCATTCTAAATGTATGCAAAGCAACATGGGAGTTGTAGTTTTACAACATCTGGGGATCTATTATTTGGACAGCAATGTTCTAAACCAGGGATAGGCAACCATCGGCCCTCAAGATGTTGTGGACTACATCCCCCATAATGCTCTTACACCCATTATGCTGGCAATGCATCATGGGAGGTGTAGTCCAAAACATCTGCAGTGCCAAAGGTTGCCTATGCCTGTTCTAAACCATCCAGTGTTTGTTTTAAAAGGAATCTCCATACACATAAAGCAGTTCAGCTTACATAGTTATACAGGCTGCGTCCATCAAGTTCGGCATTTTTTCACATCTCTTTTTGGTGTTGATCCAAAAGAAGGCAATAAAAAACTAATTTTAAGCACTTGCTAAAGTGCTTTGTGTGCCTAGAGCAGTGGTTCTCAACCTTCCTAATGCCGCGACCCTTTAATGCAGTTCCTCATGTTGTGGTGACCTCCAACCATAAAATTATTTTCGTTGCTACTTCATAACTGTAATTTTGCTACTGTTATGAATCGTAATGTAAATATCTGATATGCAGGATGTATTTTCATTGTTTTGAACATAAAGTATAGTGATTAAAAACAAAAACAATATGTATTTATACTATACTATACCACCATTTTACTGTGGAAAAATTGGGGGTACCGCTCTCTTTCCCTTTTTCTCTCTTTCCCTTTTTTCTCTGCTCTCCTTCCTCTTTTTTTTTTGCTCTCCTTCCCATTTTCTTTGCTCTCCTTCCCATTTTCTTTGCTCTCCTTCCCATTTTCTTTGCTTTCCTTCCCATTTTATCTGCTACTCTTCCCCTTTTTTGCTCTCCTTCCCATTTTCTCTGCTATCCTTCCTTTTCTTTGCCATCCTTCCTTTTTTTTGCTCTCCTTCTGCTCTCCTTCCCCTTTTCTCTGCTAGCATTCCCTTTTCTTTGCTCTCCTTCCCTTTTCTTTGCTCTCCTTCCCCTTTTTTTAAAATAATGAATTGTTCCTTTAAAATCATCACATATAATTACATATTTATCAAACCTAATTTACATACTTACTCTAAACAAATGCAGTTAGCAAATGAATCTATTTAAAATCGTATAATTTGCATGTTGGGCTAGCATCCAGCAGTCAAATAATTAGTTCACTGGGAACTAAGTATGTGGTGCACAAACTAAAAAAATAATAATACAAATAAAAGCTTTTGAGGCTAGTATGGCCCTTTATACTCCCTTAACCCATGCCCAATATTCCTGTAGGTTGGTGGGTCATATCTCTTAAACAGTGAGCAGCCATGTAGCAGCAGGTAGTGGCAAAGTAATAATGGATGAGAGGTGGACCTGCCATTGTTCAACTTTGTATGGATGGGGGGCAAATAAAGGAGTGGGTATCTGGAGAAGCAACCTGCAGCACCGACACAGACTATTTTAGAAATGGATTGGCTGCTCCATGAGCAGAAATTAACAGGAACATCTAGTGGTGCCAGAGAAGATAAATAAGTTGGAGACAGGTAACAATATATAAGATGTGGACAAAGGTGGGTATCCCTGCCTATGTCCACCACAGCATATTTGTCTGTTTGAATAAAGTTAGTTGGAATTTTAGCATGCTATTGGCTGTGATGGTGGTGATGGTATGGCTTCTAACAGCCACGGGAAGCAAGCTATTTGGATTTTAGCAGCTGAACACTGTTTAATAGATAAGTCTCCATCCACGGCATGGCAGGTGGGGGCATAAGGGAGGTGGTAAAACTCCATTTTACTAGTAAAGGGGTCATATTGACCCCCCATAAGCTTTTTTTCTTTTCATTTAAATGTGGTGACGAAAGTTTTAGCATCCAGGCTCTGATTTTAAACATATGTGTCCAGATTTCATCCATATGGCAACTTTTATGCCAGCTAAAATTGGGACCAAATTCAGGCTTATTCGCACTCTGCTCCCCAAAATTTAGACATTTAAATCTTATGAACAATGCCTTGTACAGCACCACATGGTTTTGCATCATTCAGTACAAGGCTCTTTGGACTTTAGTGAATAACTCTGATAAATTTATACCCCACATACAGAACCAAAGGAGTTGTGATTGAATAAAACTAGATTAGGGGTATGCACCCTAGATCCTTCCTCTAATGCTTTTTCAGAGAACATCATGGGAGAAGTAATACACAACATCTGGAGTGCCAAAGATTGCTTACACCTGAACTAGAGTCATGGTCAACATCCCGAGGAACATGACTGTAACAATGTCATAATTGTGATGCCCTTTGGACTGTGTGCTCGTGACTTGTATGCACACAGTCTCACAATGTGCCCCAGTACCCCCTCTCCCTCCTCTGTTTATCAGTCATCATCTTCTTTTTTTGAATCATAAAATATTCCCACCCTCTACCTGTGAGAGTCATATGCCACTAAATAAAACTTCACTCAACGATCCGGGAGCTTTTTGAACATTTTGCTTGGGGGAACGCGACATAACTGGGGATGTAAGATTTATGTGTCTAGGTTATGTTTAAGTTATATTTTATATCTAACTTATGCCGACTTAATAAAATTACCACTCAATAATTAGTTTACCTTCTAGACTCAGAGACTCTGGAGCGGTAACCCATTGTCTTTGTGTATCCTGCTGATGTGCCTATATAAACCTGCATTGGTGACAATAAAATGTGTTATTCTCCCCTACACTAAGTGTCATCTAGTTCTTGGGGAGGTGGGCTATAATCATTACAGCGACCTTTCTTCTAGCTTGAGGGATACTTTAGCAGAGACACTCGCCAGAGTATTGGAGCTCAGCTACAGCCACACATAGGTCCAGTAATGCTTCTCTATGAGAAGCTACTGATGGAACTTCAACAAGAAAGAAGATGACAGAGCATTTTGGAAGAAGAGGCATTGAAGTCATGGAGGAGATCTTATCCCAGCGCTGGATTCCAGGTAGGTATTCTACTGTTTCTAAAGTTTTGTGGTGTGAAAAACAGTGGGGGAAGGCAAATTGATGAAGAAAGCTGTTTAATAGCGTAATAAAGACATTATAAATAAAATGCATGCTTTAGGTCTACAATGACTGAACTTGAAATATTTTCCAAGTCAGCTATGCTTCCAAGTTTGGCTAGTTTGGCCATAAATTTAAAACTCACTTTGAATTCTGGAAAAATCTTACTTTAGTAAATAACCCTTACGGTTATTCAATAAAGTTAGAATTGTCAGGAAGTCAAAGGCCAAAATAGCCAAACTGTAAACATTCTCTAAATCCAGAAGAATTTTCTCCAGGGTGGTTATTCAAAATTCAGTTTGAATTTCCAACAATTCTCACTTTAGTAAATACCCCTGACTGTGTACTCTTTATGTTACCATTTTTGAACTGTAGACTCATCATCTTTTTCTCCTGTTATATGCGGTGAAATATGCTAACACTTTACAAATAAACTAATAATTGTACTTCCATTCCCTTGGCAGTGGTTCTGATTGGAGACTCTGGAGTGGGGAAGAGTAATCTGCTGTCTCGTTTCACTCGCAATGAGTTCAACCTGGAGAGCAAAAGCACCATCGGGGTGGAATTTGCTACTCGGAGCATCCAAGTTGATGGCAAGACCATAAAGGCACAAATTTGGGACACAGCAGGACAGGAAAGATACAGAGCCATCACATCTGCGTAAGTTCTAAACATAAGCTTCTTTACTTTAGATCAGCTTACTAGTTCTGCATCAGTCTTGAGTGTGTCATTGAGTTTACCACTGTGTGTCTCTATTTCTTTACCAAACTGGCTTTTTTTGTCCAACGTTCAAGACATTTTTATAATCTTGTTTACTCCATTGCCACACGGTGTACATTTCCATACCTTCCAACATTGCAAATATACAGAGAAGGATCCTTTTGTTTTAGACTTGTAAGTGTGGGCAACTTTCGGCACTACAGGTGTTTTGTACTACATGTCCCAAAATGCTCTTACAGCAATAATGCTGGCAAAGAACCAAGGGAGATGTAGTCCACAACATCTGGAGTGTCGAAGGTTGCCTACCCCTGTGAGAGTCCAGCTATGCTGGAATATATTAGCTGATTTCAACTATTTTTGATGTATGTAACTTTACTGTGGATCACTGTTATGTACCAATGTACACCTAGTGATATGTATCCTGGTGCTTCCATGGGATTTAGGCCCCATAATTAACAAAAGGTTATTCACTAAAGTGTGTATTGTTAGAAATTCAAAATGAACTTCAAATTTAAGGCCAAAATAGCCAAACTGAAAGCAATCTTCAACTCAATTATGCTTTTACTGCAGCTATTTTCAATTTAAGTTTGAAATTCACTTTTTTTTTTAATTCTTTATTTTTCTTGTGCATATGATTACATAACATAGAGACCTGTAGCGCCACAACAGCGTGTACAGGCATTTCAATGGAAAACATTGTCATGGCAGGAATAAACAGCACAGTTTTTTTGTTTGTGAGAAATAACAGGGTAGTAATACTTGTTGCTAGGGTATGTGCGTCAGATTATTGCATGCTGTGGTCTAAGAGTTTGTGACACACACTGATTATTGAGATAGGTACGTCTGAAAGTTTACAGGCTATGTTCAACTAAAATTATAACTATAGACACGACTATACAGGCTAGTCCGACAACTCACTGCTGCATATAGATCAACATTTATCCTACATGTTAAGCAGATTATAAGATAACATATTCATGTATAGAGGAATGCATAGTGCCACAATTATAGTGCACGCTAAGCAGATCTGGCAGATGAAAGGGGCATGGTTTGTGCATGAATAGGCTAAAGACCTTTTTAGTGCAGGCAGGGTGATTACCTGAGGTGTTATTGCATTATTAGTGAAAATGTGATAGTGGCACAAGCTTACAGGGTATGGCTTGGGCTCAATGGCAAACAAGGTAACGAAAGCAATGCATTAAACAGGGTGTTATTGGTAATCTAGTCCAATTGTATATACTTAGTGTTCTGGAGAGGATCAAACTTTAAATTGCCTGAGATTGCCAGGAGGACTGCAGTTGGTGTGATTACCGCAGGTGTTGCATGCTTGCAGAGTGTCCTTGTGGGTTGTTTAACCGATGCCCTGCAATGGGAGGCTGCAGGCACGTATTTGCCATAGTCTCGTGTGGGTTTGGCCTCTTGGTGTTGGGCCTTCGTTATAAGGCTGGCGTGAGAGCGGGCCGATGTGCGTCCGCACTTTTACCCGCTGGTTCCCATGGGCCGTCGGTATGCTCCTGTTGCCGCCCAACTGATCTCCGGTCCCCTGCTGCCTTGGATTGCCCCACTGCTTTCGGCCTTTTGGGCAGCTCAGTGTTTGAGGTGTCTGTGCCTTCTTCTGTGTGACCCTGCTTGGGTGAGCGTGTGGCCGGGTTTCAGGTACAGTCGCTGGGTTCGCCGGGAACATAAGAGCCTCCAGTTTGTCCCAGAAGTTTTGGAAGGCCTTGTCCAGTCTGTGCTCGACTTCTGGCTGCTCTCTGTGAGTGCTGGAGGAGCATGCTGCCTCCGCCATTTTGGGTGCAGTGCCGTCGCTTGTTGCAGGCCCCTGTGTTGCCGCGGCATTCTTGCCGGGTTGTACCAGGGTCTCTCGAGGGTGGACCGGGATAACCGAGGGTCTGGTCTCCGCTTCTCAGCCGTAGATGTCAGCGGGGGAGCGGCCGTCTCCCTCACACCGACCACGCGTGTAGGCCTCATGGGAAGGGCAGGTGTATTATGCCGAAGCCGAAGCTTGTGTGGCATCATTGCGTGCCCCTGGTTGTCACCTTCCACTTGGTGTCCTTTTTGGGCCATTTAGTTACCGTTTTGATGGCCGAATTTCACTTAATTAGTGTTGCAGAGCAGGAGCTATATAAGTTTGCTTCCTCTGCTCTCAGTGGTCAGGCCCCGCCCCCCTTGAAATTCACTTTTAATAAGCATATGAGGCTGACACAAGAGTGTGTTAACCTACAAATATTTCTCTTTTCTAGGCACTCAATATTGTTGTTGTGTTTGAGTGTATAATAGAGCTTCACATCATTCTTACTCACAGTAATGTGTCTTTAAAACACCGCTGCCCTTGGCCACACCACCACTCGCTCCGCTAAAATTGAAATGTCCCTCTTTGTCTTTTAGAAATGTTGGCAGGTATGTTTAAAATTGTGCTGCAGAAAATATTTAGGTGTTGAGATATTTTGCCACTTTGGGAGCTAGTGACTCGCACAAGATTAACTACAGTTTTACAAAAACAATTGAACATTTGAAAAGCGAAAAGGTGCAAAAACTCTTTGCCTTTTCCAGACACGGTCTGGATGTTCAAAAGGAATGCTAGAATAATGTGTATTGTAAAATTCTGCACAAATGTGTAGATGCAATGCCAGATAGAGTTAAAGCAAGTAATCCAAGTGGTGATCATACTAAATATTGAGAATTTTTGATTTACCATTTGTACTTGTGTGTGTGTTTAGTCATTCAGTCATATCCGACTCTCCGTGACCATATGGACCATAGCACGACAGGTACATCTGTCAGTCAACAACTTCATATTCGTGGCTGCAGTGACCTCATCTATCCATCTCCGTCTCTTTGTGTGCCTTCAATCTTTCCCAGCATCAAAGTCTTCTCTAGAGAATCCTGTCTTCTCATTATATGGCCAAAATATTTGAGCTTCAGCCTCATGATCATAGCTTCCAGTGAACAGTTTGTCTTAAATTTCCTGTAGTACGGAAAGTGGTGGGAGCTGATCATCAACTGCAGACATGCCCTGTCCGACCCACCACCTCACCTGGTAAGGGTCTACTGCTCCATCTGCCTCCCCTTACCTATCTGTTTCTCTTCAGTAAGGAAGTAGGAACCACCCAGTCACAACCATCATCAACTCAGGAGCCAGCAGCTGTTTCATAGACCAGACCTTGGTACAAACCTGTCGCCTGCCCATGTGACTAAAGTCATACCCTTTGTCACTGTATGTAGTGGATGTGACTCCAATCAAGACAGGACCCGTACTACATGAAACAGGTCCCATCTGCCTCCTCCTTGGTCACCACAAAGTGACCATCAACCTAGATATTGTACCCTCACCGATGTTTCCACTCATCCTCGGCCTTCCCTGGCTTTGCACCCACAACCTGGTCCTAAACTGGATAAAATGCTATTTTTTTCTACTTTTTGCACCACCACTTGCCTGAATAAGACACCTATGCACCTGCTCACTTTGACCCCCAGTCCTTGAGTCACCTTGCCAGACAAATATAAGGAATTCCAGGACGTCTTCACAAAGAAGAATGCTGATCAATTACCCCCGACACGCTCGTATACCTGCTTCCAGCCGCTCCTATCCCATATGGGCGCATATTCCCTCTCGCAGAAGCTGAGCTCAAACATCTAATGGATTATATCTCTGACAGCCTAGCCAAAGGTTTCATCAGGCCATCAACATCCCCAGCAGGAGCAGGCATATTCTTTGTTGGCAAAAAAGATGGAGGGCTGCATCCATGCATCAATTACCGTGCCTTAAATAATATCACCATAAAAAAATGATATCCTTTACCTCTGATACCAGAGCTCCTAGATAGGTTAAGGAAGGCAAGAATACTCAGGAAGATAGATCTACGAGGTGCATATAAACTGGTCCTTGTCCGTGAAGGGGACGAATGCAAAACGGAATTCAGAACATAGTATGGGCACTTTGAGTACCTTGTCCTGCCCTTTGGGCTGTGTAATGCCCCGGCCACATTCCAACATTTCCTGAATGACGTCTTCTGTGACTGGATTCCTTCATTGTTATCTATCTGGATGACACCCTGGTCTTCTTCTACTGCTGAACACAATGAACACATGAGAAAGCCTCTGTCTCCGCAAACATGGACTGTATGCAAAACTGGGAAAATTAGTTTTAGATGGAGAATCCGTGGAATTTCTGGGATACATTATCACCCCTGGGCAGATACAAATGGATTCTCGCAAGATCAGCTATCTTGCAGTGGCCCATATCCAAAGACAAGAAGTCTACACAGCGTTTCCTGGGATTCGCCAAGTTTAGAAAAGCTTTTTCAGAGGTTTTTCTCAAATATGCTCTCCCATAAGAAACATATAAATAGTCTTGCAATGCCTCAACAGCAATTACAAGCGTGTCAGTATACATAGAAAAACAAAACATTTTGCAGAACATACACTGATGCATCATAGATATTAGGCAACATATGATTGTATGGCAACTTGAGGGTACAGCACAATTGTATAGAATAAGATGATAATCAAGCTAGGCAAACACGGCTGCATGCAGAGTTAGTGACTTTGTTTTGTCGCTGTACCACACTGAAAGAAATTAAAAACTTAAGATGAGAGAAACAATAATAACGAGTTGCATGACATTAAACATAAATTTAACATAGAAAACGTCATGTAGGCATCCGCCAACGTCATGTAAAAAACTTAACTCAGGCGATGGGTCTGTAGTTAGAATCAGCCGACTTGATGTGGCACGATTGATGGTTGTGGTCTTCACTTCCGTTGGTTGCAGGCCACTGTAATTGCTGTTTCACAGGCTTGGCACTCAGTAAACCAGAGCACGGGCTGGGAATACCGCAAACTGCGTTCTGAATGCTAGGATTGTGGGGAAACTGTTATTGAGGCCTGCACCTACCACGTGCTCCCTGCTCCCCGAGGCACCCTGCCCTTTTCCCACAGCAGGGCTAAAGGCGGTAAAAAAAATCTGCATGCCTGGAGTTATATATCCCTGGTGTTGGGCAATACAAATTCCACATATCTGAAGAATTGTTTTCCATAACAATTAACATTATGTGAGTCTCTGTTAATATGAAACTTTCTCAATGCATATACATTTTTAACCTATACTAGTCAACTAACTATTTAATTGTATTTAATAAAAATTCACTTCCCTCTTGTCTTCATCAGTTATTACCGGGGTGCAGTAGGAGCCCTGCTAATCTATGACATTGCTAAACATCTGACATACGAAAATGTGGAACGTTGGCTCAAGGAGCTGAGAGACCATGCAGATAACAACATAGTCATAATGCTGGTTGGGAACAAAAGTGATTTGCGGCATCTCAGAGCAGTTCCAACAGACGAAGCACGGGCTTTTGCTGGTACGTTTCAAATTTTATGGATTTAGGATGTAGAATGGCCTGACATATTTAGTATTTATGATGTAGGAACATTTTCATGCATCTGCTATACACATGGAAAAAAGACCAGGCAAAGAAAACCAATCCAAACTAAATAAATCAGGTCTACTGAAAAATTTAACTCGCAAGAACCAATATGGTGCTTGACTACATACAGAAGTCTTTGACAAACAAAAATCCAGGATTTTCCAAGAAGTATTAATGGTCATTTCAATATATAACAACAGTGTCATTTTCAACTCTCCAGTTTCATGGTGGGGTAATTACTCAAAATTAGCATTTTATGATACCTATAATTCTAATCAATCATCACAACTGTGGCACAAACATATAGACACAATATATCTGAGACAAATCAAAGCAAGCAAGGCTGGATCATTTATGAAGCATCTTGTTTTTGTTTTTATTAACTCTCCTATTAGATTGAATTTGAAATTCACTTTGGATTCCTCAGAATTTTTACTTTAGTAAATAACTCTGAAACAGTTATTATATGTTATATAACTGTACAGTGTGTTAAACATAAATAAATAGCTGTTTGCCAAATTAGATTAAGCTTTTTCATATTCACTCACATGAAAAGTTGACAAAATTATTACTTGCGATTCAGATCTGTTGGTGGATTTTCCACATTAAAGGGGACACTATAGTCACCAGAATAACTACAGCTTATTGTATTTGTTCTGGTAAGTAGAATCATTCCCTTAAGGCTTTTTGCAGTAAAAACTGTTATTTCAATGATACCTCCACTGGCCACTCCTAGAGGTGCTTCCTTGGGCAGTGCTGCACAATGTGCAGCACTGATATTCAGTGTCTCCACCCTCTGCATGGAGAAACTGAACTTTCCTCTTAGAGATGCATTGATTCAATGATCAGGAGATGCTGATTGGCCAGGATTGTGCTGGCTCTGCCGCCGATCTGCCTCCTTGACAGTCTCAGCCAATCCTATGGAAAAGCATTGTGATTGGATTTTGTTCAACACCTCTGATGATGTCAGCCAAGCAGGCAGATCAGGGGCAGAGCCAGCAGCACAAGACTGGAATACAAGTAAGATTTTACTATATTTAGGGGGGCAATAGGGTGCCAGGGGTTCCTGACCCTCTGGTGTTCCTTTAAGCATATCTGAAAGCACTTATATTTGGCTTTTATATAGAGTGTTAAAACACTCGTAACAGATTAAATTAAAATCCTTATTATAAAGTGTTTGTGTATATAATAAGTGCAATTATTATTCAATTTAAAGTGCAAAACCTTTTATGTAATTGTTTTAAAGTTCTTATTTTCCACATTATATGCTTCATATAAATAACCCTGTCATCATACATAATATACGTTTAACATGTGAAAAGTTGCTAGCAAGTGTGTGCTATCACAAACTCACATTTGGGAAGAAGTACACATTCCGTTTAGTTAAGATGGTAAAAGTTAAGATGATCTGCTATAAAACACTTCAACAGACTATACAATTTGTGAAATATTTACACATAAGGAAGTTATAAGCAATTTTAAGTGCAATGATCATGTCTTGATTTACACAACTTGGAGTGTGCTGTTGTCAGAATGTGGTAGGATCCAAATCACACTGATCCAGAACACAACTAAGGATAGACTAGCCGTGTCCTTAGAGTGCCCATGTTAACGGTGGACAATTGCAGAGGTCAATGATAGGATAAAACTGTTATTGAGGCCTGCACCTACCCATGATGCAGACCACCTATTTTCCTATGAAAATAGGATAAACTGCGTTCAAGCCAATGTCTAAGGAGTACAGAGGTCAGAAGTAATGATAAACAAGCCAAGATTTGGATACCAGCGAAACTGAATGTGCAAGACCGCACTATTGGGCTACCTAGAACCACAAGATAGCAACAATGAGTGGGACAGATGAGTATAAATAGACAGGGTTTGTTTCCTTTTGGAAAACGTCATTTTAGAGTTCCAGAGGACTTGTGGACGGTGCAAAAGCGAGATGGATTCAGTCCGGCGAATGCATCATACGGACCTGAATTTGAAGGCATGAATAAAAGGATGTGCTGAGATAGTGTGCAGCGTCCGGCAGAACGTAGATTAGATGCAGCCCTTTTTATCATGATGCAAGTAGCCCCAATAGTGGGAGAGGGAGGGACATAGACAGATATATACAAGTAAAGATTAGACTAGTTAAAGACAAAACAGGCCACAATGAATTTACAAATTATGGCTGTTGTACATAAATTAAAGGGACACTATAGTCACCAGAACTACAGCTTAATGTAGTTGTTCTGGTGAGTATAGTCAGTCCCTGAAGGCTTTTTAATGTAAACACTGCCTTTTCAGACAATGCTCCCCTGGGACACCTACAGTTGCAGTTACTTCCCGTGTCAGTGCTGCACAGTGTGCAGCCCTGATGTTCAGTGTCTCCACGCTCTGCATGGAGACACTGAACTTTCCCCATAGGAGATGCTGATTGGCCAGGGCGGCATTTGGCTCCGCCCCAACCCGCTTCCTTGGTTGAGATCATCAGAATTGACAATCTCAGCCAATCCAATGCTTTCCTATGGGAAAGCATTGTGATTGGCTGAGATCATCACTTCTGATGATGCTAGCCAAGGAGGCAGATAAGGGGTGGAGCCAGCACCAGCGTACCCACGCAGCGCTGGAAATAAGGTAAGATTTTAGTATACTTACGGGTGAAAAGTTGGGGCTTGGTGGACTAAATAGTGATTTTAACAAGTTTAGGGTCTGGAGTACATGTTTGTGATCCTGACCCTGTAGTGTTTCTTTAAATATGAGACATATCTACAATTCTTTTAACTGTGCTAATGTTGATATGATATCCCTTTAATTACACCATATCCTACAAAGGATGGACATTTAGGATTGGCTCCCCATATCCTTGAACCTGTTATATAATCAAAACTTTGCAAAGGTGCCATTCTTTTGCCATCTCTCTTTCAAAACTGTACCACATTGCTAGTACATATGCATAATGCACAAGACTAGTGTATATGCATAATGCACAAGGCTAGTAGGTCTTGTTTCCCATAATTCATTCCAGAATCAATCAACTTATTCTCAAAATATTCATTATAGTGCATCTCTTCCAGAAGAACAATTAGGCAGTTGTAAACAATATTCTACACTCCTTTTTCATTAGGTTAATAATTTCCAGTGTTTATGTGGGAAGTGTTACATTAAAGGATAACTGTTATACATTTTTAACGTTTCTGGTCATTTGTTCTGTTTAGTATGCAAAAACTAGAAACGGTATTTATGAAATAGTTGTGCTCTTGTATTTTTTTTTTAACTTTTCCGATTGAGGGGAAAGAAAGGGGAAGAGGATAATGATGGGAATGTAGTGAGAATGGGTGAGAAAAGAGGGGAAGGAAAAACGGATGTCGTATTTGGTAAAATGAACCAAATTAACAAAAATCAACAGTTGTAACATATTGTGTATATACATGGAATGGGGTTTATTTGAGAGTTCCTATGGGGAAAAAAAGAGTGATCTTAAAATGGTTTGGAATATCTGGGGGTTTGTTCTGCATGTCGGGCAGTATTTGGAAAAGGTTTTAGAGTTGAAGTTTCAGTGTGGGATGCCGAGGCATGTATGGTGGCCATAGGTTTAAAGACAATTTGTTAGTTTCACTTTTGCTGTAATTGTGTGTAGTCAGCCCATCTTTAATTGTTATATTGCATATGGTATAAAATTGTAACATTGATCTTTTTCTCAGTAAACATGCAAATATTTATGTTTGTACAGAAAAGAACAACTTATCATTCATTGAAACCTCTGCACTGGATTCTACTAATGTAGAGGAGTCATTCAAGAATATTTTAACAGGTAAACAAGTTCCTCTGACATATCTTATGGGGGGTAGGGGGGGAGGGGCAGAGGAAAACTGTAGTATTGGAATATCTAAAGTGTTCCTTTAAGACTCTTTCAATATTATCCTTTAACAGGATGGAAACTGATAAATGAAATCTAATGCTCCAATGGTTTTGGTATGCACCATATCTAAACATTACTACAACTCTCAGTCATGTATTATTATTATTATTATTATTATTATTATCACCAAGGGCACTTTAAAAGTGAATCCATATGTACAGCAGTTGGTTCAAACCCAGATATCAGCAACCTTCCATGTAATTCTCTTTTACAAGTCCCAGTAACTGTGTTTTCCTCTTCAATCCTCCAAATATATTCAATTAAACAATAATAAAAATAAAAAAATGTATGTACAACAATATGAATATAGAGCTGTACGTTTTGAATTTTGTGTAGCAACAACTTGCATTTTAGTCATTTTGATACTATAATACAATATACCTATTTCTTGTTTACCTAATAAAACAAAACCCACACAGATATCTTATGTAACTTTACAGAGTTTAGAACGGTGTAGTCTTCTAGCACAATGTTGAATTTGAAATATTTTTCAACTGCTTAAAATTTTTTATTTTTTTTAAATGTATCTGTAGTAACAGATTATTCCAGGCAAGTAAGTCCCAATATTAAACTTATACCCACTAGCTGCTACTACCTAATGCTGATAACATGATATTAAAAATGTAATTGTAGTAAATATTGTTCAAACAGCAGCTTATGTGGGTCATTGTTTGCTGCATCAACAATTTCAGAAATGTATCCATCATATTCATAGTGTATATTTCAGATTGAGAAAATGATCTAGTTTCTATTGTAACATTGTTGCTGCAAGGCTGTAATGGTTATGGTGTTTGGAGGAACAATCCGGACCCATAAAAACACTGTAGCTTGCTGAAATGCTTTATCTGTAAATAGTGCGTCCTCTTTTTCCCCCCATTTTATAAATAGAAATGAAAACTTTTATGAATTAACCTTGTTACACTATATGGCTTTCATGTAGAAAACAGGTCCCGTTGCTTCCTGGTTTATTTAGCTCAGTGGATCTAAACTCATGAGGAGCGCAACTGCTCAGAGCACCTGCCTTGAGCTGCATTGTGAAGTCTGTGATTGGACAGCCACAGAAAGTCTGGGCAGGGTTAGAAGAGAATGGCTTGCAAATGCTGCAGACACGAAAACTGCAGCTTTAAAAAAACTTTTTTAGATATATACCCCATGAAAAAATGCATAAATAAATGCATGCATGTTTCATTCATTTATATCTATTAAATCAAGCATGTCAAACTCACGGCCCACAAGGACCATCTTTGCGGCCCGGGGAGCCACGAGTACATACTGGTGTTATAGCAGAGTAGGCACCTGTTTTTTCCACATTGCAGGTACCTACTCTACTAACACTTACCCAGCCAGGGAGGAGGGCCAGCGAGGGAGCTCAGTGTTCCCGCTCCTCACTGCTCCCTCGTGTGCGTCATCTGTAGTGAAGCCGGGCGCCGGAATATGACGTCATATTCCGGCGCCCGGTATCACTAAGCCGCGCAGGAGCAGTGAGGAGCAGATAGAAGGACCTCAGGGAGATGCCCCACATCGGCTCCAAAAGGTAAGAAGCAATAAAGAAAAGTATGTGTGTGCAAGAATGTGTAAGTGTGTGTGTGTGAATGTCAGTGAATGTGTGTCTGTCAGTGAGTGTGTGTCTGTCTGTCTGTGTGTGTGTGTGTATCTGTCAGTGAGTGAGTGTGTGTGTGTTAACAAAATCATATTTAAAAATAAAGAAGTGTATCTGAGATGTTTTGATAACGAGAAATGTATCTGTTATTTGTTTTGTGTTCTATAGAAATCTACCGCATTGTGTCACAGAAGCAGATTGCGGACAGGTCAGCCCATGAAGATTCACCAGGAAATAATGTGGTGGATATCAGCGTTTCTCCAACCATGGATGGGCAGAGACCTGGCAAACTTCAGTGCTGTCAGAATCTCTAAGGATCTTTACGAAGCCTGTTGTTACATTGGAGAGATATGAACTCACATTTAGCTCTGGCACAACTGCGGTTAACCCACTAAGTGCACCAGAGGCCTCAGCAAGCAAGTGCCATGGTTAATCTCACCTCACCCCAGTTCAGTGTCAGTTCCCATGGTATGGCTAACTTATATTGAGTATTGACACCGCGGATGCTGAAGACACACCGGCTGAAAAGACAAAGTTTAAATCTTTGGAAACTGTGAAAACGTAGCATCCTTTACTTTGAACTTGACAAAAGTGATAGCTGAGATACCAGTAAAGTCATCATGTGATGTTGCATATCTCTGTCATGTGACAACTTGCTGCTGGTCACAAAAGTTAGCCTTCTTTGGGGTACAGTTATGTAAGTTGCAAATGCATCCCTCTCATATGTGTTCCATTCACTGTAAAAAGTACAACCAAAAAAAACAAGAAATACAAACAAAAACACTTTAGCTAACACTCTTATTATTTGTACAGCATATACACACGCCATTTTAGAAAACCTTTTCTTCTCATAACATATGAGTAAGTCCCAACTGAGTTATTTAATATATATAGGTGTTGCAAATACAATATTGATAGTAGGTCTCATGACTTTAGGTTGCAGATGGCAACTCCCAGTTCTTGGTCTAATGGTTTTTAAACCAATGAATAGCATTAAATATTGGTGAACTTGATGTTGCTAATGCGGAAGTGAAACTTCGGCTTTAGCAGTTACAGCAAGTGTGGGCTTGGCTGTGGGTGTTTCGTAGACCCCAGTTCAAACTTCTGTAATACCATATGACCAAGAACTAGGGTACAGTGTGCCCACAACCTGTGGCACCGTAACCAGTACAACGGCATATTTTGGGTATGATGCCTACACTGCTTCTTTAAGGTATTTCGGGTGCAGCATACATCACATCAGTTTTCATTTTGTGGTTGTGCTGTTGTTTAACAAAAACACTGTCTCTAACAAACATATCCCATTGGTAGCAATTAGAAAATATTATGCTAAAAAAAAAAAAATGAAACCTATGTTATTGTGATGATCTCATTATTCATTTTATACATATGGCCCAATAAACAACATCAATGAACATTTTAAGTTTGATGGCATATGGGGATATTTGACTTGTCCGAAGAGAATGTATTATTAAATAAAAGAAATAAAACACAGCTTTACCAGTGTGTCACCAAGACAGCATTTATTTTGAGGGTTCATGTTCACAGACCTTAACAAATGAAATCTCCATGTGTACATTTTTTGTGCTAACACTCAAAACACATTTTGCCATTTGGCATTAAGGTTACCATGACCAACTGTAGGCTCACTAATTTGAGTGTGAACGTTTTGGTTTACTCAGATTGTCTTTCAATTTCTGATTGAAACTACAGTCCTTACTCAAGGGTTTTTTCCTGTGATTCTTATCTCCTTTCTTGCAGTAGATGTGTCCCTCAACATAATATTATTGAGTATAATGAGGGGCCACATTGATGCAAGATACATTAAGGGATGCTTTGCAAAGTGTTCTGAAAAGCGATGATCAAAGGAACATTCCATATACAAAAGAGGACTTTAGCATGAGGTGCTTTATGTGTGAAAAGTGTATTTCATTTTACAAAAAGTGCAGATTTCAATAGAATATTTTTTTATAAATTAACTTTGTGACCCCCCACCCCGGCTGTCAGACAACTAGTCATGAAGATTTAATAAATTAAACTCCATATTTGTAGAAAAGTAGATATAAAGGTGTCAGTGACACTTTGATTAATCTCCCCATACTGTTTACATTCTTCTGCTCTTTTAGTAAGTGCAGCGCAACATCATATTTATCAAACTGTAAAAGATCTGCATTGAGTTTGAGTCAGAAGTAAGTGTTACGTTTTGACAAAGTTTGTATATTTATTTTATTAACAAAAATGTCTGACACACACTCAGCCACCGACCCTGTGGCTTCCACAACTGACAGCGTCATGTGATCACTCTTATATAGCAGCTATACTACATCCTTTTTTAATTTACGAGTATGTGCTGGATAGGCTCTAACCGTTTCTTTGCTCTGATATCTATCTGGTGGTTCTCTAATTCTATTCTTTATTATACTATTCTATTTCTTATTCTTTCTTTGCAAGCAAAACTCACTTCAACCAGGGCAGTTGCAAAATATTAATATTTATTTTAACAGGAAACATTTTCAAATAACAATGAATTAAGAGGGGTGCAGTTAGATGGTAATGGTCACATAGTCTCCGAGATCTATCAGCATCTTACTGTAACTGCACTTGTCTGGCAAAAATGTTATCCCAAATACGCTAAATCCAGAGTGGAAAGATACCCCACGCAATGAAGGCACCCTCTAAGAAACATTCCCGATAGGAGACGTTTGGGCGAAAATTTTCTCTCACACGGGCAAGGGCCCAAAACCTCTCAAGATGGCGGATCCGGAAGCCCACAAAAGGAGGGAGGAGAGCACGATGATGCCTCTGATTTCTCCATGACTTACTTCGAGGACCTTGAGAGGTGGGGAGATAAACACATTTCGCGGATGGGCCGCATCCATAGTATTAAAATGAATATGCTTCCGAAGCTCCTCTTCTTGTTTCAAGCTTTGCGGTTGCTGCACACCAAGAGGGACCTTGACAGCACACAAAGACATATGCGGTTGTAATTAAAATGATTTGACCCCTGTTGAAAATGAGGTTTATTGTCAAAATGTACAGACTTTCAACTGTTTGCAATGAACAAATAAAACAAAAGCTATTGAAATAGCTCAACACAATGAATGCTTCAACTGGTTTCCCAAAATTCCACTGAAAACACAACTTATAATGACTTCTACAGTCTCAAAATGATCCAATACCATTAATAAAATTCTCACAACAGAGGAGAGATCATCGTCCTTCCCAAACATGGAACAGGATACATAAAGATTGCAAACAGCTAAAAGGCTATACATTTTTAATAAACCTGATTTTACAACATGACAGGAGGCTTCATATTTTTCACAAACACAGAAACACAGAAAAAAAGACCCAATCACAAGAAAGTAGGATGTACATGAAGTATAATGACCTAATCACTTCCTCTTTCTTTGCTGCTCCATCAAACAGACAGGTCAGGGTATTACTCTTCTCCATTACTTTATGTTTCTACTGCCTTTTTTGACGTTGTTTCTGTATTATATTTTTTTATATACTTTGCTGTTTGTTCTTGTTGTGCTTATCTGTTTTTTTCTGTTATTTATTGTGTTTCTACCTTATTCTTGGTTTCTGCCCTCTCTCCTACTTGCTCTCACTTCTCTGTGGCTTGAGGGGCTTTTGGGTCTTACTGGGGTTGTATGTTAATGTTGAATTAGGCCACTTATATAAGCTGTTTAAAGGGATTTCACCCATAACCTTGAATTAACTATTAAAGCATGGATTAGTGCTCTGTCAGGACTGTGGCCTGCACTCAAGGGGTGAGCCCCCTACTGTATTTTTACTGCGCTGTGCTACTGAATGGAGACATGATGTTGCAGCCTCTGTAACTGCTGGGCAGAATGTCCAGAACATACTGCTTAAAGGACTAGGTCCCATAACCTTGAATTAACTGTTTGAGCACAGGTTAGTACTCTCTGTCAGAGCTGTGGCCAACACTCAAGGGTTCATACCCTGTGCACCTGGGGTGATACCCCCTTCTCTATATTTTACTACACTGTGCTACTAAGTGGAGACATGCTGCTACAGCCTCTGTTAACAGCTGGACAGGATTTCCAGGACATACTCCTTAACCCCTTAAGGACTACACTTTTAGAATAAAAGGGAATCATGACATGTCAGACATGTCATGTGTCCTTAAGGGGTTAAAGGAATATCTCCCATAACCCTGAATTATCTGTTTGAGCACAGATTAGTGCTCTCTATCAGGGCTGTGGCCTGCACTGAAGGATTCACATCCTGTGCACCTGGGGTGAGCCCCCTGCTTTATTTATACTACACTGTGCTACTGTATGGAGACATGCTACTACAACCTCTGTTAACTGCTAGACATGATTTCCAGGACATACTGCTTAAAGGAATATCTCCCATAACCTTGAATTAACAGTTTGAACACAGATTAGTGCTCTCTGTCAGGGCCGTGGCCAGCACTTACGGGTTCATACCCTGTGCACCTGGGGTGAGGCCCCTGCTGTATTTATTCTACACTGTGCTGCTGTATGGAGACATGCTGCTACTGCCTCTGTTAACTGCTGTACATGATTTTCAGGACACACTGCTTAAAGGAATATCTCCCATAACCTTGAATTAACAGTTTGAGCACAGATTAGTGCTCTCCATCAGGGCTGTGGCCAGCACTTAAGGGTTCATACCCTGTGGCTGTGCACCTGGGGTGAGGCCCCTACTACATGTGTGCTGCACTGTGCTGCTGAGTGGAGGCATGCTTTTGCAGCCTCTGTTTACTGCGTGAGCCCCAGTCTATTGTATTTGGCCACTGTTAAGATTACAACCCTGCAGGGTTTTTGTGAGCATTGCCTACTACTATGGTAGTCTGGCCTGTTTGACCTGCATCCTGAAATTGCCTACTAATTTGTGTCTTCTACAGGGATATCCCATATCATGGTAAATCTACCTGTCTACTTTTTGGGGGGAGCCCCAATTCTGTGTCACACAATTTCCCCCTATGGAAAATTCTCTGGCTAACCCTGTGGAATTTCAGGTAATGATACACACAACAGTGCCTGCATTTGTGGCGAAAACTGGCTGGAGTCGTTGAGTTTCGTAGTGGATGGTCCACTTCTTAGGATTCGTAATTCCGCGTCTTGCACACTGAAGCATTCCGCTTCAAAGGTTTCCTCTATCCTCAAGGAAATTGGCACGATCCTCCTTTGCAACACTGTGACCTCCACACACTTGCATGGATTGTGGGCTACTGCCCTCTTCCATCCAGGCTATCTTCCCAGACCTGCTACATTACCGGGACATGCAGCACTTCCTGGTAAGGTTTCCTCAGGCAAACCCTTACGACCAACCGGAATTCGTTCTGGAGTCGGATACCAGCTTGTGGGGCTGCGGTGACAAACTGCGAGAGCGCACCCACGGTAAGCGTGTGCACAACTCAGGGATTCTCACTTCACATTGAATACCTGGAATTCTTGTGAATAGTGGGGTCCTTCACTATTCGCAGACTGGTAAGGAATTGGCATTGGAGTATTATATGATTGTTGTTCAGTTACCAGATTGTAGTTTACAAATGACTACTATGGAATGCTGTGTATTACTTGGATTTCCACGTTCATGACTATGTGTGTAAACCTGTCACACATTCTCTTTTCAGTTTGACTCGTCCCTGAAGACATTTTAGTTGTTTGTGTGGAATTCATGTGAAGTTTGCTCCTTTGGATGTTGGATTTAGGAGTTATTGTTATTGCTTGTTATTTGTTTTCTTCTGCTTGATGTTGCTTTCTGAAAGAGCAAGTATTTAGGTCCTTATACCTCATGTACATCCTACTCTCTTGTGATTGGTTCTTATAAGGTAAAATTCACATTTCTCTTCTGTGTGCGCAAATCACTTTATTTTTCCGATTTTACAACTGTAGATAGGTTTATTTAGAACAACAAGCACCACAGGTTGGCAAGAAACATGCTTTACAGACCAAAGTAGAGGGGGGATTGGGACTTCCCAACCCCTTAATATACTTCTATATAGCACAGTTGTCCCGATTAGCTAAGGGCAAAGGAGATGGATGGAACTTAAAGCACAACTCATGGGTTTTGATATCCCAATGTTCTAAATGTGGTTATCTAAAATACAATAAGACTTTCTCTGAATGGAGTGCCCTGGTATAATGACTTCACAAATCTCAGCTTAGCTCCAGCCCTTTCGTATGACCCTGATATTAAGAAATAGAGACTTCCTATAAGGGATGTCCTCACAGAGAGTATAGCTGTGAAGCTCTTATAAGTGCTAGTGGTTATAGCAATATAGCTGTTCCCTACAATCACAAGACGAGGCTGCGTGTTGAGGGTGAAGAGGAACTGATTTTAATGGTGTGACACTTGGCCTTTTCTGACAATCCCCATGCAAGGGGTACGCCCACATGGACCTTGTGGGGAACTGAGTGAAAATATTCACAGACCAATAAGAACAGCATTCCAATGCACGACATTCCCACACATAGCATACAATCCCTCCCCTCTGCCTGGGAGACAATTGAGTCAGATACTGTATTAACCCAATTATCTCCAGGCAGAAAAACATACATTTCTATAAAGTACCCCAAAACACATAATATCTCCACAAATGTCTCATCCCTGATAGCCCTGATCTGGGTGACCAACATATCCAAAAATCACCCAGATCAATTCAGGGGTTCAGGAATTTTATGGAAGTCACATTTTGACGGACCGCAGGCATAGTCCCATGCCCAAAACAGTGCAAGAGAATCAGGGCTTGCGATGGGTCTAGTTCAGGGATAGGCAACCTTCAGCTCTCCAGATGGTGTGGACTACATCCCCCATAATGCTCTTACACACATAATGCTGGCAAAGCATCATGGGAGGTGTAGTCCAAAACATCTGGAGAGCAAAAGGTTCCCCACCCCTGGTCTAGTTCGGTAGTTTGAAAACGAACATACTACCGAACAGAGTCAATAGTCTTACCCTGGAGCTTGTTCCCCTCATCCAGACGAATGATCTCACTGAACAGTGACCTTCTAAGTTGAATAGAGCCGAATGCAGGCGATGATGGAAGTTCAGCTGTGTTCGGGAGTTTCTGTATCTGATTTTAGATCCATGAAATTCATGCCCAAACACCGCTGCCTGCGTTCATACAAACAAGATGGCCGCCACCTCGTGGTTGGCCATAGGAATTGCAGCCACCCACACGAACAATTAGAACACTGCGGTGAGAAACGTTCCAAGTTGTTAATAGGTGTTAACAAGCTCCAGGGTGGTCTCTGGTTTGTGTGGTTGTTCGATAATTCAAAGTGCTGTTTCGAATCGCTTCAGGAGTTCGAATTATAGCCATACATAGTAAAATAAAGGCACAAACAGTATTTTCAACCAGGGTTTAACACAGGGGCTATAGTCACAGGGTAGGGGGCTGGCAAACAGGCTCCTCCAAAACCCAGTGGCGAGGGTACTTTCACCACAACTAGTAATGACTTTTTTTCACCATCTACAAATTAGAGACTTTGCACACCAAGGGAAAGTGATCAAAACAAAAGCCCAACTTCTCACTTTCTTTGAAACCTTGTGCCAACATGAACAATATAGAAGGGGCCTTATTTCTGACATGTACAACAACATCTGCTCCCATTCGTTAGTATGGGGCCCCTTGAGATATGTAGACCAATGGGAACGGGACCTGGGAGACGAGTTAACAGGATATGAATAAGAAGAAACGTAGAAAGCAGTTAAAAGGTAATTGGTGTGTCTAATATCGCAAGAACAAATGTATAAGATTTATTCTGTTGGCACACCACCACTGTACAATTGCTTGAAATGGGGAAAAACCTGTCTGACGATTACTGGAGACTCTGTGGAATGAAAGGCACCTATTTACATATGTGGTGACACGTGTCCTTCCTTGGTGACGTTCTGTGGGGTGTCAATGTGTTATGAGGAGAAAATATTTCTTAGACCATTTGATCTAGACCCCTGGCTATTCTTGATATCCAAGCCACTGGAGGGCCTCACTAAGAGGGAACACAAATGATGCAATAAAATCACATTGGTGGCCAGGAGGGTCTTCTAAAGGCATGACAGATGAAATGCCCAGCTTATCTATTAAAAAAGTATACTATTGCCGGGGGCGGAGCCTGACATCCAGACTGAGCGGTTGTGCTGTACTTCAGCTCCTGCTCCAATCGACATTTTCGGGGGGCAATTCCCCCAAAAGTGGCACAATCGCCCACTGGAGCAGAGTAACAATGACGGGGACACCCGGGGGAACCACCCGACACCAAAACGAAGCCTGTAACCCCCTGGGGACCCGACAACATACCCTGAGGCCTGCCGGAGATCGAGCAGCAGGGAGACGGCCGCTCCCTGCGCTGACTGACCTGGACACGGATTCCTTGGGGTCACCATCTCCTACCCCCCCCCTCTGGACCGATGGGGGTCATCTCGGTCCACGACAAATAACAAGAGGGGCAGCCACAAGCAGATCACTCAGCTTGCTATGCCCCAACACATGGGCAGCAGAGCACGTGGAGCACCCAAAATGGCGGCGGCAGATACACCTTGCAAGCCACACAGCGCGCCCGCAGCGGAGCCGGAGACCCACGATGCAGCTACGCAACGTATTGCGGATGCCTTCACCCTGTTCTGGCGCAATCTGTACGAGCGTTTGCACGCACCCCAGCGAACCCTGCCGGGATCGAGTAAGCCGCGGCATCCTCACGGGGGAACACGCAAAGCTCCACAATACAAGCGGGCAGAGTGCAGAAGAGCAGGCGAGAGCAGAGAGAAGGAGCGCTCCGCACTGAGCGGGACTACAGCCTTCAAGCCACTAACCCGACAACGGCCGTGCAGGCGGGGAAGACACCGCCGGCGGCGAAGTCACAATGGGAACACCAGTAATCCCCTGCCTCGCGGAGACATGGCCTCGCAGCATGGACTCACTAAGTTGGACATGCCTACTTCCCACGCTGACTGCCCGCCCGAGGTGGGGGTCCCCAAGGGTATTGCTTCCCTGCATCAGCCGCACACATGGAGCAACATAACCTACCAACTACCATCACCACCGCTGACAGGGATCGGCTGATCAGGAGGCAGGACTTTCGATCTGACCCTGGTGATACCTGCATGACCATAGAGAACTTACCACATTGCTTGCTATAACGTTTTACTAACAGTCTACTTTATATGTCACACTAGTTGATTGCCTATATATGTTATATACTCAAAACTGCCTAACGTACAACATGATGCATAGATCTTCTCCTTTGACATGGGTGGTTGCTTGCAGCCGCTGAGGCAGGGCAAGCCTTGATGTTATTATTCTTACTCATATAAAAGCTGACACTAACGTGATTAACCTCACACTATTAAGCATTGACTGTGCCTACTTGTTTTAATCTTGTTTTAATCTTGTTTTAATCTTGTTTTAGCCTATAACTACAATCGTTGACCACTAGCTACTATTAACCTAACACACACCCAAAGAATAGCGAGGAGTTATACCCACGTACCAAAGAATTAGTTAACGAGACAACTGTTTAGACATATGGTGTATAGCCGACGCATTACCAGCACTAAAGCGATGTAACTAACTCTGACCTACTGCTAATCAAAGCATGATTACTGCCTACTCCTAACGTTGTATACCAGAATCGTTAATGCCTAATCACACTGCTTTAGATTATTTTCACAATATATACTGTAAGCCAACACTGTTAAGTAGTTAGAAGAATAGCTACGCATAGAACTAGCCTAAATTTAACATATAGCTATCTATACAAGCGACTGTTTTTATGAGTTATTATTGTTATTATAAAATGTGCTTATTCATCTTGTGCCCCGCATGTTGAGCGTGGGAACAGCTGGAGGACTGCTCTTGGGGCACCTACGACTTGCCTGTGATATATATATGCACAACAAAAATAAAGAATTATAAAAAAAAAAAAAAAAAAAAAAAGTATACTATTGCCAATGCTAACCTGCTCAGCAAGGTTGCTGGCCCAGCATGGGAGATGGCTGTTTTTATTTTGGTATGGTTGGTGGGCCTCCTTCCGAGTACAATATCACTGAACTGCCAATAGTAGAGTATTTTCTTTTCCATGTGCCATGCATTGCTTGTTTTTGGTTAATTCTTTTATGTTGTAAATACTGAAAATACAAGTGCCGATTGCACTTTGTTTACACTAAATGTACTTTTTTGCTCTGATGGTGCTTGAAAAATAAAGTATAAAAACCAAAACAAAAAACAATGAATTATGATCTTCACAAGTGGAAGACATCTTGTAATTCATTTAGCTGGGAAGATGTATTTGTCACTTGCAGTTTTTGTGTTTATGACAGGACAGTTTAATGGCTGTTTTTGTTACCTCAGGCTCACGCCCAGCCACCGAGAGGGCAGGGCTTCCACATCCGACGGCATCATGCAATCTTCCTCACGTAGCAGCTCCACTACAGTAGGTAGACAAAATCGTGTGCTATTTGTAATGTGCAGTAATTTTGCACAAGGGTTGTAGCCCATCTATGCAGAATCATAGCATGCATGTAAGTAGACAGAACATATAATTTTCGGTTCCATTTTCATCATCTATATCACAAGCACTCAAATCTAAGGCAATTTTCAAGAATGACAAATTATTTTGTTCACCAATTATAATGCAAAAAATACAAATAGTGTTGTGCAGTTATATTTTAATGATTGTCCTAAACTAAACTGTGAAAACCACTTATGTATTAGTGATAAACCACAATTTAAAAGAAAAATAACAAAATACATACAAACTGACTTGTGTTTTTCCTAAAGCGTGGCAGAAACTCATGGAGATGTCTAAATACATCGGGATACAAGAGGATAGTGGAAAATTTCCCAGTAGGTCGTGGCACCTTGGTGGCAGACAGCCCTAATGCCTTTTAAAGGACCACTATAGGCACCCAGACCACGTCAGCTTAATTAAGTGGTCTGGGTGCCTGGTCCAGCTAGGATTAACCCTTTTTTCTATAAACATAGCAGTTTCAGAGAAACTGCTATGTTTATATTAGGGTTAATCCAGACTCTAGTGGCTGTCTCATTGACAGCCGCTCGAGGGCTTCCGCGCTTCTCACTGTGATTTTTACAGCGAGAAGACGCCAGCGTCCATAGGAAATCATTGTAAATGCTTTCCTATGAGACTGGCTGAATGCGCGCGCGACTCTTGCCGCGCATGCACATTCAGCCGAGGAGGAGGAGAGCTCCCCACCCGGCGCTGGAGAAATAGGTAAGTTTAACCCCTTCCTCCCCCTAGAGCCTGGCGGGAGGGGCACACTGAGGGTGGAGGCAACCTCAGGGCACTATAGTGGCAGGAAAATTTGTGTTTTCCTGGCACTATAGTGGTCATTTAAGGAGGGAGTTGCTGGGGGCTGCCTGTGACCCAAGAAAGCACTGTAAGTCTCCCATTACAATTTCCAGCAGCTTTTCTGAGTCTCTTTTCCTCGACTGCCTCACTCAAGCTCCAGAGAGCCACTAAAGGGACTTCCGGAATGAAGCGAAACGGACCTTTGGTCTGTTATCTGACGCTGGACGTCCTCACGCTCAGCATGAGGACCTCCAGCGTCAAATTTTTTTCCATAGGAAAGCATTGAATATATCTGTATAATGTCATAAACTCTCTGAGGTGCCATTTTTTTCAAACTAAAGAGGTTTACATTTGTTAACCTTTCATCATAACTAAAATGCTCCATTCCATTTATTAATTTTGTAGCCCACCTCTGTACTTGTCTAGTGCCGTAATATTCTTCATTAGAACAGGTGCCCAAAATTGCACAGCATATTCAAGGTGTGGTCTTACCAGTGATTTATAAAGAGGCAAAATGATATTTTCATTCCGAGAATTAATGCCTCTATTTATACATGAAATACCATAGTGGCCTTAGCCACTGCGGATTGACATTGCATATTCCTGCCTAGTTTGTTGTCTATAACAATTCCCAAAATCCTTCTCATGTGTTGTTATCCCCAATTCACTACCATTTAGGGTGTAAGTTGCTTGTGCATTCTTTACCCCGAAGTGCATAACTTTGCATTTTTCTACATTAAATTTCAGCTGCTATTTGAGTGCCCATTCCCCCAATCTATCTAAATCCCTTTGCAGCAAAGCAATATCCTGCTTATATAATGGACATTAAAATTGAATGTATCAAAAATAGGGGTGAACTGTAATGTATTAGTGGGAAAAAAGGTGAAATAAAGGTAAAGCAAACGTGTATCAATAGTACCAAAATGATCTCCGTAAGAAAAACATAGAATATCCGCAAAAGCCAATTACTAAAAGTTATTACCTGTTAATGATCTAGTTATGGTGTTGCGCAAGTGCTCTCAGAAAAATTGCTACACAAATTGACCTTTACTGATATTTAACATGCTCTTACTACATTGACCTTAATATAACATTGTAATAGGAAGGAAAGAAGAAAACATTTATTTCAACAATTTATTTTTTTTCATAACTTATAATATATAAATTATATGATTTATTCAGTTTATTTTTTGGTGTTTCTACTGAGACGCATTCAGTGCTATAAACTTTTACATATGGTGATAAACCTGATGTCCTATCTCCGTTATTTGTATTACTACATGTTTAAAAGGTGATAAAATGTACCAAATTCAATGTCATACATTTATGAATTCCAATATCCTTCCAGTTAGTGTACATCATTAAACATAATCTGGTTCCACGTGAAAAAATATTATGGATACTTATTTCATGTTATTGAACAATTCTTTAATTATAATGTAAATTACATTTTGTTTTATGAGTTCACTCTAGTAATAGTTTGCTGGGTAATACAACCAGGGAAAAAAAATATATATATAAATATTTAAGAGTAAATTGTTCCACAGATCTTACTGATCAATCTTCAATTTGGTCCAGGCACCAAGTCTCATACAGTGGTCTCATCCGCAGCTTTCTTTAAGAGTTTGGAGGAAATCAAGGAATGTTGGGTAGTGGAAGCCATTTTAAAATCTGGTATCAACAGCAAAACCTTCTGGTTAGTCCGTCGCCATTCGGAGTACAGCTGGCAGTGGTAGCGGAATGATACCTGGCGATAAAGTGAGGATTAAACACACTGCAAGAAATACACAATAGAAGGGACAGGTGCGCTATACACAAAATATTACAACTGGTGCAGCTTAAAAACACCTCGGTGTACAGTCACTTATTACACCAAATGAGAGATATAGTGAGCAGAAAAAAAAAAGGTGAAAGCGCACAAACAGTGGAATATTTTACCTTTAAAATCTTGTATAGGTCCTATTTTCAGCAACAGACAGTAACTGTGGACCCTATATATAAAATATATACAAGAAAAGAACATAGTGTATACTGTTGAAACCTATTTACAATATGTGGAAAATAAAAAAGGTTCACTCACACTTTCCAGAGCCACATAAGTTAGGCTCTGGACTGTAAAGGTATTTCATCCACCAAGGGATACACTGGATCTGATCCTCCTCTTAGATGTTTGCAATACGCTTTTCTTAGCAGGAACTCAGGAACCAGGTAAGGTGAAGTGTTAAAATAAACATGTATTTGGTATAAAATAATAAAAGCAGAAATTGCTGAAACAGCAGCTAGCACAACGTGTTTCAACTTGAAAAAGACCCTGGAGGGTCGAAACGCGTTGTGTAGCTGCTGTGTCAGCAATTTCTGCTTTTATTATTTTATACCAAATAAATGTTTATTTTAACACTTCACCTTACCTGGTTCCTGAGTTCCTGCTAAGAAAAACTTATTGCAAACATCTAAGAGGAGGATCAGATCCAGTGTATCCCTTGGTGGATGAAATACCTTTACAGTCCAGAGCCTAACTTATGTGGCTCTGGAAAGTGTGAGTGAACCTTTATTATTTTCCACATATTGCAAATAGGTTTCAACAGTATACACTATGTTGTTTTCTTGTATATAGTATATATAGGGTCCACAGTTACTGTCTGTTGCTGAAAATAGGACCTATACGAGATTTTAAAGGTAAAATATTCCACTGTTTGTGCGCTTTCACCTTTTTTTTTCTGCTCATTAAACACACTGCACTTATACAGCAATAAATCATGAATACAAAAAAATAGTCTTAAAATAATTAGATTACACATCAAGTATAGTCTGAAAGAAATGCATTCATTTAAAAAAATATATATATATTTCAAAAGTGACATTAGAATGAAATTAACTTTAGTCCGTTACTTTTGTGTCACAGGATAAATGTTAGATGTACATATAATATAGAGTAGATAAGCTTTGGTTTAGTAAACAAGCTTGAATTTAATCTTTATCCCATGACGTGGTATAAAAAAACATCCTGTATAACCAATATTAGAAAACAGGGACTTCCTGTTTCTATAGATTGTCTAATCACCTGATTGGTTTTGCCTTTTTGATTAAAGGCCATATAATATGTAGACCTAATACTGCTTCCAGGAACTTTATGGGAGAAAATTACAATTTGAACATGTGAACAGTGTGAGCAAGCAGAGATATCCAGAACGCCATGGATAGACTGTTGAAAGAAAGATCATCTACTATTCTGAGTTCTTCTGCCATGTTGGGATGACTTTTAATCAGTGGGATATTTCAGTATATTTGCTCAATATCACTGTGGCGTTTAAGTCAATGTTTTCTGCAAACATCAGTATGCATTTAAATCTAGTTATAATAGTATTTAGCGCAAGACTCAAAAAGAACAGAAAATAACCTTATGCAGCCACCCCAATACAAAGAAACAACTACACAGATAAGATGGAAAAGCATGTATAATGAGGACCATTCACTATAACCACAAATCCATTTGTTTAATAACTTTGTGCTTTCTGGTGTCCAGAGTGAAAATTCCACAGACTTCCTGTGGGGAACTAGAGTTTATATCACTGGAATGGCAAATAAAGACAAAGGCAGAAATGTAATTAGGCATTTTTTTCTAAAAATGTCTGACGTCATGTTGTCCCTAGGTCAACAGTGGAGTAAAGAAGCTTCTTATGTTTCATCTTCCCATCTTTCAGATCCCGGTTTGGTTTCTTTGGTATACAGTAACCTAATTTAGCACTTAATTTTTCATTTACATTGTATTGAGAACAACATAAATTATGCACAATACAGCTGACAAGCCATGTTAAAGAGTTACTCTAAACATCATAAGGTTATGATGCAAGGAGCACCCTGGCCCAGTTAAGCAATGATTTGCCCCCTTACCTGTGTCCCTGCTGGGCTCTGATGCTCCCTGGTAATCCAGTGACCTACTTCTGGCTTCTGCACAGTTAAAGAAGCCAGAAGCTTTAGCATTCATTAATTGGTTGTGAGATTCAGCTGACCACTAACAGCAAATGACTATCATTCTGTGCAACAATAGTTGCATAAAGAATATACAAAGAACATACAGAGATTAAGCACTCTGGCTGCAGAAGGCTTAATTTCTGTATGTGCAGTTTCAAAGCTAAACTCCAACCACCATGACCACTTCAGTGATTTTTTTTTTTAATCCCTCTCTTCCTATCTCTCTCGGGTCCAGAGTGCGTGTGAGTGCTTTGAGTAGGCTAAGCTCTCCAATCACAGGCTTCTCTATGAGAATTCTGTGATGGGACCGTGCAAGGCTCCTGTGATGTCGGAGTGGGCATGGAAGTCAGTACCGGGAACCTCGTCCGGCACTGTATTCAAGGTGGGTAATTCTCTTTTTTGCATGTTTTACTGCAAATCAAGGGAGGGGAAACCTTATCCCCATAGTGCCCAATAAAGCATACTACGCAGCAACGGTCACCAGTCCAAAGGGTTGAAGTAACCCTTTAAACTTTAACGTTGCATTATCATAACTCCCTTTTTTAATTGACCTGTAATATTTGGCAGTTACAAATACTGGTCGCGTGCCAGTTTTTGGAGTGGAAATTGCTGGTTTCACTTTCAATGTTATTATAGGTGTATTCAAGAGTAAAAGGAGATGCTCATTTTTTATTATTTGGAATTTTCAGTATCAAAAAAGGTGGTTAATACAAGTATGAGAGGTTATTCTTCTTCAGAGGTAAATAGTTGCTATGGGCTTGAAATGGGTATACACTTGGTATAATTATATGGGCTACACAAAAAAAAATCTGAAAATGTAGGGTATCCTGCACTTATTGGGCTATAAAAGCTTCCACAGTTTGTTAAGGTTCAATATCTTCCTCCTTGGCTGACATCAACTGAAATAGTGATCTCAGCCAATCACAATGCTTTCCCACAGGAAAGCATTGGATTGACTGAGGTTGTCAATTCTGATGATCTCAGCCAAAGAGTTGGGTCAGAGGTAGAGCCAAACACCGCCTTGGCCAATCAGCATCTTCTCATAGAGATGCATTGAATCCATGCATGTAAATGAGGAAAATTCAGTGTCTTCATGCAGAGGGTGGAGACACTGAATGTCAGTGCTGCGCACTGTGTAGCACTGCCCCAGAAAGCACCTTTTTTTCTGAAAAAACAGTGTTTACTGCCCGCAGAGACTGATTATACTCACTATAACAACTACATTAAGCTGTAGTTATTCTGGTGATTATAGTGTCCCTTAAAGATACATTGTTTATGCAGCCTCAGGCACACCTTCCCTGCCTGTGACTTACACAAAGAGATTTAATCGTAAATGACAGAGCAGTGTGACTGCAGGGTCAAGATCTATGCACCTAAACCACTTCATTAAGCTAAAGTTGTTTTGGTGCTTAGAGTGTCCTTTTAATATCACTTTGTGCTGCTAATTAATTACCAGCGGGATTGGCATGCAGATGCCATTCACTTGGAAGGAGAAGAGGCCTGGTGGGACCCAGGTAAGAGGGTATACCATGGCAAAACAGTTTGCTTAATTACCTTGGAAACTGTGCTTGAGTACTCCTAGCATTATAACCACCACAGTGGTCTGTAGTGATTATGATGTTTGGAGTAACCCTTTAATGCAAAGTTTATCCTTGATACTGCTCTTTATACTATAAAATCCTCAACACGAAAACCTTTCCAGAAAACCCCCCACACCAAATATATGAAAAGCACAAAAGGTATTAAAAATGAAAAGAATTAAGACCTGCCACTGATCTGATGAAGAAATAAATTAACGGTTATTGTGGTTTTATTCATGCAGATAGATTAATGAATGCGGCAGCGAGGCTCATCTTCCTGTCCGCCCGCACCTCCCATGCCTCACCCTTCTGTCAGTCCCTAAATTGGCTTCCTGTAAGATATAGGGCTCAATTTAAAATTCTGGTTCTTGCTATCAAATCTATACATATTGCTGCTCCCACCTATCTATCCTCCCTAATACACAAGTATGTCCCATCTAGGCACTTACGCTCTGCTGAAGACTTACGTCTATTTTCTGTCCTTACTCCCACCTCTGATGCTCGCCTTCAAGACTTATCAAGACTTCGCAGAAAGAACCACATTTAAGTCCCATGATGAAACTACTTCTCTGATTGTTGGTTTAATTCTGGAAATAACCCTGCATGATACGTAAAGGTAGAGAGATCATATTCTACATGGTAAAGGAACTGATGGGTGATTCTTGACCTTTCAGAATTGCTGGTCAAAAGCCCCTAACAAAACCAAGCTGGAGGATCTCAGAATTTGAGGGCTAGATAGTTGAAAGGAATCAGCTTGAGTGAAGACAGCCAGCGGGAAATCTGTTTTCCCATATCTTATGATAACTGGCAATAGTACATTTCTGTCTTGAACAATGATATCCACTATATACAAACCTCTAAATTTCTAGAATGTACCATTCAGATACCACAGTTTGATATAGTACAGAAGGAAGAAATTCGGATGGACTAGAATCTGCTCAAGAATTCCTGAATTCTTTGGAAGAGACCAACTTCATGTCCAGAGGATGCGTATACAATTCCATGGCATTTACCCAGTTAGGGACCACAGCTATAACTCTGGCTTTGTTTTGATTAATCTTCTGCAAAATTTGGAATAAGGGAGACTGGTTGAAATGGAAGGCAAGTCTGAAATGCCATGGAATTAGGAAGACATTTAGAATATCCAAATCGTCTAGCCTGCACATTGATGAGTACTTTGTGGTTTTATTGGAAGCCATAATGTCTATCTTTGGATAGCCAAACTGATTTATCAATGCTTGAAAAGGACCAACCAACAGTGAGAGACCAATTCTTTTAGGTATATTGGTTTCTGCTTAGACTATCTGCAAGTAAATTATCTACTCCTTGTTGTTTATATATCCTCTGGGAACTGAGGAAAAAATTGTCTTCCAATATGCCATTCATTTTTGATGAAAAGGAAGTTCCCAGCATCCCAGCCTATCACATGACATTTCACTGGAAAGCCCAGGATGTCCCCTTTACAATACAGCAGGGATTGATAGAGTAGCTCAAAGAATAAAAGGAAATGCATGTAAATAAAATGTACAGTACAGAGGACACAAGTTAATGGGCTGGGTCTCAGGAGGATGTGACACACGTGGCTGAAAGTAAAGAAGAGCCTTAAAAAAATGCTTTCGGTTTCTTGTAGTTTGAGGAATCTACTAAGTATCCAGAGGCCCTGCACTATTTGTCTTTTAGAAGGGCTTCCCAACCTTGACCCAAAGTGTCTGTAGTGATGAGTAGGTTGTCCTAGGTTGAAAGACAAGGAAACGTTGTTTTTATCAAACAGAGTTTTACAACACCATAGGAACATCTAGAATCCAGATTTGTTATATTCCTTTGGAACATTCGCTTGCAGAGGTGTTTTGTGCTTTGGCATAATTGATATGAAAATGCATAGAACTTTCATAGCCTTTCTGATGCCGCATGACAGAACCGTGGAAAGGTCTGCAGTTACTTTCTTTACCTTGATCTATTTCTCTTCTGGAAAGACGATTTTCCTCTGAACAGAATACAACTTTAAACCAAATACATCTCGTGACTGGACTGGACATAGCTGGGAATTGTCTAACTTTCAAGATAACAACATATTCCTGAACTGCAGTGCTAAACATGGTATCCATGTGAAACTTTCTTTTTTGGGGGATGAAACAGTTGAACCTTTTGAGATCTAGAACAAGTAGATAAGCAATGTCTTGCTTTCTTGGGAAACAAAAACCTATTGTTCCTTTAAGTTTTTGTAATTGTATCATTTATTGTTAAATCTCCCCCTCTTATAATATTGTAAAGCTCTATGGAATATGTTGGCGCTATATAAATGTTGAAAATAATAATAGATATTGTATAGCTTTAAAGAGCTCTTAGTGTAACACACTCGTAAACACAACAGAGAGGAAGAAGGCATGTTCTCAAATTCCACAGAATTCCCCTTTTTACCACCTTCAAAATCCAAGGCTTTTTAGCAGTCCTCCCCAAGCATTCTTGAAATGTAGCAGTCTCTCTTCTCATAGGTCCTGTGTCAGAATGTATCTGATCTAGAATTGTTTTTCTCTTTGGAACAATGTTCACAATGCGGCTTTTCCATATCTGAAAACTGTCTTTAAAAGGAATAATTCACTTTGACTTGGGGCAGAGCCTTCTTATATTCCTAAGAACCGTATGCTTTAAAAAGCGCTCACCCAGAGATGAACCAAAGAGTCGGTTTTGCTCAAATGGCATTTTACATGAACAATATTTAGGAATATTTGCCGCCCATGTTTAAGAAAAACTGCCCTTCTGACAGTGGAAAGTCACACAGAGTAGTAGAAAGCTTTAACGATTCTGAAGAGAAGTCACAAAGAAAATCAAAATCTAAGCTTTTTTTTTTTTTTTTTTTTACAGCTTAAATGGTAACTCCAACCATTTGTTGTTTAAGGGAGAAAGTCCCCCACCTCGATTTGCACTAAAACCTACAAAATTAAGGTTTTAACCGTTTTGCACTTTTCTGAGGGCAATGGAGGGAGGCGGGAAGGAGCACACAGTGGGTGGGAAGGGGAAGCAATACCTATCCGCATACCCACTGAACGTTAATTTCTGTTGACTCACCAGAATTGGAAATGCTTGGTGATTTGGAATACAGGTAAGCAGTGTGCATTCCAGCTTTGGATACACTGACATCCATATCATCATGGGAGTCTCAGAAAAAGCAGGCCCCTGGAGCAGCCCCCATGAACCCAGCAAAAAAAACAAAAAAGTAAGTGAGCAACCTGGCCCTGTTCTTATGAGGGACAAACAAACTGAAAGAGGGTTTTATTGTTTGGAATTTTATTACTGAAAGGGCAATAGCAGAGGTGTGCCTTACAATGAGTATTTTTTTTAATTTAGGCTGAAATCCCATCATTTCGCAGTTATCCACGTGCAACAGAACAATACTATATTAATAAAACACTTCTGTCGTTAATTTTTTCAAACTGAATCCAATTAAAGTAGACCTAGCTAAACCCTTGTGTGATGAAAGAGGCATTTCAAACTCTCTGGTAATCGTCAAGTTTTATTATATATTATGTACTATCATGGAGCTTTAATATCAGTCAAGCTGTGGGGTGTGCTATTTATGTACATTAGTTAAACAAGTAAAAACATAATTAGTTGATTTAGGTTATGTTGTATTATTAACTGCAATTGTTTAATATACTCACCAATGTCCAAAGAACGTAGATAGTAAAAAGTGCTATAGTGAGGGCAATGAGCCCGACAGCCTCAAGTCTGCTGTTGAACTGCAAGTGATCCTGCGCTCCACGTAGACACAGCCAACCTGAGATGGCTGCCAATGGTGTAATAAATAAAAAACACACCATGTCACAGAAGAGTGTCCTTTTCTCATTTCGAGGACCCGGGTCCTTCAGCCACTGAAAAATATAAGCATATGCATATCCAAAGTTTTCATTTTTAATAACAAAAAAAAATGTAATTAAATTCAAAAATAATAACTTAAAACTGCACAAAAATAAATGGATAAACAATACAGTCCCCCAATGTAATTCAGACCCTAGGTAGAATAAGGATTTGAATTCCTAACACTGTAGAATCCATTCTTTAAGTGCATTAGATGGTTTTGGTCCCATGTTCATGCTGTATTTTTCGTCATATTCAAATCTCAAAAAGAAAAAAAAGGTGTTGCAACTATTTCTGGCATAACACTGTCCCCTTAACTCTAATCAATGCATCCTCTTTTCAAAAAACAACTTTCGTATTAGACGTAATATAAGTATTTATTAAGCTCAAACTGTGATGTAATTCCAGTAAAATACAAGTTTAGCAGGCTAAGATTGCCACAAGGCATATGTATGTATATGTGTTTGTAGTATCAGTTAGTTAATTACACGTAGCTAAGATACTGTTATCACTGTACTGACCAGGTGCAGGAATGTAAGAACTGGAATTACGCGTCCCTCTCCTTTGTATCAGATGAGCCACGTGGTTAGACCGGATGGATGAGTTTAGACTCTATTTATTAAATAGGTTAAGGGTATGTGTGGGTGTAGTTAATTGTGGGAGGAGCTACAGTGCTATATAAGGAATGTACTCTATGTATTCAGTACTCAGACTTTGCTGTATTTTGGTGACGCTAGTCCCTCTGAGTCCCGATCGGTGATCCAATAAAGAATCTCTTCCTTCCTGAAGAAACCTGTGTCCATCTCTCTGTGCTTGGCTTCCGTCAGTTTCTCCGGTATCATTTGGTGCATTGCCCGGGAAGCTCATCGTTCAACGGTAGCTGAGAGGCAGAGGCGTGAGACGGTCTATCTTTGCCCACGTTCTCTACGGCTGCACCCCTGAACTTCTGCGTGGACCTCCCTTCGTCTCGGCGCCACTGGTCTGTTGTCCAGGAGATCATCGGCCTCTACGTGAGAAGTGCTGGGGTGTCCCCGTCGATGAGTGTGAACTCAGGTTCAGGAACGAGGAGGTAAGACAACTGCTGTTTTAGACGGCAGGACCCACTAGGGGTATACCGATTGTGCGGTAGGCCCAAAGGGGTTTTGAATCTGTGTATCTGCCCCCTCTGTCGGAGGGAAGGAGCGAAGGCGCACCGCTCGATCGAACGCTCTTTAGTCAGACCGTTTGATTTGGTTAGTCAGGCGGGGTCCTGGTGTAAATAGCCCTAGCCGGACACCGGTGTCTTGTCTAGACTAGCGTTCTAGGGTGTATATTACGTTCGCTAGGTCGGAGGGACCGGGAGACTAAGCGGCGCCTGTGTAAATTCGGTTCGCTAGTTCTCATCCTATCTGGGCTAAGTGGGAAGGCGTGTAAATTTGGAACCCACTAGACTTTTGATAGTGCGACTAAGAGGCGCCTGTGTAAATTCGGTTCTCTAGCTCGCTATATATGTGGTGATTGGGCAGTGTGGCTAACCAAAACGGGTGTATATAGTTTTAGGTAGTCCATTCAAGGTACTGGCCAATAGTTTAGTTGGGAATTGTAAATGTGTTAACGATTGTTTTAGTAAAGTGTATATCTTGTTAGATAGCGCGAGCTCAGCCGTCTAGCGAGAGTGTTAATAGTGTGTTGCTGTATTATAGTGCACGGTACCATAACCCTGTATATTTACTGACATTATATAATAAGTACTAATCATTGTCGTCCATTGCATGTTTAACACCATAACCACTAATAATTGTATTGTGACCTTAACTTGTGCTTTGACCTATGCTAACCGTACTGTAACCGCTATTTGTAAAAGACGATGTTACTGGGGTGTGTTATAGACGGGTAATTCGTATATAGAGAATTATAGCGTGGGTGACTGTATAGTTACGCCAAAGGGCATAATATTGATTATATAGTGACTGGTGTAACAGCTGTGTGTGTACGGGAATTCCCTGAGTGTTTATTGTTATTGTGTACGTTTCACTTGGTAACCGTACCACGTGGTGCTGTTGCCAGAGGAAACGGGTGTGACTGTTGAATAGTACGCGTGTATAGTATTCGTTGTCGACGACGTTCCATTGTTAAGTATGGGTGCGTCGCAGTCAACGATTCCGGATCCCTTAGGATGTATGGTTAAGAATTTTAAAAAGGGATTCAAAGTTTGTGATTTTGGGGTAAAGATGTCTCCTGTACGTTTGGTCACTTTGTGTACTAGGGAGTGGCCTACTTTGGTTGCGGCATGGCCGCCACGTGGCAGTTTGGATCCAACTCTGGTACAGCGCTTACACGTGGCTGTATCGGGTAGGCCTGAACTTTACGGCCAGTTTCCTTATATTGACTGTTGGAGACAGGCCGTAAATGACTCGCCAAAATGGCTCCAGACATGCCACGAGGAGCAGTGTCGCCTCATGGTAGCTAGGACTTGCTCGTCCACTAGGACTGGTGTTAGGCCCATTTTGGACACGCCCCCTGAGTCCGAGATCCCTTTGCCGCCCCCTTACTTTCCGTTAAGAAGAAGTGACGCAAACGCAGGAAGTCCTGCACCCCTCCCCTCATTACCCTCATCCACTTCCGCTTCCTCCTCCAGTACAGGATCCACCCCCCCTCGTACTAAATCTCCCCTTCCGGAACCAGAATCCACCCCCATTAGAAACGAATATCCTGATTTGGCGCCACTTCAGACTTCCGGTCAAGCTTCATCTAGCTCGGCTCGAAGTGTTTTATTTACGACCTTTTCCCAAAACCGACCTCCCACATCCCCATACCCTATCTCTCCCCGACCGGAACCCATGACTGACGCCTCTCTACGTAGCCCCATCCAAACCCGACAGTTGACTGGTGCCCAACAATTAAAGCACTATCAGATGCCTCTTCGTCTGAATCCCGGGTCAGCTTATATCGATGCCGCAGGTCAAATGGCACACGCTGACCCAGTCTTCGTATATGTCCCATTTACCACAACCGATCTTTTAAACTGGAAGACCCATAATTCCTCGTATACTGAGAAACCACAAGCTATGACTGATCTGTTCACCTCAATAGTACAGACGCATAATCCGACATGGGCTGATTGCCAGCAGTTACTAATGACTTTATTTAACAATGAGGAAAGGACAAGAATAAATCAAGCAGCCATTAAAGCATTAGAGGATAGAGCCCGTGCTTTGAACCAAGCCAATCCAGCAGCATGGGCCGCGACACACTATCCCAACACCGATCCCGATTGGAACGTAAATGGTGCTGATATGGTTCAACTCAGAGCCTATAGAGACGCTATAATTGCTGGCATGAAAGCCGGAGGAAAGAAAGCCATTAACATGTCGAAGACAGTTGAGGTGATCCAGAAAAGCGATGAAGCGCCCAGTGTCTTTTATGACCGATTATTGGAGGCATACCGCTTGTATACCCCCTTTAATCCGGAAGACGCAGACAATTCCCGAATGGTTAACTCCGCCTTTGTCAGCCAAGCATACGGAGATATTAAGCGCAAGCTACAAAAGTTAGAAGGGTTTGCAGGTATGTCCATCACCCAACTAATGGAGGTAGCAAATAAGGTCTATATGAACAGGGATACAGAAAGTAAGAAAGAGGAAGAGCGCAAGATGCGTAAAAAGGCTGATATGCTAGCGGTAGCGATCGCAGGCGTAGATAAACGGGGCCCAGATAGAGGCAATAATAGATGGAGTAGGGAGCCTTTGAGTAGGGATCAATGCGCGTATTGCAAGGAAGAAGGGCATTGGAGGAACGAATGTCCGCAAAGAGAGCAGTACGAGAGAGACCAACCCAGGGCAGGCTACGGAAACTTTAGAGGTAGAGCGAGAGGTAGAGGAGGCCCCGGAGGGAGTAATGGTTATAGAGGGAGTAATGGGAACAGAGGAAGTGTTAGGGAAGACAGGTATATTCCAGCAGCGCAAAGGTCCCGCGATAGAGAAGGTAGGGACTTTGTAGGATTGGCTGACACTGTCATGGAGGACTATTGATACCGACCGGGCTCCATCCCCCTTGGTCGAGCGGAGCCTATGGTCGATGTATCAATAGGGGGGAAAAGGAGTGCGTTCATGATCGACACTGGTGCTGAACATTCAGTGGTGACTAATCTAGTTGCTCCTCCATCTGGAAGGACTATTACTGTGATAGGAGCAACTGGAAGAAGTGCTGAAAAACCGGTTCTTAAAAGTCGACTCTGTACATTGGGAGGCCACGTAGTAAAACACCAATTCCTTTATATGCCTGAATGTCCAGTCCAATTGCTGGGACGTGATATGCTATCAAAATTACAAGCGCAGATTACGTTCCTACCAAATGGAACAACATCCTTAAAGTTTAATGGACCTTCAGGTATTATGACTTTATCCGTACCAAAGGAAGAAGAGTGGCGACTTTATACAGTGTTGACTAGCCAAAACCCTAGGAGTGATGAGACATTGTTTAACATACCAGGAGTTTGGGCAGAGAACAACCCACCAGGACTGGCCCGCAATATTCCACCAATAAAAATTGAACTGAAACATGGGGTTTATCCAGTGAGCCTAAGACAATATCACATTCCGCAGAAGGCTAAGAAGAACATCCAATCCTATCTGGATAAGTTCATACGGTATGGTATCCTAAAATTCTGTACTTCCCCCTGGAACACCCCATTGCTGCCTGTTCAAAAGCCCGGTACAGATGAGTATCGACCTGTACAGGACTTAAGAGCAGTCAATGATGCGGTTGTTAGCATACATCCAGTTGTACCCAATCCATATAACCTGCTTGCTTTAATTCCGGGCGGGGCTACTTACTTCACAGTCTTAGATCTCAAAGATGCCTTCTTTTGCCTCCGAATTGCCGCAGAAAGCCAATGTATTTTCGCTTTCCAATGGGAGAACGCTGTAACGGGCTCAAAACGCCAAATGACTTGGACAAGACTGCCCCAAGGGTTTAAAAATTCACCTACCCTATTTGGTTCAGCTCTAAGTCAAGATCTACTGGATTTCGAGTCTATCCCAGGAGAATGTGTATTGTTACAATATGTAGATGACTTGTTGATAGCAGCAGTTACAAAAGAAAAATGTCAGCAAGCAACGCACGATCTACTACATATTCTCTGGAAGGCAGGATACAAGGTGTCCAGGAAGAAGGCTCAGTTGTGTTTGCCAACTGTCAAGTATCTGGGATTCCATATCTCTGAAGGTCAAAGGATTATGGGGCCAGAGAGAAAAGAAGCTGTCTGCCAAATACCAATACCCAAGAATAGAAGACAAGTGCGAGAATTCTTGGGGGCAGCAGGCTTCTGTAGGATATGGATTCCCAGCTATGCGATACTGGCAAAACCTCTGTACGCAGCCATCAAAGGTACAGAGCACGACCCCTTCTTATGGACCCAAGAACAGCAAACGGCATTTGAAGATGTGAAGAAGGCTTTGATGAGTGCCCCAGCATTAGGTCTACCTGATCACACACGACCATTCTACTTATATGTACACGAGCAAAGAAGAATGGCTGTGGGAGTATTGACACAGTACTTGGGATCATGGCAAAGACCTGTTGCCTACATGTCTAAGCAACTGGATGCAGTGGCCAGCGGACTTCCACCTTGTCTAAGAGCCGTAGCTGCAGCCGCCCTGCTAGTAGCTGAAGCCGATAAACTCACTCTGGGTCAAGAACTTTATGTACGAGTCCCACATGCAGTACAGACGTTGTTGGATTACAAAGGAAATCATTGGTTTAGTAACAGCCGTATGACCAAGTATCAAGCAATGTTGTGTGAAAACCCAAGAGTGCATTTAGAGACTGTAAACACCTTAAATCCAGCTACCCTTTTGCCGCAACCTACTGAAAGTCAACATGATTGTTTGGAAGTAATGGATGAAGTATTTTCAAGTAGACCAGATCTTCGTGATTTTCCCATCCAGAACCCCGATGTTCAATATTACACCGACGGCAGTAGTTATGTGAAAGAAGGGATCCGCTATGCAGGATATGCAGTGACAACAATAGACAAGGTGATAGAAGCTCGGCCACTGGCGAAAGGAACATCAGCACAAAAGGCAGAATTAATAGCACTAACACGAGCGTTACAATTGGCTGAAGGTTTAAGAGTAAATATCTATACGGACTCTAAGTATGCGTTTTTAACCACTCATGCCCACGGAGCTTTGTATAAAGAAAGAGGACTACTGAATTCAGAAGGCAAAGAAATCAAGTACGCAGCTGAAATCCTACAACTATTGGAAGCAGTGTGGGAGCCGAAAGAAGTCGGTATCATACATTGTCGAGCGCATCTGAGAGGAGATGGTGATGTAACCAAGGGAAATCGGATGGCAGATAGTGCAGCTAAGCGTGCTGCTGAATCAGGAAGACAGGAGTATGTGGGGCATATAGCTGCTCTTATACCAACTCCACTGTCCCAATGGACTCCAGTTTATACAGCTCAAGAAGAGGAGTGGTTAAAGACTGAACCGGGAAAGTATTTGGAGAACAAGTGGTATCAGCTAGAAGATGGAAGAATAGTCATACCAGCATCACTAGCGGTAGAAATTGTCCAAAATTATCACAACGGGACACATTCTGGGAGAGACAGTACTGAAGAATCTCTCAGGAAACATTTCTACATACCAAGATTGTCCAACTTGACTCAGGCCATTGTACGCAGATGTGTAACGTGTGCTAAGAATAATGCAAGACAAGGACCAGTAAAGCCACCAGGAGTCCAGTTTATGGGGGGACTCCCCATGTCCGATCTACAAATAGACTTTACAGTAATGCCTAAATCGGGTGGACATCGTTACCTGTTGGTAATTGTGTGCACCTATTCAGGCTGGGTAGAAGCATGTCCTACTCGTACAGAGAAAGCAGGAGAAGTTGTAAGATTCCTGCTACGAGAAATAATACCCCGATATGGACTACCCTGTTCTATAGGATCGGACAATGGTCCAGCTTTTGTTCATCAGTGCCTACAACAACTGACTCATATGCTTGGTATAAAGTGGAGGCTTCATACTGCATATAGACCCCAGAGTTCTGGTAAGGTAGAGAGAATGAATAGAACTATAAAGAACCAGTTGGCTAAAATGTGTCAGGAAACCCAACTTAAGTGGAACGTTCTCTTACCCATAGCTTTATTGCGAATCCGCAGTACCCCTACCAGAAGGATGGGCCTCTCTCCTTTTGAAATCATGTATGGGCGACCACCTCCCGTACTTGGTAACTTAAGGGGGGACTTGAGTCAGTTGGGAGAAGGAATTACCCGGCAGCAGGTTGTAGAGTTGGGTAAGACTATGGAGGAGGTACAGAAATGGGTACAAGATAGATTACCTGTGAATATTTATCCCCCTGTTCATAGTTATCATCCAGGAGATCAAGTGTGGATTAAAGAGTGGAATAATGTACCGTTAGGGCCCAAGTGGAGAGGTCCTTATGTTGTTCTTTTGTCTACCCCTACAGCGATAAAAGTAGCCGAAGTAACTCCGTGGATACATCACTCCAGGGTTAAACCAGCAGCAGTCGATTCTTGGCAAATTACAGCAGATCCAGAGAATCCCTGCAAGATCCGGTTGAAACGCACTACTCAGTCGGAGTAACGAGGAATTATTGTGGATTACAAATTTTATTGTTACAGGTGTGAGTGAGAAGGCCATAATAAAGCCTGTCCGCTTACCAACACATAGTGTATAAGCCAGGAAAGTCTCGAAGGGACACCTGTGAAGACGAGCAGAACTCCATTCCCTGCAGCCCTCACATCCTGGAAGCTGAGGTTCCATCGCACGGACGAAGACTGAGGATGACGGCGAAAGATGTGCTTTTGATTGTGTTTATTTATATGTGTTTTTATATTCAGGAAGGTAGAGGTACCGACACTCCTAGCTGTGAGGTATGCATTAAGACTACGAGAACAGGTAACCATATTTCCCAAACCCTAATTTGGCATTCACAATACGAATGTAAAGGAGAGGTATCAAGATGTAGATACCTAAATATAGACTATAGTGTGTGCCATTTAGGAGTAGGAGAACCTAAGTGCTTCAGTCCAGAGTATCAACCTCGTACAATTTGGTTGACTCTCAGGAATGGAGATCCTCAGGGGACCCTAATTAATAAGACGGTGTTAGAATCCGTACATTCTTCGGGTGTTCTGCTATTTGATGCATGTAAGGCGATATCAAGTGGTAGAAAACCGTGGAATGTATGTGGGGATCTTAGATGGGAGAGGACGTATGGGTCTAATGATAAATATATTTGTCCCAGTAGTAAAAATAAATATGTGAGTCCTAGATGCCCAAATAAAGACTATAACTTTTGTCCATATTGGTCTTGTGTGGGGTGGGCGACTTGGGGACAGACAGTAGATAAAGACATGATAGTGACTAAGTTGCCGACTAGCCCTTATTGTAAGTCTATGGAATGCAACCCAGTCCATATACTTATTAATAACCCCGACAAGTTCCTAGATAAGTATGGAAATTTATTTGGGTTTCAGATATACGGGACGGGTTTAGATCCTGGGACATTATTGTTTATAGGAATAGAGACTGATACGGTATCCTCCCAGACTCATCAAGTATACCATTCCTTTTATGAAGAGATGAGTATAGATAATAAGATCCCCCATAACGCTAAAAACCTGTTCATTGACCTAGCTGAAAGTATTGCCGGTAGTCTTAATGTTACCAACTGCTATGTGTGTGGAGGTACTAACATGGGAGACCAATGGCCTTGGGAAGCAAAGGAGGTAATGTCCGGTTCTGAGGCAGTTGACCAACTAATATCTACACAAGCCGATTATCATTTGAGTGTTAGAGGTAAATCTGAGTGGAGATTAAAGACCTCCATCATAGGTTATGTTTGCATAGCAAGGAAAGGAATAATGTATAATACTTCTGTAGGAGAATTAACTTGTCTAGGGCAAAAAGCTTATGATGATGATACTAAAAATACAACTTGGTGGTCGGCTTCAAATGTCTCAGAACCATCTAACCCGTTTGCTAGATATGCCAGTTTAAAGGATGTGTGGTTTGATTTATCCATCACATCTACCTGGAGAGCCCCAGCAAATTTGTACTGGATCTGTGGTAAGAAAGCCTATTCGGAGTTGCCACAGGACTGGGAAGGGGCATGTGTGTTGGGTATGCTCAAACCATCCTTCTTCTTGTTACCGATTGAAACAGGTGAGACTTTAGGTGTTAAAGTGTATGATGTGAATCATAGGAAGAAAAGGGGACCCTTAGAGATAGGCACCTGGGAAGATAATGAATGGCCTCCCCAGCGTATCATAGATTATTATGGGCCAGCCACGTGGGCAGAAGATGGTACCTTTGGTTATAGAACCCCAATTTATATGCTCAACCGTATTATAAGATTACAGGCGGTGGTTGAGATTATTACTAATGAGACCTCACAAGCACTCAATCTTCTAGCGAAGCATAATACCAGGATGAGGACAGCAGTGTACCAAAATAGATTAGCCTTGGATTACCTTTTGGCAGTAGAGGGAGGTGTATGTGGGAAGTTTAACCTGAGCAATTGCTGTCTTCAAATAGATGACGAAGGGCAAGCAATAGCTGAGCTTACTAGCCATATGGTTAAACTAGTGCATGTGCCTACTCAGGTATGGAAAGGGTACAATCCAAGTAGTTGGTTTGGTAGCTGGTATGAGTGGTTTGGAGGGCTTAAGGCAGTGGTAGGTGGAGTCCTACTGATTTTACTGTTGTGTCTACTCCTACCGTGTCTTATACCCTTAGTAGTTAGGTCTGTGCAAAGCCTGATAGGAAGTATAGCAGAGAGGAAGGCTGCTGCACAGATAATGGCGATATATAAGTATAAGGCTCTAGATCAAGGAGAACCAATGCAGGAAGATGAGTGTTAAAAGATTCACATCATAAGATAAGTCTGGTCTGGTTCATGGTAACCTGAGGTATATGCAAACCAAGGTTAAGTGATGCCTCAAGTAATTGTGAAATATCAGAGGCATCAAAGGGGGGAATGTGATGTAATTCCAGTAAAATACAAGTTTAGCAGGCTAAGATTGCCACAAGGCATATGTATGTATATGTGTTTGTAGTATCAGTTAGTTAATTACACGTAGCTAAGATACTGTTATCACTGTACTGACCAGGTGCAGGAATGTAAGAACTGGAATTACGCGTCCCTCTCCTTTGTATCAGATGAGCCACGTGGTTAGACCGGATGGATGAGTTTAGACTCTATTTATTAAATAGGTTAAGGGTATGTGTGGGTGTAGTTAATTGTGGGAGGAGCTACAGTGCTATATAAGGAATGTACTCTATGTATTCAGTACTCAGACTTTGCTGTATTTTGGTGACGCTAGTCCCTCTGAGTCCCGATCGGTGATCCAATAAAGAATCTCTTCCTTCCTGAAGAAACCTGTGTCCATCTCTCTGTGCTTGGCTTCCGTCAGTTTCTCCGGTATCAAAACAATAAGAGCTCAAAATGAGATGTGCTGGCATCACTCTGCCCCATAGTCAATCACGGTCTTCTTATTATCTACACTCTTTCGCCTTAACATGGCTTTGAAATAGCACACAGATAACAGGATAGTGACTGACTGTGAGAGAGGAGTCAAGTGAACAGCTTAGCTCACAATAAGTTTTGATCAGAACTTGTACAATTGCCTCCGTCCTTAAGGGGTTAAAGGAACACTCTAATACTTGAACATATATTTACAACGTTCTAGTATTCCTTGTGCCTTTGAGATTCAAATCCTCCCAGGTAGAAAGTTAAACCTGTAGTGGCTTTGGTGTTTAGAGTGCCTCTTTAAGTAAAGCTAAAGAGCTTTATACATTGCAAACACATTAGGATAATATAGAATCCACCAGTGAACAGGTAAATCAGCTGACAGAGATAGAGACAGAGTGCAGTTGAGTGGTGGAGGGGTGAATTTACCTCTGTGACAGGCCTTGGTCTTCTTTCAACAGCGAACTCTGTATGACACAATTCACAGTAGCTTGTGTTGGAGGAGGACAACCATTTCTCCAAACAACTCTTGTGTACTGTACCTAAGGTACCAGTGCAGTCACAGGGAGACAATAGTCTTTCCCCACTACCTCCTTCATGACATATTCGACAGATGGGCCCATCACTAAGAGGAAAGATAAATACAATAAAATGAATTAAGACAATGCCAAAGTGGTCAATCTGATCACCCAACCCTTACAATGAATACATATAGTGCATTCCGAGAGTATTCTGACCCCCTAATGCCTATGTTGCAGATTTATGCTACAAGTGTATTAAAGGAACACTGTAGCATTAGGAATACAAAGCCCTCCCCCCAGAACGGCACTGTTTTCAATTGCAGGGTTAAAATGGTAGGAACATGGCACCTAGACCACTTTATTGAAATTAAGTGGTCTGGGTGCCTATAGTGTCCCTTTCATTTCTTTTACATTAGTCTACACCCAATACCCCATAATGACAAGACACAAACAAAATCTTTGTTCAATTTTTGCACATTTATTAAAAGAAAATCACTGCATATCACATTGACACGAGTATTCAGACCCTTTCTCTATGGCACTTGAAAGTTAGCTCAGGTGCATCCCAGTTCACTGAATCATCTTTGATATGTTTCTACACTTTGATCAGAGTTTAATGTTTGCAAATGCAATTGACTGGACATGATTTGAAAAGGCACAATCCTGTATATACAGTCTTACAGTTGTAAATGCATAAAAGAGCAAAAAACAAGTCTTGAGGTCAAAGTGCCGTAACTGCCTACAGAACTTAGAGACAGGATTGTATTGAAGCATATACCCGGGGAAGGCTACAAAAAAAAAAAAAAAGTTTTGGCTGCAATGAAGATTTTCAAGAGCACAGTGACCTAGATGGTTCTTAAATAGAAGACGTTTTGAACAACCAGGACTCTTCATTGGTAAGAGAGGTGCCCAATGGTCATTCTGGGTGATCTCCAGATATCATGTGTGGAGGTGGGAGAAACTTGAGGAATAACAAACATCACAGCAACATTCACAAATCTGGCCTTTATGGCAGATGGCCCGATACAAGTCTCTCCTCACTGCAAGACACATGAAAGCCTGCTCGGATTTGCAAAATATAAATAAATAAACAAAATGTGCAACTGTGATAAACAGGATTCTATGGTAAAACAAAGATTAAACTGTTTGATTTCAATTCAAAGTGTCATGTCTGCAATTGTATCCCAACGGTGAAGGATGGTGATGATTTGATTGTGCTTTTCAGCAGCAGGCATGCTGAGACTGGTCAGCATTGGGGGAAAGTTTAAAGACCACCCAGGTCCTGAGATTGGGCCAAAGGTTCAACTTTCAACAGGACAATAATCCTAAACACACAGCCATGACAATGTAAAAATGGCTCAGGGACAACTCTCTGAACGTCCTTGAGTGGCCCAGCCAGAGTCCAGACTTGAACCCAATGGAACAACTATGGACAGACTTGAAAATGGTTGTCCACTGATGGTCCCAAATTTAACCAGAGCTAACAGAGCTTGAGAGCAGCTGTAGAGATGAACAGCAGAAACAATCCAAATCCAGGTGTGAAAGATTGCTGTTTCATACCCAAAAAAACTTGAGGCTGTAATCGCTGCTAAAAATGCTTCAACTAAATACTGAGTTAAAGGGACACTATAGGCACCCAGACTACTTCAGCTCATTGAAGTGGTCTGGATGCAGTGTCCCTATTGCATTTGGTGTTGCAATGTCGAACATTGGAGTTCCCGAGAAACTGAAGTGTTTACATTGGAGCACCAAGTCTGCCATCAGTGGCTGTCTCCCAGACAGCCACTGGAGGCGCTTCTTGCATCCAAACGGACCTTTGGTCCAGTAACTGACGCTGGTCAGATTTTTAAAGCACTGATTCAATGCTTTCCTATGGTGAAGTCTAATGCGCGCAACATTTGCCAACCATGCTCATTAGAGCCTGCTCATTGCGGAATGCCGGAGGAGGCAGAGTCGCGACCCAGTGCCAAAAGACATCGGCATTGGAGTAAGCCAAGTAAATAAAAGGGTTTTAACCCTTTATTTACCGTGGTTGGGAGGAGGGCGCAAGGGAGAGGGAAGACAGAGGGAGCTATAGTATGGCTTAACATACATTAAAAAGGTCAGTATAATCAGTATATCCTTTGTAGCCTATTGAAGTGAATATGGTGCCAGCCTGTCCCTGGCCTTCTTCTTGGTTCCTTGTGAAGTCATTTACAAGTGTTTTGACATAAACCCTGTGTGCTTGTGGTCGGGTCGCTTGACGAATTTACACCTCTGCATTAGCAAGGTTAATTTTGTAAAAATGTTGACAGAATTTTTTGCTGAACGGGTCAATAACCCTAATTCAACAACTCTAACATTACTTCTAATGAATTTTGAGGCAGAGTGATTATTGTCAATGAAGGAAGGCAATCCCTATGCTTGTCTATTGTGGCAATATCTGTAAATGGAAACCCAATTCTGTTTCTGCCTCACTTGTGAAGAATATAGTAATAGCCCAGTACAGGAGTATACCCATGATCCAATTCCCTAGATCACCTTGTATCTCTCCCCCCACAAAGGCCCTTTGTGTATCTCCACACATTCATGTATTACTCACTCTAGGAGGATGGCTGCCAGGAAGCAAAGCTTCAGTTGGATCCAACTGGACAAGCTACCAGTGTAAAGAAGAGGGTGCAGAGCAATCTTGCTCTAATCAGTCCCCTGCCAATTGTCACCTGGGGATTTGATATACAGACTTGAGGGAGGCATAACAACATTTTGGTTTTGGAACCCAACAATGTACCTAGGGAGTGGGATATTGCTAGCTTTATTCCCATTAAAATAGGAAAACCTAATATAAAAAAAGACTACCTCATCACACTGTGATTAAAATTGTCTGTACACTTCTCACTCTTGTTAAATCTCACCAGTCCCTAAACCATATGTAATGCTGAATAACAAACACACATGCATGGAAAATCATATATCATACAACAGCAGGGGTAAAAAAATCAACATGTTTAAGGGACTAAAGTGGTAGCCAATATACTTGACTGTCATGACAATTTATTTGCCCTGACACAAGATAATTTTAAATTAGAAAGTTTGGGGACACTGATAAGACCTGGATATTGGCAGGGTTATTCACTAATTTTTTCAAATTAAATCTGAATGGAAAAACTGAGGCAAAATAGCTCATATGGAAAAACCCTCCAATAGGCTATTTTTGCTCAATTTTGCCATTCAGATTTAATTTCTGTGGGTCATGGCATTCAGTGAATCAGAATGCACGCTGGGAATCTCAGCGGCAAACCTCTGACTCACTAGAGAGCACCAGACAGCGAGGGAGTGATTACGGAGGTCTGCACCCACAGGAGATACAGTAAACATTCCCCATGCTCCGGATGTGTCTCCCTATCATGTCAAATTCCACATCACTCAGCACAGGGAACACATTCAACACATAATAGAAAATTGTGTTAAATTACTTTATAGTACGATAACATGCCAGGAACTCCGCAATCACAAAATAAAACCTGCTCAACACGAAGCCACCTTATTCATGTCCAGGGCCAGATTAAGAGCCTAGTGGGCCTGGTGCTGACAATTATGAGGGGCCTAAGTACAGAATCTTATCGACCAAAAACACTAAAACAGTCATACCTCTCAGGCGTTATGTATCTAGTGGAGATGTTGCCAGAGGGAAACTCATAGGATGCAGCTATAAAAATTCTGATTCTCTCAAAATATGCCAATCTCTCTTATTCATGCTTTCATCTTTCAAGTAAATCCATACCCCCTAACAGCAATGTCCAGTGAAGCAGGAAGTCAATGGGCGGTGTAAAAGGTTGGCCCACTGACGCGGATCATATAACCAGAACTCCCGAAAGGGACAAACAGGACTAAAAAGGAGGTGTGTCTGCCCAAAGAATTGGAAGGCTAGCATGTCAGGCTGCCTGCCAATCATGCATGCTGGCCAACAGCATCCTGAGCTTAGCATAAATGCGTCTAATGATGCGCTTGCGCCGTGCTAAGGACTGTCCCCTAGCAGTCACATGTCCACTTGTCTCCTTACCTTCTTACTAGCAGGCAGAAGTTCCTGGTATACAGTCTGAGACAGAGAAAAGGTGGATGTAGTGAGTGTACAAGAAAGGGAACCAAATCAGCATTACCTTAACTAATTTCATTTCAGCTAGTCCACACAAGTTTTGTTTTCATATACCCTCTTAAGTTTCCATACTTAAGCAAGAGCAAGAGTATGTGAAGAGTAGTTAGGGTTGCTATCTTTCTTGGAAAAAAAATACAGGCCTTACTAATTTGCTTAACTAATTATGTTTGCATGACATCCCATGATGTAAACATGGAGTGACATAAGAGAAAATTCTGTAAAATCACCAAAAAACTACTTACAGTTTGATTCTGCTGTATAGATGGATTGCTCCCAGTGTCTCCTTGTCTCCCATGTTGCCCAGTGTCCCCTAGTGTCTGTGCCCCCGTGTCTGTAACATTAAGACACTAGGGACACATAGGGACACAGACACTTGGAGACATTGTGTCCCTAGTGTCCCTATGTCTACCAGTGTCCCCAAGTATCTGTGTCCCCATGTCTCCCAGCATTCCCTAGTGTCTCAGTGTTCCCAGGTCTCAGTGTCCCCTAGTGTCTCAGTGTCCCCAAGTGTTTCTGTGTCCCCCCAAGTGTCTCAGCGTCCCTAGAGGTCTCCCCGTGTCTCAATGTCCCCATGTCTCCCTGCAGCCTTTACCCCATCCCTCACTTCCCTGAGCTCATCCAATGTTTGGTTTTCTTTTTTTTTTATTCTTTATTTTGTATTGACACAACATATTGCATACAGTGGTACTGCGCTAACTGTGTATGTATAGCAGTTTACTGCCTCTGGTGCCTGCGTGCCACATATGACTATCGTTATGGACGCCTTATGTTGGTCAATATTTTGTTTTTTGAAACTTGTAAGCCTGGATAGAAATACAGAAAGAAGAAGAAGAGGTATCAAAGAGTGAAAGAGAAAGGAGAGGGGGTAGGGTGGGGAGGGGGGTCCAAGAATGGGGCCGTTATTTCTTCCGTCGGAGCGTGGTTATATATTAAACTTCCCAGGTTGGAGTTTTCCCAAGGTTCCCAGATGTTCTGAAAAGTTTTTAAGGTGCCCCTTATCCTAGTTGTTAGGTTGTCCATCAAGTGGACTTCTTTTATCCTATTTATGACCCCTGTGATGGGTGGTGTGCCGGGTTTAAGCCAGTCTGAGGCTACGTCCCTCCTAGCTGCTAATGTAATTTTGTGGGTAAGCTTTTGTTCATGCCTAGTCCATCCGTCTAGGGTCCCGCTTAATAGGAATAGCCATGGATCTAGGTCTGGAGTTCTGAAAAAGACCTGCGACAATAGTGCCTGTATCTGTTTCCAAAATGTGACCATCTGTGGGCATTCCCACCACATGTGCATGTACGTCCCTCTCAGACCGCACCCCCTCCAGCACTCATCTGTAGGAGTCTTTTGGTATAGTTTAACTGGTGTAGTATACCAGCGAAGCACTGTTTTGATAGATTGCTCCTGAAGGGTAACGCACACTGACGAGGTATGGTTTCCCTACCAGATCTCTTGCCACTCTATGCCTTCCAACGTGTCCCCTAGGTCTCTCTCCCATTGATCCGTATAGGCTAGTTTGCCCCAGTCCCTAGCTTCTGAACAGAGGTGGGCGTACATGAGCGTTATCATGCCTTTGGGTATAATTTCTTGGAGGCAGATGCGTTCAAAGAACGTCATCTTTTTCCCGGGCCGCCGTTTTTATGTGCGCTAATTTGGCGAAATCTCTCATTTGTACGTATCTAAAAAAATCCGCGGGGGTGAGGTGCAATGTTTGGTTTTCAGAGGAGGTCAAGGTTGTCGCCATTTTCTTTTGGCGCGGCGACTTCCGAGGCCTTAGCGGGACGGAGAAAAAGGTCTCCTATATCGCGGGTCCCCACTGGTTTTACGGGTCCCTGATGTTTGGACTTCTTCCCCATCATGAAATGGCTTGGTCTGGTTTGTGGTTAGTGGATGTAGCGAAGAGCTGGTATTATGGTTATCTCCACTCAAGATTCTAGTGAGGCTCAGGAACAAGTATTAAAAATCCATAAGGCAATAATTACAGCAGGCAAGAAAATCCACGAATATCCCAATATGGATCCCAATGACTGGACGACACACAGCATCAGAAGCAGAACTGAACTTTTGCTAGGTTATACAATTTGTTATAAAATTCTGCCACGGTGTCATTTATGTGTTGAGGGTTTGTTATTTTGGTACCCGTGGAGGTGAGCATGTGTTGTATTTTAGACTGGGCTTGAGTTTGCCGTAGTAAGGATGCCAAAGCTTTCCCCGCTTTATTGCCCTGTGAATATTGTGTCATCTTCAAATTACTTAGTATGTGCGAGGTTTTCTGAAACAGTAGGTCATTTATTGCTTTAGTAGTTTGGTATATTTGGTCTGTCCTTCCTGGGTTGGGGAGATAAGCTGGGCGCTCGTTTGGTCTCTGAGTAGTTTAAGTAACGAGGTATAATCATGTTGTGCTGTTTTTTTCAGATATGCCGCTCGACTGATGATTAATCCCCGTATTACTGCTTTATGTGCCACCCATGTATTTTGGGGTGTATAAATGTTGTAAAATAGAGATTTATTTCCTTTGCTAGTGATTCTTTGAAGGATTGGTTGTATAAAATAGTGTCATTCAGTTTCCAGGGTGAGCTTCCCCGAAATTGGAATTTGTCTTGTAGTGTTAATGATTTTGGTGCATGGTCTGACCATGTTATGTCTCCAATGTTACATTCTGTGATTGAGGTGAGGAGGTGTGCCGTTACTAGAATGTAGTCAATATGCGAGCTAGTTTTGTGGACTCTTGAGTGGTGCGTGTATTCACGGTTGTTTGGGTGTGTTGTGCGCCATGTGTCATAAAGAGTAAATTCCATAAGCAGTTTTGTTAGAGCTTTACATTGTGGTTTCAGGGCAGCATGTCTCCTGGTGTCTCTCAGTACTGTCGTATCCAGGCGTGGGTCCAGGATGTGGTTTAGATCTCCACATAGAATTAGATTTTGTAATTGTGGGCTCGGAATTTTGGTTAAAACTTTGTGTAAAAAAAATTCTCTGATTGGTGTTTGGGCTATATACAGAGGCTATTGTGTATTTTATGTCATTTATAATACAATGGAGTATGATGTATCTGCCTTGGTTGTCCTTTTTTACTTGGAGTAATTCATATGATAGTGATTTATGCATTAGTATTGAGGCTCCCCTTGATTTAGTGGAATATGTGAAGTGATATTGAATGGGGTAGTCCCGTAGCGCAAATGTGGGTATCTTAGTGTGCGTGAAATGTGTTTCTTGAACACAAAGTATGTCTATTCTTTCTTTTCTAGCTGTGTCCGTGAGAACACGTCGTTTGTGCGGTGTGTTTAAACCGCACGCGTTAATGGTTTGTATCTTCAGGTTGTTTTAACTGTGTGGTTGCTGAAAGAGTGCTTATTAGTATGTTATTTATAGTTGAGTGTGCCTCGACCCGGGAGGTGCATAACTTGGGTGTGGTGATGGGGGTAGGGTGAAAAACTGAGTATATACATGTTCCCTGTCGTGGGGAACTGGTGCAACAGTGGAGACAGCGGAGGGAAGGCGCCCGGGCCCCCCGCCACCCCCCACCGACAACACAATTGAGACTTGATGGGGTTTCTCACATCCCATCCCTTTGGGCCTCAGGTGGTCCACTGATACCCCCCCTCGGTCTTTGTGTTCATCATCACTGTGCCAGTGGGGACATTTATACATGTGCCAGCAGTGCCCATGGGGCTTATACCCTTTCCTATACTACCCCATCCAGTGTAACCGACATAAAGTATTAAAGATACATTAAAGAATAAAGCATAACAAAATAACATAGCGAATGATGTCGCTATAGCAGTATGTGACAATAGATTTTCGTCGGACAATAATGTCCACTGGCTATGTGCATATCGATGATTCAGCCTCCCAAGGCTGGTGGTGCGGAGTCCCAGTGTGTCCGAGCCATATGTGCGTGAGTGGTGTCAGAGAGAGTTGGGGATTTTTAGTCTTGTTATGCCCTTTCACTGGCGGTATGCCTGAGTGTGATAAGTGAGTGGTGTGCAATACTTGCGGTTTCCCTCATGTATCTGCTGATGCGGTTTAATTGTTACTTGCGGATGCATGCCAGTCCAGCCGCATCCTATGCCGTGATGAAGTTTGAGCGGGTTCTAGTTGAGGGTTAATACCCCACGTTTTCAGTTTGGTGATTCCATCTTCTGGGGTTAAATTTGGTTTTAGTGCTCCATCTTTTACCACCAATAATTTCGTCGGATACCCCCATCTGTATCGTATTCCATTGTTGCGAAGCGCAGCTGTAATTGGTGTGAATTATTTTCTCTTCCGAAGGGTTGCCGCCGATATATCAGGGAAGATCTGTACCGTGGCATAATCTTCTGGCGGTTTAGGCTTGTTCCTGCTGGCGCGTAGTATGTGTTCTTTAACGTGATAGTAATGGGCGCGTAGCAGGATGTCTGTGGGTATGGAGTCTGGAATATGGCGCGGGCGAGGCACTCTGTGCATCCTATCCAGCAGCAGCATATCAGTCGGGATTTCTGGAGCGTAGGCGCGCAGCACACCTCGCACGTATCCCTGTAGATAATCTGGGAGCAGCGATTCCGGCACACCTCGCAGCCGTAGATTGTTTCGCCACGACCTATCCTCCATGTCTGCTAGCTTGGCTTCTGTGAGTAGTAGTTTTTCTTCCAAGCTTTCAACGTGGGATGCCAAGTCGTTATGTGCTGTTGCGACTTCGTCCATTTTGGATTCCATATGTGATGTTCTGTTGCCTATGTCTTGAACATCCTTGCGCAGGGACTCCACAGTACTTTGCCATGATCCAATTAGCTTTTGGGAGAGATTTTCCAAGGCTTGAGCTAAGTAGCTTTTTGTCAAGGCTTCTCCGGTTTCAGGTCGGTTTTGTGGTGTGCTATCATCTTCAGAGCAGTCGTCGCCATCTTGATTGGCATTTAGTAGGCCTGAGGTCGTCTGCTGCAGTTTTTGGTGAAAGAAATTCATTTTTTCCGCTTTTGTTGTGTGACATTTTCTGAGGTGGGGTCTTGATGCTGTTCTGTGTGCAAGGATTGAGTTAGATTGTCAGCCCATGTGCCGGAGCTAAGGATTATGCATCCATCTTGTCCGGCGGTTAGCCACACACCCCCCCCAAGAACTGAACTTTTAATCCACACAACCTTCTTTTAAAGCTTTCTCCCATGCAAGGGAGTGATTCACATTAATTAGTACAGTATCCAATAGTGTAACTGTTACCTCCCACACATCTCCTCCCCTCAGTGTGACACATAATTCACTTACACATACTGTAGTTTTACCCGATTTCTGGATGTACCCCAAAACAGTCAGATAGAATTATATAATGGGTACCCCCTGGTAGCCCTGATATGAGTGACTAACATATTTAAAATTCACCCAGATCAGACCAGGGGTTCGGGAGTTAGGTGGAAGAATTTGACCGACCGCAAACGAGGTAGTATCCGTAAAAGGCTCCATGTGTTTTGGCCTTGCTGTCGGTCTCTGTTCGGGAGATAAAATGCATAAACATACTTGCCATCCAAAGTTAAATCTGTATTCGTATTAATTCCCTTGTTCGGAACATTTATTTTACCGAACGAGGTGCTAGTTGGCCCCTCTGTTCGTGAGTTACGGAGCTCTGAAAGGTCTCAGCGGTGTTTACCTAGTCGAGTGTCCGATTTTAGTTCCAGACACTCAACGGCAAAACACAGCTGTTCGGGAGTTTAAGATGGAGGATAAAGCACACACTGCACGGATTGCCAATTACGGGTTTGCAACATTGTTGCAAACGGTAATTGGAGGCACACTTATTCCTGGGTGGTCTGATTGTTCAGTAGTTTCACTCATATAATGAATGGAGTGATTTTACCGAACAATCAGTCGAATGCTGCATACAGTATACATACATACGGCAAAATTAAACAAAAGCATATTAAAACACAATTTTGTGGACAGCCCAATGCCATCCGCTACAGTGGAGCTTGGTGATTTAAACTGCTTTTTCCAGGCTTATTTTGGTGGAGCTCGTCTGTCGCATGTCTGCTCTGTTCGACTGCTGGCTCCGCCCTCTGGTCTATGTTTTTTTGTTCTCTTACCCAAGCATGTCTAGAAGGGACTTAAAGGCTACGTATTTTAGCTATAGCCACGATTCCACTCAACATAAAGGCAAGTAACTGCATCGTGGCTATCAGAAAATACACAGGCCAGTTTTCAGTTTAGTTGCTGTGGTTCTTGCTGTGGTTGCTAAACTCGTAAGGACTTACAATCTACTAGCTTTAAATTGGTTTAACCATAATTTGTTTATTTTATTGATTCAGAGCCAAAACCAAAAGACCAAGCAGCTAGCACATGATTAGTCTGATTAAAAGGAATGGGTCTGTAATTGAAAACAAAAATCTTTATTAATTTCCACATAAAAAGAATTTACCCCGAAGAAGTATGGGTTCCAACATATAACAAGTGAGAAATGCAAAAGGTAGCAGAATTGTATTACAGAATAATTTTCAACATTCATATTGCAGTGGATCCTAGTTAGGAGAATTTCCTTCTTTGCCCACTAAAGGGCCCTATTACCATGCACATCAGATCACTCCTCCACAGTGTGCTAAACAAAGTCCTTGCAACAGGTAATGAACAGAAGGGAGCAAATCTATATAAACTAAAATAAAATGGACAAAACTGGAAGGGGAAGACTGGAAAGATAGTAATAAATATAGCGGTATTTACAACATTTCAGGAGTGTACTTCATCCATCCAAGATCATATGACTACATAATATAGTAAGAGTTGAATGCTATATCGCTGATATATTATGACTACATTTATTGAGCTGTCCCCTATAATGCACAATAACTATACGTATACTGTTCATGTCTGGCTCTGGCTTACACGTCATGTAGCAGCCATTTGGGTGCTCCTGTCAACTTCCAATATGTGAACATGACCAACTTTACAACGCATTCGAAGGAAGTGGTTGTGTGCACCATTTTAATATAAAAGATGGGGAAAGGACACATTGAAGAAACTGGCGTTTGTGAAGCAGAGTGTGTAAATCCAGCCTTGACAGCTCATGAGAGAGCTGTTGCAAAATATGAAGTTTTTCCTGTATGCATCAGAAATGCAAATTGTCTTATCTTTGGTGGCAGTATATTCATAATTTTAATAAAGATGTAAGGTAAATATTTGTTTCATCTCCCTCCAGCTATCTTTTCTTTTTCCTCAGGATTATTTCTGTTTCATTTTAACTTTTTTTTCCTGAGGTTAATGTTCGGCCTCAGCGGTCATATTTAACAGGTGTTTTGCATACAGGATGTGACTTCTGTCCATTATGGAGACACTTCCACGTGTTTTTCTATTTTACTCTAAAGTTTGATTCTTCCACCATCTTCGGGTGTTTTCTTCTTCAATGGAAGACCAGTCTCCTGTTCCGCTACTTTAGTGTTTTCACTTTTATATTACTTGAGTTTCTCAGCTGTATCGACCTATGCCTCGCACTGATTGGTTGTGTTTTTGATTTGAATACATTGTTTTTTTTCTTTGCCGAGGAGTCAGTAGAGAAAAGATTAAACAAAATATAAGCCTTCTGTTTTTATTAAAATTATGATTATACTGTCACCAAGGCTGCAATCTGCAGAAATTGGCACTTTTATAATTTACTAACCCAACCTGTCTTGTTACTTCCTGGTTTGGTTAGCTTATTTGTACTGAACTCAAGAGGCAGCAATTGCCCAGAGCACCTGCTTTGTAAAGACTTCTCATTGAGCTGCATTGAGAAGTCTGTAATTGGACAGCCACAGAACATCTAGCGGGGTTAGAAGGGGAGGGTTTGCAAAGGCTGCAAAAAAGAGAACTAGATGTTTTGCAAGCTTTTTTTTTAGGTATTACTGCAATGAAACAAGTTCATATTTGGGTATATCTACTAAACAGTGATTTTTATTTATTTTGTATTTGGGCAATGGCATGTCTCTTTAAGAAGTGGTTTTGGTGTATAGCTCCTGTCACTAGTCTCACTGCTTAATTCCCTTCCATTTATGATTTAAATAAATTTGTTTCCCCAGACCACACCTTCCCTTGACTTATAAAGCCCTACACAGATCTTGTAATAAGTTTGAAATTTTAAACAACTTTTATTGCATAGTGTTTAACTTAGTTTTTTTTTTTTATATTTCATTTTTATTGTAAGGTGCACACATGACATAGGTACAAAGGTAAGCAACATGTTGATATACATGGAGTTATAAAGAGTTCTGATATAGTCTAACAAGTAACAGCTAGGTAAGTATTTATACATAACATACTTCGAAATTTGAAGGACATAGGTAATTCTGCATTTTCGGAACCCGAATGTCAGCGGCCTTTTGGTGGGGACATTCAGTTGTGAACAGCGGTTGGGAGCTACAAGGCATATTGCACTCTTGAAGTCACGGGAGACCATTGCAACCCTACAGTTTTTATACCCTTACATGTTGAGGTACTCTCAAGAAAAAGTGCACAATATTAATTATAAAACCATATTAAACATAAGAATACTTAAGGATACTCAAAAGGAAACAAGGAAACCAAAAGGTTGAGATACTTACTCTACTATATAATTTTGGAGTAGTACAGAGCGCAGGCTCGTCACCCGTGCTTTTACTCACACAGGGGCTGGGCCTGAGATGTGGTCACTCGTGTAGTTAGATGGAAGGTAGTGGTGTGGTCTATCCCACAGGAAACATTCAGGGTGGCCACGAGACCTCTATGTCCACGTGGACCATATTTGCTCATACTTCTCTAGTGCCTGCAATGGTATGCAACATTTTTTCATATTGCTGCTTTCGATTCACCTTATCGATAACCAGTGCTGGGGCGGGCCTACTAGTTGACTTCCATAGGGTGGCTATACAGAGTTTTGCTGCTGAGTGTGATATGAATGGTAAATGCTGCTTCGTGTTTCGTTTCGTTGGGCATCATATGGGTAGGTAACTCTCCGGTAAGAGGGGCAGGAGCTTCCCTGTGCTTTTTTCTATTAATAGTTGGATTAGTCGCCAAAAGGCTGTGAGTTCTGGGCAATACCAGAAGATATGGCTTAAGGTGCCTATGTGCTGGCAGCAACGCCAGCACATTTGGTGGGGGCCTGGGTATATGTGAGCTAGTCTCTGGAGGGTGAGGTACCATCTCATCCACATTTTATAAGCTGCCTCTATGTGATCCAAACAGTGTGTAGCTTTTTTCACTTGCATCATGGCTGTAAGCCATCTACTCGGCTCAATACTATTGGGCAGGGACCCAGATCACTGATTGCATTTTATAACTGATGCCACAGCGGGTTCTGTGGCATCGACATGAGTCTTGCTGTCTGTGCCAGTATGGTAACCAAATAATATTTAGAGATGTTAGGTACCCCTATACCAGCCCCTCCCATATCCAAGCTTATTCTTGACAGAGAGACCCTTGGTGGTTTCTTTTTCCATATGTGTCAGAATATTGAGAGAAATATCCTGCAATGGCAGTATATGTAATTAAAAGGGAAATGTACATATGGTGTAGTATATCCAGGTAAAATAATGTTAAAAGGTAATAATTATATCACACTCACGTGTAATGGAGCCTTTTCCTCTAAGCTCTATTGTTTGTGTAAACGTCTTTCTTAGGGCGACGCTACCCTTTGATGAAAGATATCCTCAATAGGAAGGTAGTAGTAAAACTTTATTGGACAAAACAAAATATAAGACTGTAAAACAAAGTTTTAAAACAAGGTTTAACAGGGCTTCTATGAAGGGCTGTGATACATTGCAAGGATGATCATTATCTTTGCACTCTGGACACGAACACCAGGTAAGCACATACATACTTCTAAAGTAAGCATACGGTTTACGGATTGAAAATTAAAATGTTTTTTTGTTCCACAGAGGCTATGTGAGTGCCAGCCAGGGGAGGTATGGATAGGGCTGTTTAACAGATACAAAAGTAATTTAACTCCTAAATTACAGAGAATTGTGCAGCACAACTACAGGGGTGTCATCTATGCACCAAAACTGCTTTATTAAAGGACCACTCTAGGCACCCAGACCACTTCAGCTTAATGAAGTGGTCTGGGTGCCAGGTCCTTCTAGGGTTAACCCATTGTTTCATAAACATAGCAGTTTCAGAGAAACTGCTATGTTTATGAATGGGTTAAGCCTTCCCCCTATGTCCTCTAGTGGCTGTCTCATTGACAGCCGCTAGAGGCGCTTGCGTGCTTCTCACTGTGATTTTCACAGTGAGAGCACGCCAGCGTCCATAGGAAAGCATTATGAATGCTTTCCTATGTGACCAGCTGAATGCGCGCGCAGCTCTTGCCGCGCGTGCGCATTCAGCCGACGGGGAGGAGAAGAGGCGGATCGGAGGAGGAGAGCTCTCCGCCCAGCGCTGGAAAAAGGTAAGATTTAACCCCTTTCCCCTTTCCAGAGCCGGGCGGGAGGGGGTCCCTGAGGGTGGGGGCACCCTCAGGGCACTCTAGTGCCAGGAAAACAAGTATGTTTTCCTGGCACTAGAGTGGTCCTTTAAGCTAACATTCTTTTAATGTTTAGACTCTCCCTTTATATATGAAATATACTTAGAATTTTTACTTTAGTGAATAGCCCTATGCAAGGTGGATACAAATTAACAATATAACATTTTGAGAAAGATATCAAATACATTTTTTTTTTTTTTTAAATCTGATTATTTTTATTTAAATAGAATTTCTTTTACTAAAATGCTTTCGGATGAAAAATGTAACTAAAGATAGATTATAGTTCAAAGGTTATTTAAAAAGAAACAGGGGTTAGCTATGCAGTTAAGGATGTATATTCATGCAAAATTAAACATTTTGGTAAATTAATTCCATCAATCCAAGGTAATTGAACTTGTGTCTGCAGAGATGTATATGCTCATAAACTTTGGTAAAGAAATGATCAGAGATGGTCTGAATATCACTTAGAAGTACATATAAGTGTATGTAACATTTCTGAGAATATTAAAGTAGGAGGTTCACTTTATGATTAAAACAAACAAAACAAGTAGGTAATCACTTATTATTATTATTATTGCAATTTATATAGCGTCAACAGATTCCGTAGCGCTTTACAATATTGCTTCATCAGAAATAGGGAGTTCTCTTTGTTTTTTAAAATTTTACCATTTTCCATTGGTGTTTCCATGCCATGTTTTAAACTACGCTGCACAATGATTAGAAAATATCATATAATGCTGGAAACAGAAAACAAATTGTACCTTTTCTGTCTGATAAAAAGCATTCTAAAATGATGTCTACTTAAACACAATGGAATTATATTGAGCAAAACAGCCAACTGGGAAGTCACCATAATAATTGCTGTAGCATATTGCTCTACAAGGCTGACCATATTTTCTCGTAAGTTTTATTCAAGCATATTTTTAGCATGTTGCAATACTTGTGCATTAAAAATGGTCAGCGTGATTGGGGTTTAAAAAAAAAAATGTATTAATTATTTTGTTCATAGTGAAATTAGTTGAACTGCTTAATCTGCTGACAATTTAGTTTGATTCTGCAGCATGAATCATTATTGGTATATATGCAGTTTTGTTTTGCAGTGCAATGCTTAGTATACATTAATACTATGAAAATGCAATTATACATAAAACGCCAAAGCATGCAGCTAGTGAGTGAAGTAATGTTAGTAAGTTGTTGTAGCATACCTCTGTGTGCCCAGTGCTTTGATCACTGTAGACAGAAGCTGACCATCCTTAGCAGTCACTTGGGTGACATACTGCGGCCTGCCTAAGTCTGAATCCTCCAAGGACTTCAGGAAGGTGGCACTCCCTCTACAATCACACAGGGAACCAGGAAGGTGGCAACAGTCACCAGTCGTCATTTCAAATCAGAGCACTTTGCTCTTTATGGACCAAGTTTGGGACTCATGGTTGAGCTGCAACAAAAAAGAAGAGTAAACATTAACAAGAGTGTAACAGATGTAATTTATATTACATACCAATATCAAGTATCTTCCTTTGGGATCTTTTAATTCTACAATCAGCTCAAATTTTAACCATTTTGCGAGGATATGTGCGACTCCTCTTTTCTTTTTATTTGTTAGACCCGAGGAGAAAACCCTAGGAAATCTGGTGAAACACAGTCGGTGTACTCCACCAGTCTTCCAATGGGTCTCCTGCACAAAGCATAAATTAAATATGTTTTTACTATGGAGTCATATAGATAGCCTCTTTTTTTAGGTGTATTGAGACCCTGTGAGTTGATTGAAAAGACTTTTAAAGTCATCTATACAGAGCACGCCGAAGTCCCCATGCCAACGCCTTTCACAACCGGGACAAGACGTACACACATGGACAGAAGGTACTGGGGAATGAGAATATGGAGGACATACAACCGCCGGACTGGATACGATGTCAAACGTAAGTGCCGGAAGTGGTCCGTCAACCGGAGGACGACAGGGGGCGGAGCTACAGTAATGGATGTCGCCAAATTTGGATATAAAAAACAAATGGAAGAAGACGCGAGAAAGACTTACCATCGAAATGCGTTGTGTATGGACTCTATGAGGAAGGACTCATGCTGGAAGCACCTTACTTTTATGTAAGATTTTAATTTGTGTGTTACTGAATAAATTGGATGTTTTGTAACCTGGAGCCTTCTCATATTTATTCTATGTTGTGGAGGATACCACTACAGGAGCCCTTCTACATCTACCTCACCACTTCTATGCTGATTTACCTGAGCCAGTGATACACAGGCTCAGTAAAATGTGAGTGGGATATACTTGCACTTGCACTTTCTATATTTATCAGACTATACTACCCTATGGTAGTTATTATTTCTTACAGCAACATTGGAAGAAAACAGATATAGGAGTATATATAGATCTCTTTATTTGTGCACTCAGTCACTTTGTGTATTGTGTGATTGTTATTTCACAAAGTGCACCACCGACTATATGTATTATTTGTCTATTAGTTTTGTGGTGAAATTGGGTGATTGATTTCACAGTGGGGGTGGGACGCACCTACAGTTTAGTGCCAATTTGTATTGTTTGCACATGTTTTTTGGATTAATATGTAGTTGGTTCCCCTTTGCAGCTATAAGAGCTTTCACTCTTCTGGGAAGACTTTCCACAAGATTTTGGAGTGTTTCTTTGGGAATTTTTACCCATCCAGTGGAGCATTTGAGAGGTCAGGTCATCATGTTGGACGAGAAGGCCTGACTTGCAATATCCGTTCCAGTTGATCTCAAATGTGTTCGATGGGGTTGAGGTCATGGCTCTGTGAGGGGCAGTCAAGTTCTTCCACACAAAACTCACCCAACCATGTCTTTATGGACCTTGCTTTGTGCACTGAGGCACAGTCATGCTGGAATAGAAAGGGCCTTTCCCAAACTGTTTGCAGAAAGTTGGAAGCAAAGCATTGTCCAAAATGTCTTGTTATACTGAAGTATTAAGATTTCTTCCCTTCACTGGAATTAATGGGCCTAGCTAAACCCCTAAAAAAAGCTTCATATCATTATCCCTCTTTCACCAAAATTTACAGTTGGCACAATGCAGTCAGGCAGGTTAATACAGCATCATCCGAAGCCAGGCACGCCCATCAGATAGGCAAACAGAGCAGCGTGATTTGTCACTCCACACAACCTGTTTCCACTTCTCCAGAGTCCACATGTAGCATGTTGATCCAATGCTTGGTATTTTACTTGGTGGTGGCTGATCCAATGCTTGGATGCTTATTATTGTAATAAGTGACGTGAGGCCTGCATGCAACTGCTCGGCCATGGAAACAATCCATGAAGCTTTCACGACACAGGTTTTGTGCTGATATTAATGCCAGTGGAAGCTTGAAACTCTTCTGCTATGGAATCAGCAAGACGTTGGTGACTTTTACACACCATGTGCCTCAGTCATACACAACTTGTAAATAAATATTCGATTAATTTAATTTTATTGGGATCTAATTTTATTTAGGAATTTACCAGTAGCTGCTGCATTTCCCACCCTAGGCTTATACTCGAGTCAATAAGGTTTCCCAGTTTTTTGTGCTAAAATTAGGGGCCTCGGCTTATATTCGGGTCGACTTATACAGTATTTATTTTTTTGCAAATCTTTTTTTTATTAAGGTAAATGCACAAAATATACATGCCAGTCAGAATTGTTTATGTTTTCAAGAATATATGTGTGTGTGTAGTGGATGCAGTGAGAGTATTGGATTAGTGAATGCAGTTTGTGTTTGTGTAGTGGATGCAGTGTGTGTTTGTGTAGTGTGTATATAATGAATGCAGAGTGTGTGTGTTTGTATAGTGAATGCAGTGTATTTGTGTAGTGTGGTGTGTGTGTTTGTGTAGGTATATAATGTGTGTAAAATGGGGCAAGGGACATTTCTATTGATTTAAAAAAAAAAAAATATATATATATATATATATATATATATATATTATATATATTTTCTTTTTTTTTGGTCCCCACTCCTGCTTCTTACTTGGCCAGAGAAGGGGGATATGGCATTCCCAGGTGGTCCAGTGGCATGGACTGTGCAGTGGGGGCCGCAGCAAGCTCTTACTAACCTTCCCAGCATCTCCCCTGTCTAAATCACGCGGCCTGTGTGCCGCGCGGAGCGTTGCCATGGTAACCCGTGGCAACACTGACAGCCGCGGGACACACGTGAGTTAGACAGGGGAGCTGATGGTAGCTGCTGGGAAGGTAAGTGAGAACTTGCTGCGGGCCCCCCAGGACTGCCGGGCTTTTCATGGGCCCAGCGGTCCTGGTCTGCATTATCGGCAATATCGGTATCTTTATAGGCCGATACCGATATTGCCGAAAATACTGAATATCGGCCAGTAATATCAGCCAGACCGATAATCGGTCGATTCCTAATTGTAAACATATATTTTTGGTCATCATATTAAAAATAGATACAAGCTGAATATCTCCAGAAGCCCTGTATTCAGTCTGATGTAGTGGTACTGCAAAGCTTTATTCCAACATACCACAAAAAAACTGAAATATTTACAGAGGGACTTTAACCCCTTAACCCCTTAAGGACACATGACATGTGTGACATGTCATGATTCCCTTTTATTCCAGAAGTTTGGTCCTTAAGGGGTTAAAGGGACACTCCAGGCACCCAGACCACTTCTGCTCATTGGAGTGGTCTGGGTGCCAACTCCCACTACCCTTAACCCTGCAAGTGTAATTATTGCAGTTTTTCATAAACTGCAATATTTACATTGCAGGGTTAACTCCACCTCTAGTGGCTGTCTATTAGACAGCCACTAGAGGTCACTTCCTGGGTTCTAGCACAGGTTTCCTGTGCTAGAGCGTCGCTGGACGTCCTCACGCTGTGTGAGGACCTTCAGCGTCGCTCAAATCCCCCTAGGAAAGCATTGAAATGATTTTTCAATGCTTTCCTATGGGGAGACGTAATGCACAAAGGCCTACCATTTGTAAAAGTAGACACTCCAGGGTATCTCATAAGGTGCATATTGTGCCTTAACATGCCCCCATTTTTTTACCATTACATGCCAAAGTATGTGGTAAAAATTATTTTGTGCATTTTTTTACATATGGATTGCATTTTTGCTGGGCATTTTGTATATTTCATATGTGCCACTAAGTTCAACCCCCCCAAATTATGCTCAGCTAAGTCTTCTGAGTAAAAGGACACCCCCATTGTATGTCTATGGCACTATTTTGTGAAGCTACAGTGCCATATAGGAGACCAAGCCATATCAGTTTTTACCGAACTTTGAATTTTGACGCTGGGCCTATGTGCAATTTCCAAGCATCTTCGCAGGTTTTAAATTCAAACTACCCCACAAAGGCCTACCATTTCTTAAAGTAGACACCCCAGGGTATTTCAAAAGGCATATTTTGAACCTTAGTGTGGGATCATTTTTCCGCTAGCGTGTACCAGGTGTAGTGGTAATAAGCGTTTTTTTTCTGCCTTTTTGACACACAAAGTGAGTTTGCACAATATATTTTGCAAACCATATGTGTACTACCACTGTATAATACTTCATATGTTGCTCAGCTATGTCGGCTGAGTACAGCAATACCCCCGTATGTACCTTTGCCAGGTATATGTGGACATCGGAGGGGCACATTTGGGACACAGCCATTCCAGTTTTTTTCAAACTTTACATTTTTACGCTGTGCCCATGTCCCATTTTAGAGTATTTTACCAGGCTATATAATCCAAATACCCCATAAAGCCATACCATTTCTTAGAGAAGACATCCCAGGGTATTTCAAAAGGCATATTTAAAACCTTAGCGTGGGATCATTTTTCCGCTAGCTTGTACCAGGTGTAGTGGTAATAAGCGTTTTTTCTGCCTTTTTTGACACACAAAGTGAGTTTGCACAGTATATTTTGCAAACCTTATGTGTACTACCACTGTATAATACTTCATATGTTGCTCAGCTATGTCTGCTGAGTACAAAAATACCCCCGTATGTACCTTTGCCAGGTATATGTGGACATCGGAGGGGCACATTTGGGACACAGCCATTCCAGTTTTTTTCAAACTTTACATTTTTACGCTGTGCCCATGTCCCATTTTAGAGTATTTTACCAGGCAATATAAACCAAATACCCCATAAAGCCATATAATTTCTTAAAGAAGACATCCCAGGGTATTTCAAAAGGCATATTTTGAACCTTAGCGTGGGATAATTTTTCCGCTAGCTTGTACCAGGTGCAGTGGTAATGAGCGTTATTAAATGTATTTTTTTACTTTTTAAAACTATTTTTTAAACTTTTGTTTTGCTTATTAATTTTTTTAAAGTTTCCTAAACTTTCGTAAAACTTTTTTTTTACAGATTTAACATTTTTCTAAGCTTTTTTTTTACGTTAACCCCTAACTAGCAGTAAGCAGCACTAACAGTAAATTCCCCATTTTCCCATAAATCCCACCCACCCCAGCTAGCAAAATATTTAATTATACAATATTTAAATTAGTTAATTAAATAAATTTAACCCCTGAGGGTTAAAAAATAAATAAAAGTTAATCGTCAGGGGTTAAAAAAAAATTAGATCACAGTATAACACTGTGATCTGTATTTTGATCACTGTAGGCAGTGATCGACTGGCAGGGAAGGGGTTAATTTTTATTTGGACTGGGTAAAGGGTTTATTTTTTTAATGTTTTACTTAAACGTTATTAAAACTTTTTTTTTACTTAATTTTTTAACTTTTTTAAGCTTATTTTTAAACTTTTTTTAACGTTAACCCCTAGTTAGCCTAATACTAAATCCCCCAACTCCCCACTAACTTCCACCCTCACCAGCTAGCTAAATTTATAATTTTAAAATATTTAAATTAATTAATAAAATAAATTTAACCCCTGGGGGTTAAAAAAAAAAAAAAAGAATTAACCCTCAGGGGGTAAAAAAAAAAAAAAAAAAATCAGATCATAGTAAAATGTAATCCCTGCCAATCAATCACTGTAGTCAGTGATTAATTGGCAGGGAAGGGGTTAATTTTTTATAAAAATGGGTAAAGGGGGGTGGGATTTTAAATAAACTTTATTTTTTTGTCACCAGGGGGCAGGATCAACACTGATCCGTCTCCCTGCACTTCACACTGAACCCGGAAGTGCAGGGAGGCGGAGGTGAGTATACAGAGCACATGTGCCTGCTCTGACATGCTGTCAGAGCGGGCACATGTACTGGGGCAGCCGGATCCGGTGCTCCCGGTCTGCCTCTAATGCAGAGGCAGACCGGAGCACCATTAACCCCACGATCGCCACGATTGCGGCGATCTGGGGTTAATTTTAACGGGTGACGGACGAGGTCCGTCACTCGTCATTAACGCATTCCCCTGAGTGACGGACCTCGTCCGTCACTCGTCGTTAAGGGGTTAAAGAACGAAATCAAGCTGCAACGTATTATATACACCTATACCACAAAACTATCTTGAGAAACAGTGTTTATCAAACACACTTCAATGTATCCTGTAAGAGTTATAGTATCCTATTTTAAAACTGCTAACCTGGTTGTCACTATAGGTTCCCTCCCTCCCTCACATCCCCCTCCCACGGGGCTGAAAGGGTTAAAACTCCTTCAGCCACTTACCTTAGTCTTTTGGTTTGTTATCTGACACTGGACGTCCTCACGCTCTGCATGAGGATCTCCAGCGTCAGATTTTCCCCACAGGAAAGCATTGAATAATGCTTTCCTATGTGGAGGTCTAATGCGTACGCAGCCAATGATGCGCATGCGCATTAGGTCTCCACCGTCGGCTGACCATGGGTGAGGAGCGTGGGCGGAGCCTGACCCAGCACCGATGGACATCAGCGCTGGGTCAGACTCTGCCCATGCTCCTCCCCCGCAAACGTCAACCGGCGGGGGAGACCTAATGCGCGGCATTAGTCTGCACGTGCATATTAGACCTCCCCGTAGGAAAGCATTATTCAATGCTTTCCTGTGGGGGAAATCTGATGCTGGAGGTCCTCATGCAGAGCGTGAGGGCGTCCAGCGTCAGATAACAGACTAAAAGTCCGTTTGGATTCTGGAAGCCCTCTAGTGGCTGTCTGGTAGACAGCCACTGAGGGCAGACTTGGAGCTGCAATGTAAACATTGCAGTTTCTCTGGAACTGCAATGTTTTACATTGCAGCACTAATTGCAGTAGAGACACAGCACCCAGACCACTTAAATTAGCTGAAGTGGTCTGGGTGCCTACAGTGTCCCTTTAAATCCAATTTTACCATTTGCCTTTCATATAAAATACACTTGTGGAAAATTCTTACTGTTAACATGAGCTATTCATTTTCTATATGATGCACTCTTGATTTGCTTAACATCAAATTATTTGCAAACTTCAGTGAAGCTGTGACTATAGCGGAGTGATAAGAGCTTTCCGAATTAGCAATTAATAGGTTACCTGCTAAAATAAAATGTGGAATTCACTTTAAAATTCGGACAGCTCACACATTAGTCACCCAGTTACCGCATGATAATCAGGAAGTTGATTTATTTTGTCAGCATCAGAACTTTTTTTTTTTTATGTGAGCAATGTACTACTGTAGTGACCTGAGAAGAATTAGGCTAGAAGATAAATAGCTGAGAAAAATATATGTGTGCACGCATTTATATCAAAATATATCAAACTAGAAGTTAAAGCGGCACTGTCATGCCGAATTCCGTTTTTTTTTTAACCCCCCTCCCGCCTCAACTACATCCAATCGACCCCCTAGTCATCCCCAAATGCCCCTATGCCCCCCACATTACCTATTTTTTATTCTTTATCTTCTGCCCCGATCTATATTCAGGGCGCCGCCATCTTTGTGTGGGTAGGTGAAGTCCCTGTGGGACACGTCATCTACCCACACTACACAGACTGTGAGATTCCCGCACATGCCCAGTGAAACACCTGGACATGCGAACGGGAATTTCACCTATTCATTCATTCATCAGACAGACGAATGAATGAATAGAAAAAATCAGACGAACAAACTAACACTGTGTATCAGTGTTAGTTTGTTCGTTCGGTTTATTACAAGGAGGGAGCTACCGGCGTGCAGCTCCCTCCTTGCATTATGTAAAGACAGAAGCGGCAGGGAGCAGTGCTCCCCACCACTTCATTAGCCCCCCAGGTCCTCCCCTCACTCTATGGGGGTCAATATGACCCCCATAATAGCACAAGGGAGATTCAAATCTCCCCAATGCCCCTACTCGCTATATCGCGAGTAGGGGCATGTCCACTAAACAGTGAGCAGCCTGTGGCTGCTTACTGTAAAAAAAAAAAAAAAAAAAAAAAAAAGGGTAATAAGGGGGGGACGGGGGACCTACTGTCCTCCCCCGCCGGCCCCCACCCATGGACGGCGGGTGGGGGCCATAATGGGAATGAGGGGGGACCTACTGTCCTCCCCTCAGGCCCCCACCCCTGGGCGGCGGGTGGGGGCCATAATAGTAATAAGGGGGGGGGGGACCTACTGTCCTCCACCCCCCGGCCCCCACCCCTGGGCGGCGGGTGGGGGCCATAATAGTAATAAGGGGGGGGACACCTACTGTCCTCCACCCCCCGGCCCCCACCCCTGGGCGGCGGGTGGGGGCCATAATAGTAATAAGGGGGGGGGACGGGACCTACTGTCCTCCCCCCCCCGGCCCCCACCCCTGGGCGGCGGGTGGGGGCCATAACAGTAACAAGGGGGGGGGGGGGACCTACTGTCCTCCCCCCCGGCCCCCACCCCTGGCCGGCGGGTGGGGGCCATAATAGTAATAAGGGGGGGGGGGGATCTACTGTCCTCCCCCCCCCCCCGGCCCCCACCCCTGGGCGGCGGGTGGGGGCCATAACGATAATGGGGGGGGACCTACTGTCCTCCCCCCGCCCCCACCAAGGTGACTAGGGGTGCCCAAGCCCCTAGTCACCCACCCCCCACCCCCCACCCAAATAAAAAATGCCCCTACCTACCCCCCTCACCCTAAAAAATAGTGAGGGGGGAATAAAATTGCTAACCTGTAAAGTAAAATTAAACTTACCATTCGACGTCTTCTTTTTTCTAAAATCTTCATTTTTCAGCCCCAAAAAAGGCCAAATAAAAAACCATCATAGCCGTCGAACTAAAAATAAAATAAAAAACCCGAGCGCAAAAAAAAAAACCGACGAAAAAGAAAAAACCCGAGCGCACAAAAAAAATAATCCATCTTCACCCATGGAGGGCTCCGCGCAGACTGAGCTCCGCAGGGCGGGGCAAGGCTTATAAAGCCTTGCCCCGCCCTGCAATTAGCCTAAGAACACTCTGATTGGTGGGTTTAAGCCAATCAGAGTGCTCTTTGTCATTTTACAAGCGTGGGAAAGTTCTTTGGAACTTTCCCACGCTTGTAAAATGACACAGAGCACTGTGATTGGATGGATTTCAAGCCATCCAATCACAGTGCTCTGTGTCATTTTACAAGCGTGGGAAAATTCTTTGGAACTTTCCCACGCTTGTAAAATGACACAGAGCACTGTGATTGGATGGATTTCAAGCCATCCAATCACAGTGCTCTGTGTCATTTTACAAGCGTGGGAAAATTCCAAAGAACTTTCCCACGCTTGTAAAATGACACAGAGCACTGTGATTGGATGGATTTCAAGCCATCCAATCACAGTGCTCTGTGTCATTTTACAAGCGTGGGAAAATTCCAAAGAACTTTCCCACGCTTGTAAAATGACACAGAGCACTGTGATTGGATGGATTTCAAGCCATCCAATCACAGTGCTCTGTGTCATTTTACAAGCGTGGGAAAGTTCCAAAGATGGATGGATTTCAAGCCATCCAATCACAGTGCTCTGTGTCATTTTACAAGCGTGGGAAAATTCCAAAGAACTTTCCCACGCTTGTAAAATGACAAAGAGCACTCTGATTGGCTTAAACCCACCAATCAGAGTGTTCTTAGGCTAATTGCAGGGCGGGGCAAGGCTTTATAAGCCTTGCCCCGCCCTGCGGAGCTTAGTCTGCGCGGAGCCCTCCATGGGTGAAGATGGATTATTTTTTTGTGCGCTCGGGTTTTTTCTTTTTCGTCGGGTTTTTTTTTTTGCGCTCGGGTTTTTTATTTTATTTTTAGTTCGACGGCTATGATGGTTTTTTATTTGGCCTTTTTTGGGGCTGAAAAATGAAGATTTTAGAAAAAAGAAGACGTCGAATGGTAAGTTTAATTTTACTTTACAGGTTAGCAATTTTATTCCCCCCTCACTATTTTTTAGGGTGAGGGGGGTAGGTAGGGGCATTTTTTATTTGGGTGGGGGGTGGGTGACTAGGGGCTTGGGCACCCCTAGTCACCTTGATGGGGGGGGGGGGGGATTTACTTAGTGCCCCCACCCGCCGCCCAGGGGTGGGGGCCGGGGGGGGGGCAGTAGGTCCCCCCCCCCTTATTACTATGATGGCCCCCACCCGCCGCCCAGGGGTGGGGGCCGGGGGGGGGAGGACAGTAGGTCCCCCCCCCTATTACTATTATGGCCCCCACCCGCCGGCCAGGGGTGGGGGCCGGGGGGGAGGACAGTAGGTCCCCCCCCCTTGTTACTGTTATGGCCCCCACCCGCCGCCCAGGGGTGGGGGCCTGGGGGGGGGGAGGACAGTAGGTCCCCCCCCCCTATTACTATTATGGCCCCCACCCGCCGGCCAGGGGTGGGGGCCGGGGGGGAGGACAGTAGGTCCCCCCCCCTACTACTATTATGGCCCCCACCCGCCGCCCAGGGGTGGGGGCCGGGGGGGGAGGACAGTAGGTCCCCCCCCCTCTTATTACCATTATGGCCCCCACCCGCCGGCCAGGGGTGGGGGCCGGGGGGGAGGACAGTAGGTCCCCCCCCCCCTACTACTATTATGGCCCCCACCCGCCGCCCAGGGGTGGGGGCCGGGGGGGAGGACAGTAGGTCCCCCCCCCCCCTTTATTAACATTATGGCCCCCACCCGCCGCCCAGGGGTGGGGGCCGGGGGGGAGGACAGTAGGTCCCCCCCCCTCATTATCTTTATGGCCCCCACCCACCGCTCAGGGGTGGGGGCCGGGGGGGGGGGACAATAGGTCTCCCTCCCTTATTTTACTTAACGGCCCCCACCCGTCAATTAGGGGTGGGGGGCAATATTTTTTTTTTTTTTTTTCTACAGTGAGCAGCCACAGGCTGCTCACTGCTTACTAGACATGCCCCTACTCGCGGTATAGCGAGTAGGGGCATATTATTTACTAATACCAAGTCATTTTTACTTGGTGTTAGTAAATTTGGCTGAAAGACCAGTTTAGGTCTTTCAGCCTTTTAGTAGATAGCTCCCTGATACCGTGGGAATTAGGGAGTTATCTACTAAGCGGCTGCAAGATGCAGCCACAGCAATGAATAGGATCGGAGTTTCATTCATTTGAATGAAATTCCGATCCGAACAAAGTACCGAATTGCATCCTAACACCAATGGAGAAACAGTGCTCATTCTGTTAGGATGCAATTCGGCAGTTTTGCCGGCGTTCTGTCTAAGTGACAGGACTTTCGGCAATACTGACAGGAAGCATTGTGGGAACAGGGAGGAAAGCTAGGGATCATGGGAAAATTGCTCTGACCAGCGGAAATGAAGCACACTTTGCTCCTCCGCTGGTCAGAGCTGGTCAAGCGGAGGAATCCCATAAGACAAAGAGTCCCTACTTTGTCTTATGGTTTTAAAGAAAACTAAAGAAGAATGGAAGAAATGAATAACAGATCCCGAGAGAGGGTGAGAAGAGGAAGAGATTGAGGAAAGGTAAGTTCGGCATGACAGTGCCGCTTTAAAGTGTTTGTAATGTGCGCAGTCAGTCCAGTAAGGGCCCTACATGTATATTAAAGGATCACTATAGTGTCAGGAAAACAAAGTGGTTTTCCTGACACTATAGTGCCCTGATAGTGCCCCCACCCTCAGGGTCCCCCTCCCGTGGCGCTGAAGGGGTTAAAACCCAGCGGCTTACCTTATTCCAGCACCAGGCTCCCTCAGTGCTGGTGACCTTTCCTCCCCAGCCAACGTCACAGGATCCAAATGCACATGCGCGGCAAGTGCCGCACGCGCATTCAAGCTGTCAATAGGAAAGCATTTCTCAATGCTTTCCTATGGACGCTCTGCGCGACGGAGGCATAATATGCCTCCAGCGTCGCAGATGCGCCTCTAGTGGCTGTCCAGGAAGACAGCTACTAGAGGCTGGCTTAACCCCAAATGTAAACATAGCAGTTTCTCTGAAACTACTATGTTTGCATCTGAAGGGTTAAAACCTGAGGGACATTGTACCCAGACCACTTAATTGAGCTGAAGTGGTCTGGGTGACTATAGTGTCCCTTTAATATAAGCAGCTGTGCCTTCGATGTGTGTGTGTGTGTATATATAGTATATAAACATATTATCCTCCAGTTTACTATAATGTATATACAGACGTGGGATGCCAGGCTCCCTGTTGCAATATTCTGGTTTGCCCATACACTAATTCAACCCTTAACATAATGTGTTATAATAAGAATATATTAAAAACAATAGAGCCTGGGCCATGGCCATGTGTCAGTTTATCAGCAGTGAAGTAAAAGCAGGTCATTATCCAGTTAATCAGCACACAGTAAAGCTGCTCTGTTATTATATATGGGCAGACACAGACGATGAATAATAATAACAGCTTATTCTATCTATATAATACACTACTACACTGGCAATGGGCCATTTATCCCTGGGACCATGAATACACAGAGACATCACCATTCAGCCACACTGTATGCCATTATTATCTGTGTTTCCACCATATTTACCTGCCTCCCCACAGCCAGCTTCTGGTGCTTCGGCCCATCCGCTTCACACCGGAGCCGCCATGTCGCTTCCTAACCCCCTCCACCGTTAGTTACGCCATAAGCGTATCTATGCAACCAGCGTAACCTTTACGCTATCCGTGTAAGCGAGCGGACGTAAAGAAGCCCCCTCTCGCTGCAGCCTCGTCAGCTGTCTTGTCTAAACTCCCCCTTGCGCAACGATTCCGCAGCTGGCGTGGAAGGGTTACGCAAACATCGTCAACGCACAGATGTTACGCAAATGGAGCAAAATAACGGTGCATCTTCTGTCATGACTGCACAGCTGTGTGGGCGTTACCAGCACAAATCCTGACCAATCGGCTGACAGGAGGAGGCTCAATCCAGGCCAAGTCCTCCCTGCTTACTTGTTGAATAGCACAGTCTGCTGCCCATGCTTGTGGTGGCTGCACTATACTGATATGCAAGCAGAGGGACTCTATCAGCTCTGGCATAAACCATAGTTAATAATGTTGTGTACTGATAGCAGAGGCCAGGAGGGCCCTGGTTAAACTAGCTCTCAATATAGGATGTCATTTCCCTAATGCTGCAGTTTGCCAGCCACCAGTGTGGGTCCTAAAAACAAATTTATTTTAATTTTTACTCATCTGTAAAGAGATACTTCAAGAACCATAACCACTACAACACGTCGCAAATATTCCCGCATCCTCTTTTTGATCTATTTTTAAAGCTAACTAATCTTTGCAAGGGGTAAATAAATGTTACATCAGCCGTCACCAACAGATTGTCCAAAACCTTCCTTTTTAATATTATATTCCTTGAGATTCCTTAACACAAATTATTTCTGATTAAATTAAAATTTTTGTCCACCCAGAAGGGAATTAGCGAACGTGCAAAGTAATCTAGGGCCCTGATACTCAGTATTATAAGAGATGAGACAAAAACGTTTGTAGCATTTCAAAAAGTTTTAGTCAATTTAATTAGTCAAATTAAACTGACTTTCTGTCCACTAATCAAAGAGATGTAAAGTGAAGTAGAAAGCAAAAATAGTAGAGATATGAGCAGTGGTGTATCTTGGTTTTGTGCTGCCCTAGGCAGGACAAAACTCAGATACACCCCCCCCTCCCCACGCGCGCGCGCGCGCCACCCCCACCCAACCCTTCCCCTGCCTTCTAAATACACACACATTCACTGACAGATACGCATACACTAGTCAGACACACACACAGTCGGACACACACACACACTAACAAACACACACAGTCGGACACACACACTAACAAACACACACACACTAACAGACACACACAGTGAGACACACACACTAACAGACACACACACACACACACACACACTAACACACACAGTAACAGACATACACACACACACACACTAACGGACACACACTGTCGGACACACAGTCAGACACACACTAACAGACACACACAGTCAGACACACACACTAACACACACAGTAACAGACACACACACACACACACAGTCAGACACACACACACACACTAACAGACACACACAGTCAGACACACACAGTCAGACACACACACTAACACACACACACTAACAGACACACACACACACACTGACACACACACACTAACAGACACGCACACTAACAGACACACACACTATCAGACACACACAGTCAGACACACACACACACACACATTAACCCTTTTTTTTTTTTTTTTACTTCCCCCCCCCCCCAGCCTCCTTACCTTTGGGAATGCTGGGGGTGGGGGGGTTCTCCCATTCCCTGGTGGTCCAGTGGCTGCAGGGCGGCACTGGCGGGCAGGCTGGGTGGCCGGCGAGGGAGCTCTTCCCCTGAGCTCTCTGCTCAGCTCCCTCGCGCGCCGCCCGCAGAGTGAGGCTGGGAGGCGGAACCGGAATATGACGTCATATTCCGGCTCCCAGTCTCACTCTGCGGGCGGCGCGCGAGGGAGCTGAGCAGAGAGCTCAGGGGAAGAGCTCCCTCGCCGGCCGCCCGCCCAGCCAACCAGCCCAGCATGTCTGTTAGCCGCAAGGCTAACAAGACATTTGCCCTGGGCATTTGGGGGCGGCATTTTTTGCCGCCCCCTGGAAAATGCCGCCCAAGGCAAATGCCTTGTTTGCCTCGCGGCTAATACGCCCCTGGATATGAGCACAGCACTAACCATTAAAGGGACTCTATAGTCAACATGTAAAAGCAAGAAAGACAGGTCCCCCAGCCTTCCTTCTTGCTTTTATATGAACTTTCATTGATTAAAAATAATTTTCGGAGTGTTTTTATATTAAAAACTTACCTCCGTTCCAGCGCCGAGCTCCCAGCCATGCCGCGCCCCCTTTTTCGTCAAAATGACGAAATCGCGGGGCCTAATAGGACGCTTCTCTGAGAGAAGCGTCATCGCGATGTGGTGCGCATGCGCGGCTTCGCGCTGCACCAATCGCGTTCTTCATAGAGCGGCATTGACAGCCGCCCTATGAAGAAATTCAGCGCTTTACCGCGCATGTGCGCGGAATGCGCGTTCGCGAGCTGAGCTGTCTGACTGACAGCTCAGCTCGCTTTCTAAAACTAACAATAAGGAGGGGGACCTACTGTCCCCCCCAGGCCCCCACCCCTGAGCGGTGGGTGGGGGCCCTAAAACTAAAAATAAGGGGGGACCTACTGTCCCCCCCGGCCCCCACCCCTGAGCGGTGGGTGGGGGCCCTAAAATTAACAATAAGGGGGGGACCTACTGTCCCCCCCGGCCCCCACCCCTGAGCGGTGGGTGGGGGCCCTAAAATTAACAATAGGGGGGGACCTACTGTCCCCCCCCCGGCCCCCACCCCTGAGCGGCGGGTGGGGGCCCTAAAATTATCAATAAGGGGGGGGACCTACTGTCCCCCCCGGCCCCCACCCCTGTGCGGCGGGTGGGGGCCCTAAAATTCACAATAGGGGGGGACCAACTGTCCCTCCTGGCCCCCACCCCTGTGCGGCGGGTGGGGGCCCTAAAGTTATCAATAAGGGGGGGACCTACTGTCCCCCCCCGGCCCCCACCCCTGAGCGGCGGGTGGGGGCCCTAAAACTAAAAATAAGGGGGGACCTACTGTCCCCCCGGCCCCCACCCCTGAGCGGTGGGTGGGGGCCCTAAAATTAACAATAAGGGGGGGACCTACTGTCCCCCCCGGCCCCCACCCCTGAGCGGTGGGTGGGGGCCCTAAAATTAACAATAGGGGGGGACCTACTGTCCCCCCCCCCGGACCCCTCCCCTGAGCGGCGGGTGGGGGCCCTAAAATTATCAATAAGGGGGGGGACCTATTGTCCCCCCCCGGTCCCCACCCCGGTGGGGGCCCTAAAATTATCAATAAGGGGGGACCTATTGTCCCCCCCGGCCCCCACCCCTGAGCGGTGGGTGGGGGCCCTAAATACAAAGGGGGGGGACCCTAGTTAACCCTTCCCCACCCCAAAAAAAATGATCTAAAAATAATGAGGGGGGGACCTTTAACTAAAAACCTGTAAAAAAAAAAATGAGATAAAAACAACTTACCATTCGATGTTTTCTTTCTTCTAAAATCTTCTTTCTTCAGCCCCAAAAAAGGGCAAATAAAAAGCCATAATAACCGACGCAATAAAAAAAAAAAAAAACGAGCGCAAAAAAAACAATCCATGTTCACCCATGGAGGGCTCCGCGCAGACTGAGCTTTGCAGGGCGAGGGAAGGCTTATGAAGCCTTGCCACGCCCTGCAATTAGGCTAAGAACACTCTGATTGGCTGGTTTAAGCCAATCAGAGTGCTCTCTGTCATTTTACACAGCGTGGGAAAATTCCAAAGAATTTTCCCACGCTGTGTAAAATGACACAGAGCACTGTGATTGGATGGATTTCAAGCCATCCAATCACAGTGCTCTGAGTCATTTTACAAGCGTGGGAAAGTTCTTTGGAATTTTCCCACGCTTGTAAAATGACAAAGAGCACTGTGATTGGATGGATTTCAAACCATCCAATCACAGTGCTCTGAGTCATTTTACAAGCGTGGGAAAATTCCAAAGAACTTTCCCACGCTTGTAAAATGACTCAGAGCACTGTGATTGGATGGCTTGAAATCCATCCAATCACAGTGCTCTGTGTCATTTTTACACAGCGTGGGAAAATTCTTTGGAATTTTCCCACGCTGTGTAAAATGACAGAGAGCACTCTGATTGGCTTAAACCAGCCAATCAGAGTGTTCTTAGCCTAATTGCAGGACGTGGCAAGGCTTCATAAGCCTTCCCCCGCCCTGCAAAGCTCAGTCTGCGCGGAGCCCTCCATGGGTGAACATGGATTGGTTTTTTTGCGCTTGTTTTTTTTTTTTTAATTGCGTCGGTTAGTATGGCTTTTTATTTGGCCTTTTTTGGGGCTGAAGAAAGAAGATTTTAGAAGAAAGAAAACATCGAATGGTAAGTTGTTTTTATCTCATTTTTTTTTTTTTACAGGTTTTTAGTTAAAGGTCCACCCCTCATTATTTTTAGGGTGAGGGGGGTAGGTAGGGAGATCATTTTTTTGGGGGGGGGGGGAAGGGTTAACTAGGGTCCCCCCCCCCTTTGTATTTAGGGCCCCCACCCACCGCTCAGGGGTGGGGGCCGGGGGGGACAATAGGTCCCCCCTTATTGATAATTTTAGGGCCCCCACCCGCTGCTCAGGGGTGGGGGCCGGGGGGGGACAGTAGGTCCCTCCCTTATTGATAATTTTAGGGCCCCCACCCGCCGCTCAGGGGTGGGGACCGGGGGGGACAGTAGGTCACCCCCCTTATTGATCATTTTAGGGCCCCCACCCGCCGCTCAGGGGTGGGGGCCGGGGGGGAAGTAGGTCCCCCCCTTATTGATAATTTTAGGGCCCCCACCCGCCGCTCAGGGGTGGGGGCCGGGGGGGACAGTAGGCCCCCCCCTTATTGATAATTTTAGGGCCCCCACCCGCCGCACAGGGGTGGGGGCCGGGGGGGGCAGTAGGTCCCCCCCTTATTTTTAATTTTAGGGCCCCCACCCGCCGCACAGGGGTGGGGGCCGGGGGGGGCAGTAGGTCCCCCCCTTATTTTTAATTTTAGGGCCCCCACCCGCCGCACAGGGGTGGGGGCCGGGGGGGGGAGGAGAGTAGGTCTTTCCCCCCACCCCCCTTCAACCACTATTGTGGCCAGAAAGAGTCCCTGTGGGTTCGGGCTTCAGCTGTCAGCTGAAGCCACTCCCACAGCAGTGCTGACAGCCTCAGCACACAAAGCGCGTTCACAGTGCTTTGTGTGCTGATAGCCGGTCTGAAGTATTCACCCATGCGTGAATATGTCAGACGTGATGCCTTTTTAGGGCCTCTGAACTCGGAAGTCCCTCTGGTGGCCGTCTCATTGACTGCAACAAGAGGTGTTCCAAGCTTTCAATGTAAACACTGCATTTTCTCAGAAAATACAGTGCTTACAAGAAAAAGGCTGCAGGGAGCTGTAGCACTCACCTGAACAACCTCATTAAGCTGAAGTTGTTCAGGTGACTATAGTGTCCCTTTAACACCTTTAAACCTGTTACACATACAAACATATATTAATGCCAAGCATACGTTTGTATAATATACAGCGTTATTATTATTATTTTATTATTTATATAGCGCCATCAAATTCGGTAGCACTGTACAATAGGCATCAAGGGAAACTCTAAGCACAAAACCACAACAAAATGAAAACCCCCTAAAATAAAAAATATATATATATATTTCCTGGACAATGGTGTTCCTCATGACCTCTACTTATGCCATGATGGTCTCTGAGGTCTCCGCTCAGTCCTATGTACCTCCTTGCTGGCGTTTCATGATACAGCAATTTTGCGTATTGACTACAATGCCTTATAAGCCCTAATGGGCATGCCTTCTACATACAGGATCAAAACTCACTGTATCTGTGCAGTGATCACGTTTTGGGTCTTTCGCCATGAGACATCTGTAGTAGATCAGATTTGCAGGACTGGCACTTGTCATCCCAGCAGACTTTTTAACATTTTTACCTTTTTTATGTTTTTTTAGTCTGTTGACACAGCTTTTGCCTCCTTGTATTCACCGAATACTTCCCAATTGTCATTCTTAAGATCTGTTTTGACCAAATTACCTAATATACAGGAGGGTAAAAAATTTGTAGGTAGAGACTTGAATCTACCTTTCGTTCCTAATTTTGACTCCACTTACAAAAGATCCTCTCATCATTTTAACAGACAGTTTAAAAAGTCACAAATGGTTCCTCCGTACACCACAAGTCTAATATATATGATCTCTAGAGAGTCCTTAACCCAGGGCCGGATTAACATAGGGGCTGATGGAGCTGCAGTTCCAGGCCCAGGCCCATGCAATAGGCCTATTGATTTAAAAAAAAAAAAAATTTTTTTTTTTTACACACTACTCTTAGGGTTGCCACCTGGCTGGTATGAGGCTGCCTGGCCGGTGGTGATATTGCTGTTATACCGGCAATACATATGCCGGTATTTTTCTCAGTATAAACGGAGATTACTCTGCAATACCAGCACAGGCCTGTAGGGGTCGCTGTGTGTGGAGAGAGGCAGGGATAGGAAGTTACAGCATATACCTGCATCTCTCTACTCACTGATCCACGGGGGAGCAGCTACACAGCACAGAGAATCCAGAAAGTCGTTCCCAGCCTGCAGAGACAGCCTACAGCTCATGGGAGTGAGGGGATGGCGTAAAGGCTGCAGGGAGACATGGGGACACTGAGACACTAGGGGACACTGTGAGACATAGGGACACAGGGAGACCTCTGGGGACGCTGAGACACTTGGGGACACTTAGAGACATGGGGACACAGACACACATGGGAAAACTTGGGGACACTGAAACACTAGGGTACACTGAGACCTGGGAACACAGACAGTAGAGGACGCTGGGAGACTTGGGGACACAGACACGCATGGGGACACTTGGGGACACAGACACACATGGGGACACTAAGACATGGGGATACTAAAACACTAGGGGACGCTGGGAGACTTGGGGACACAGACACACATGGGGACACTTGGGGACACTGAGACATGGTGAAACACACACATGGGGACACTGAGACACTAGGGACACAATGTCCCCAAGTGTCTCAGTGTCCTCATATCTCCCAGCCAGTGTCCCTAGACTCTCAGTGTTCCCATATCTCCCAGTGTCCCTAGTGTCTGTGTCCACATGTCTCCCTAGTGTCTCGGTGTCCCCATGTCTCCCAGTGTCCCTAAGTGTCTCAGTGCCCCATGTCTCTCAGTGTCCCCTAGTGACATGGGGACACTGGGAGATATGGGGACAAATACACTAGGGGACACTGGGCAACATGGGGACACTGAGAGACATGGGGCACTGAGACACTGTGATACATAGTCTCAGTGTCCCCAAGTCTCCCAGTGTCCCCATGTCTCACAGTGTCCCCTAGTGACATGGGGACACTGGGTGACATGGGGACACTGGAAGACAGAGAGACACTGGGAGCATTCCATCTATACAGCAGAATCAAACTGTAAGTAGTTTTTTGGTGATTTTACAGAATGTTCTCGTATGCCACTCCTTCTGATTTACATCATGTGATGTCACGCATACATAATTAGTTATACAAATTAGTAAGGCCTGTATTTTTTTCCAAGAAAGGTGGCAACCCTAACTACTCTTTACATACTCTTGCTTAAAGGACCACTATAGTGTCCTGAGGGTGCCCCCACCCTCAGGGTCCCAATCTCGCCGGGCTGAAGGGGGAGGAAGGGGGTTAAACACTCACCTTTCTCCAGCGCAGGGCTCCCTCGGTGCTGGGGACTCTCCTCCCTCTTCTGATGTCATCGGCTGAATGCGCATGCGCTGCAAGAGCCGCGCGCGCATTCAGTCAGTCCATAGGAAAGCATTCTCAATGCTTTCCTATGGACGTTGGCGTCTTCTCACTGTGAAAATCACAGTGAGAAGCGTGGAAGTGCCTCTAGCTGCTGTCATTGAGACAGCCACTAGAGGCTGGATTAACCCTAAAGTAAACATAGCAGTTTCTCTGAAACAGCTATGTTTACAGCAGGCAGGGTTAAACCTAGATGGACCAGCCACCAGACCACTCTAAAGTAAACATAGCAGTTTCTCTGAAACAGCTATGTTTACAGCAGGCAGGGTTAAACCTAGATGGACCAGCCACCAGACCACTTCATTGAGCTGAAGTGGTCTGGGTGCCTATAGTGTTTTTTTTAAGTATAGAAATTTATGAGGGATATATGGAAACAAAACATGTGGACTGGCTGAAATTAAATTAGTTAAGGTAATGCTGACTTTGGTCTCTCTAACACTGTGGCATGTTCCCTTTCTTCTACACTCATTACATCCACCTTTTCTCTGTCTCAGACTGTATACCATGAGCTTCTGCCTGCTTGTAAGAAGGTAAGGAGACAAGTGGACATGTCAGTGCTAAGGGGCAGTCCTTAGAAAGCTCATCATTAGACACATTTATGCCAAGCTCAGGATGCTGATGGCCAGCATGCATGATTAGCAGACAGCCTAACATGCATTCTTGCCAGGCTAGCCTTCCAATTCTTTGGGCAGACACGCCTCCTTTTTTGGCATGTTCGTCCCTTTCGGAAGTGCTGGTTACATGATCAGCGTCAGTGGTCCACCCTTTTACATCCCCCATTGACTTCCTGCTTCACTGGACACTGCTGTTAGGGTGTATGGATTTACTTGAACGATGAAAGCATGAATTATAGAGATTAGCATATTTTAAGAGAATCTGTTTTTTTATAGCTGCCTCCTATGAGTTTCCCTCAGGCAACATCTCCACCAGATACATAATGCTTAAGAGGTATGACTGTTTTAGTTTTTTTGGTCGATAAAATTCTGTACTTAGGCTCCTCATAATTGTCAGCACCAGGCCCACTGGGATCTTAATCTGGCCCTGCCTTAACCAAGAACACTGAGACTATGCCTTCTTCTGTGCTCCATTGTAAGCTCTCCTCTACTTACCTTGGCAGTCCGCTTGTCAGCTGTTGCTCCGATCCGGTAGACCGCCGCTCGCACACAGCATGAAGCCTCTTTATGCCACGGCGTACAAGTGTTTTGGCGGCGTGGTTAGCATAACCTATAAAAACATATAAAATCATGTTCTGCCCAAGGCACAGTGCCCTGTTGTGGTTCCTAGTGTCCCAATAGTGCATTCCTTGCTTTGTGTATATATTTTTGGTAATGACCTGGCATTTGCCTTGACTTGTCTATTAATCTGGTTCCCTTCACTCGGCTCTGTTTCTTGTTTCCGGGATTTTATGGCTTCCCGTGACCTTGGCTTGTTCTGATGTTCCTATTGTCCTGTTTTTTTTTTTATCCTGTCTTACCCAGCCACCCCAAGGACCGGTTTAAGGACCTTTTCTCTGTCTCTATTCCTCTGAGGATTTACATTCAGCGTATTGGGTATAAACGCTACTTCCATACTTCCTATACCCATATTGATTTATGGTTATCAGAACTTATACTAGTTCATGTGAAATAAGTAGCATAGATTTGTATGATTAAAAGAGAAAGGTTAGAGAATGTTTAATGGGTCTCCCCACTCTCCCCTCACCCAATGTGTGTCCGGATCCAGACAGGGATCCAACACGCAGTGTACTAAAACTATAAAGACGTATACCGGACCTTAGAGTGGCCGGACTAACGTCAAGCAAACAAGGAATGGTCAGGGACAAGCCGAGGTCGAGGGAACGAGAAGACAGGTAAGCGTAAGCCGGGCCGAGTAAGGATAGGAGAGGTAAGCAAAGTCAAGAAACAAGCCAAGTCAAAACCGTAGAACACTAGGAGAATATAAACGCACTGAAGGGACAGGCAAGCTGAAACCACGACAGGGCAATGACTCACAGTAAGTGAGTACCTTTTATACCCGGTCTCTTTAATTGATATCCACGCCCCCAGAACGTCCTGGTTTGAGATTTCCCACGGGTCGTGACGTCATGACGTCGGCGGAGTTGCGCCGCGTCATAAAAGGGGGCGGGGCTATCGCGTCCGGCGTCCAAAGTGCCGAAATTGCTGGAGGAGAAGGAGGTGTGAGTGGCAGGTACCATGACAGTACCCCCCCTCTTAGGAACGCCCTTCGGGCGAAAAGGACCAGGACGAGACGGAAAACGGGCATGAAACGCCTGGAGAAGGCGAGGAGCGCGGATATCCTCATGAGAAACCCAGGACCTTTCCTCAGGGCCATAACCTTTCCAGTCAACGAGATACTGTAAGCCCCCACGAGAGATGCGGGAGTCAAGAATAAAATTAACCTCAAATTCTTCCTGACCCTCAACCTGAACAGAAGAGGGAGGAGTCGGGGCAGAGGTGTATCTGTTACAAACGAGAGGTTTCAGGAGCGAAACATGAAAAGAATCAGGAATGCGTAAACCAGGAGGAAGAGCAAGTTGATAAGCAGCTGAGTTAATCCTCCGTAAGACTTTGTAAGGTCCAATGTAACGAGGGTCGAATTTCATGGAAGGAACTTTCAACCTTATGTGTCTGGTACTTAACCATACCTTATCCCCCGGGCAAAAAATAGGAGCAGGCCTTCTGCGTTTATCAGCATGTTGTTTAAATAAGGCTGAAGTGTGACCAAGAACACGGTGAATCTGATCCCACAACTTCCTCAGATTGGCGACATGGACATCAACCATCGGTATACCCTGTGAAGAGGACACCGACGGAAGAATGGTAGGATGGAAGCCATAATTCATGAAGAAGGGGCTATTATGAGTAGACTCGCAAACCAAGTTATTGTGCGCAAACTCCGCCCAAGGAATCAAATCAACCCAATTATCTTGATGTTCAGACACAAAACAGCGCAAATATTGTTCGATCTTCTGGTTGGTACGTTCGGCAGCCCCATTAGATTGGGGATGGTAGGCCGAAGAGAAATTAAATTTAATACCCAACTGGGAACAGAAGGATCTCCAAAAACGAGAGACAAACTGGGGACCTCTGTCAGAGACAATATCTGCAGGGATACCATGCAAGCGAAAGATTTCCCTAGCAAAAATATCAGCTAATTCGGGTGCAGAAGGGAGCTTGGGTAAGGGGATAAAGTGAGACATTTTAGTAAACCTGTCAACAATCGTGAGAATAACTGTTTGTTTATTGGATACTGGTAATTCAACAATAAAGTCAGACTGGACCATGGTGTTTTAGGAATTTCTAAAGGTTGAAGTAGACCACAAGGAAGGGCGTGAGGCTGTTTATTCTTAGCACAGACCACACAAGCCATAACATATTCCCTAACATCCTTACGCAAGGAAGGCCACCAAAAACTTTGGGAAATTAGAGAATGGGTCTTATGAATGCCCGGATGTTGGGCAATCTTACTGTCGTGAAAGCATGAAAGTAATTCGCTCTGGAGATTGGGGGGCACAAAATACTTTCCCTCTGGAGTAGGCATAGGTGCCGTGCATTGAACCCCTTCAATCTTTAGGAGCAACGGAGAGTGCACTTTCAGACTGGTGTTAGCTATAATATACTGTTTGGGAACAATAGACGACATAGAGACTTCCGCGAAAGTGGCAGGTTCGTGTTGGCGCGAGAGAGCGTCAGCCTTGGTATTCTTGGAGCCCGGTCTGTAGGTAAGTATGTAATTAAAATGGGCAAGGAACAGGGACCAACGAGCCTGTCTGGCGGACAATCTTTTGACCTCTCTGATGAAAGATAGATTCTTATGATCAGTTAGAATAGCAACTGGATGTAGAGTTCCTTCTAACAGATGCCTCCATTCCTTCAAGGCTGATATTATAGCCAATAGTTATCTGTCTCCAATGTCATATCTTCTCTCCGTGTCAGACAATTTTTTAAAAAACACGAGGATGCAAAGGTTTGTCCAAACCTTGTCTTTGCGACAGTACAGCCCCTATACCAGTCTCAAACGCATCAACCTCTAGCAAAAAAGGTAGAGAAGTGTCAGGGTGAACCAAAATCGGGGCAGAAGCAAAAGTCTCCTTGAGAGTCTTGAAGGCAGCCAAAGCTTCCGTAGACCAAACTTTGGTATTGACACCCTTCTTAGTCATGTTAGTAATGGGTGCTATTATGGAAGAAAACCCGTTAATGAAGCGCCTATAATAGTTGGAGAATCCGATAAACCTTTGTATGGCTTTGAATCCAGTGGGCAAAGGCCAGTCTAAAATAGACTGAAGTTTACCAGGGTCCATCTTGAAACCTTCATCGGAAATGACATAACCCAGAAAATCTATCTGGGATTGGTCAAAACTACACTTCTCCAATTTGCAGTACAACCCGTGTTGTAAAAGTTTGCGCAACACTTTTCTGACTTGTCTGTAGTGAATCTCCTTGTCTCTGGAATGTATTAGTATATCATCCAAGTATACTATACAGTCCTCTTGGAATTCTCTCAACACCTCATTGATTAGCTCCTGAAAGACAGCTGGGGCATTACATAGCCCGAATGGCATAACTGTGTATTCATAGTGACCATAATGGGTATTGAATGCAGTTTTCCATTCATCACCCTGCCGGATTCTAACCAAGTTATACGCTCCTCGTAAGTCCAACTTGGTAAAGAGTTTGGAACCCTTAAGTCTATCGAATAACTCTGTAATCAGAGGAATAGGATAAGCATTTTTAATTGTTATTTTATTCAAACCCCGGTAGTCTATGCATGGCCTCAGTGTGCCATCCTTCTTAGTGACAAAGAAAAATCCAGCCCCCGCTGGTGATGTAGACCTTCTGATAAAGCCCTTATCCAAATTTTCCTTGATTTATGCCTCTAGTACTAGGTTCTCCTTAGTGGATAATGGATACAGAGTACCTCTGGGAGGCATCGTGCCAGGTAGAAGTTTAATAGTGCAGTCAAATGACCTATGGGGAGGTAAGGTGTCAGCTCTCCCCTTATCAAAGACTGTCTTAAGATCCTGGTATTGGAGAGGTATCTGTAAATCAGAGACCTGGGAAGAGTTAGTAGGTATGTTTGCTCTGGGAGCTGGAGTGATCCGTTGCAAGCATCTGCCCTTACAACCTAAACCCCATGACTTTATCTCTCCTAGTTCCCAGTCAATGACGGGATTGTGTTTTCTTAACCATGGGTACCCCAAAACTACAGGTTTTTTAAAGGTGAAGAAATTAACAGTAAGGATATAATTTCTTCGTGTAATGCGCCAATCATAGCATTGATTGGTATGGTCTCATGAGAAATCACGGGCTCTGATAGTGGTCTACCATCTATGGCCTCAACGGCCAAGGGTGTCTCTCTTAAATGAAAAGGAAGGAGTTGTCTCTTGGCAAAGGTGAGATCCATGAAGCTTTCTGCTGCTCCAGAATCTATCAGGGCAAAAGTTTTAACTGAACTCTTCTCCCAGATCAACGAGATAGGGACTAAAAGCCTATGGTCTTTCTGTTTATTTATAGAGGACGAGATCGCATCACCCAAGGCCTGTCCTCTGGAGGTACTTAGGTGCGAGCGTTTCCCGGCCTAGTAGGGCATGTAAGGCGTAGATGACCCCTCTGTCCACAATATAAACAAAGACCCTCCCTTCTCCTGTATTGTCTCTCCTGTTCAGTTAAGCGAGCAACCCCTAACTGCATTGGCTCAGGTAGTGCTAGCGCCATAGAATCGGAATTCTGGAATGAGGGAGCTAATCTAATGGATGGTTTACGGATTCTCTCTCTGGTGTTCTGTCTTTGTCTCATACGTTCATCTATACGAGAAATAAACGAAATCAGATCCTCGAAATTCTCAGGAAGTTCTCTAGTGGCCACTTCATCTAAAATTTCATCAGATAAGCCATTTAGAAAAACATCCATAAAGGCTTGTTCGTTCCATTTTACCTCAGAGGCCAAAGATCTGAATTCTAATGCGTAATTCACCACAGTATTGGTTCCTTGCCTGAGACGTAGCAACGCTTTAGCGGCGTTAGCCCTTCTTCCTGGAGGATCGAAAGTTCTCCTAAATGCTTTCACGAATGCATTATAGTTATACACTAGTGGGTTATCATTTTCCCATAATGGATTAGCCCATCTAAGCGCCCTATCTATCAGTAAGGTTATGACAAACCCGACCTTAGCTCTGTCAGTAGGATAGGCCCGTGGTTGTAATTCGAAATGAATGCTAATCTGGTTCAAAAAACCCCGACAAGTCTCTGGTGAACCTCCATAAAGTAGTGGTGAAGTAACCCGGGAGGAAGCCCCTACCGTAGCTACTTCTAGGCCTATGTTAACCGGAGCAATAAAAGAAGTACGAGTCTCCTCAGGCTGCAGATTTGGCCGAGATAATAGTGACTGTAAAGCCATAGCCATTTGGTCCATTCTATGGTCCATGGCTTCAAATCTAGAGTCCTGAGAGGAGCCCTGGGAATTAGTACCTGCAGGATCCATGGCCCTGTCGTAATGTCAGGATCAAGACAGATCAGATCCAACACGCAGTGTACTAAAACTATAAAGACGTATACCGGACCTTAGAGTGGCCGGACTAACGTCAAGCAAACAAGGAATGGTTAGGGACAAGCCGAGGTCGAGGGAACGAGAAGACAGGTAAGCGTAAGCCGGGCCGAGTAAGGATAGGAGAGGTAAGCAAAGTCAAGAAACATGCCAGAAACAAGTCAAAACCGTAGAACAATAGGAGAATATAAACGCACTGAAGGGACAGGCAAGCTGAAACCACGACAGGGCAATGACTCACAGTAAGTGAGTACCTTTTATACCCTGTCTCTTTAATTAATATCCACGCCCCCAGAACATCCTGGTTTGAGGTTTCCCGCGGGTCGTGACGTCATTGACGTCATGACGTCGGCAGAGTTGCGCCGCGTCATAAAAGGGGGTGGGGCTATCGCGGCCGGCGTCCAAAGTGCCGAAATTGCTGGAGGAGAAGGAGGTGTGAGTGGCAGGTACCATGACAATGTGTCCATGACGCTCCACATTTGAACATGTTTTCATGTTGCACAATGAGAAATTTCTGCCTTATGTCTCTTAAAAAGGTAAGAGCTTGCAGAATTTGCAAAAGCTAACAGTATCACCATTATCGCATGAAGATGTGTTTTATTTATGAATTTTGGGTATAGCCTTAAAATAGCTCACTCTGGTGGGTCATCTTTGTTAATTTCTTTACTAGTTCAAATGTCGCTTCCCATACCCCAGTTAGTTTTGGACAGCTCCACCATATATAAAGGTAAGAGCCCTCCAACAGAGCCTTGACATACCCACATACATATGGCTCAATTTGACCTAGGTTAAATGCTATCTATATAACACTTTCTGAAGTAATTCTGAACGATTAGTGCTCCTAGTAAGGACCTTTGTGTGTAGGACGATCTCATTCCACTTTGTGTCCTTTAGCGTCCTACCCAATTCTTTTTCCCATCCAGTCTGAAAGTTTAATCGACCACTAAGTCTGTAGTCAATAATATTTAGAAATGTATCCAAAGGTACCTGAAGTTGCTGGCGCTAATGCGTCACCAGGGATAAGGTTGATCGTATTTTTGCGGTCTTGTCAGAATATTTAACTTTTTTAGGATGAAGTTTTCACTTTGATAAAAATAATATTGTCTGCTTGACTTCTATTTGTCTAACTTTTTTCCCTGAACAAATTAACTGACATACATACATACATACAGAAATACATACATACATACATACATACATTCTGACATACAGAAATACATACATACATACTGACATGCATACATACAGACATATATACATACTGACAAACATAC